>NC_142117.1:11647812-11958906 GCF_056152115.1 Neolamprologus brichardi | reverse complement strand
AGGCAGCATGATCCTTTTGATCATTTTTAAATGGCACCCATTCAAAGACAGGGACACATCTATGGAAGAGTTAAAAGACCATTAAGGGTCTTTATAAAAAAAGAAATTTTTTTTATCTCGCCTTCCTGAGATATACAGTATTGTGTAACAGTGTTGGAGCACTTTTGTTACATTCTCCATCAGGATGATCACACACTGCTTCAGTGATATGGACGGGTGGGCTCTGGGGAGGCCAATCTATGTTCCATTGTGTGTTTTTCTGTCTAGGTGTGTTTTCACTGCATTGACAGTGTGTTTGGGATCGTTGTTATTACTGAAAACTTAAGCTGTTCATCAATCAGATGTTTTCCAGATGGTATTGCATAGAGGCTTCAAATCTGTTGATAATTTTCTTTGTTCATAATTCCATCAGTTTTGACATGATCTCCAACAAAACTCGCTGAATTGTAGCCTCAAACCACAACAGAGCCTCCACCATGTTTTACAGATTGCTGTAGATTAGGGGGTGGAACATATAGCCTCAAAACTGAAATGATATTTCAAGAAAATTGCAAAATGTTAAATAACGCTATAGCATAACTGCTCAGTACTTTAGTTAAACAATAATAAAAAATTATTTAACCTTTTATTTTGTAACAAAATAACACAGTCTGAGAAGTTTAGCTCAGCAAAACAAAGTTTTAGCCGCTAAACGTTATTCACAGTAATTTCACGGTAAACTTTAAAGGTTAAGTAAGAAATAGAAGAGGATTTCTTTTCGTACATCTTTTGAGACCTGTTAGTTGTGTCAAACATGTAGGTGGTGTTTGTGTAACAGCAGTATAAGGGGCATGTTTATCGGGGGACACCATATGCCGCTTTGCCACTCCAACCCTTAATCCTTGTCTTTACTGTCTTATCTGGTTGCCTTCTCTGATAGCCTTGGGACGGATGGTGGGGGCCTGGAAACACCGTCCAACGCTCTGATTACTGCTTTGCGATTGCACTATCAAGTAGTAATTGACGAATGCGAGGAGCTAAATTCACTATTACTATCTCAAGGCCGCACAGGAAAAGATAGACATACCAACACACACACACACACACACACACACACACACACACAAAGATCCTTCCCCTCACCCTCCCTCGTGCATTAACATCACGAGGGTATTTCACAGACTTATCTGATAATGCTAGATAGTAGTATTGCCATATACCCCATTGACATAGTATTTTTATATGTGTGTGTGTGCCCTATTTGTCCACTATACTACAAAAAGCCTTTTAAGTAGATCTTAGCTATTGCAGGAGCTTTAAATAAGCATAACACAATAATGGAATGTTGGTCCACATCCACGCTTTTCCCACATGACATCAACTGTGAGGGCGGTTAACTCTTTAACCCTTGAACGACTACTAGAAGTACCTACTGAAGCCTACTGATGTGAGGGGCCCTAGGTTTTTAGGCCATGTATTTTTAGTTTTGGTGGTTTTCAATTTATTTCTGGACTTGTGAAACAATTTACGTTCTAGTTCTAACATTTAGTCTTCTAAGTTTTGTTATTTAAATTCCTAGTTGTTAATCCTGTAATGGTGCAAGTCGCCTCTCCTGTCACAGGCTCCTTCTTTTGTCTCTGAGTAGTCAGCCTTCATCTCTGTATTTGTTTACCTTTGGTCTGTGTCCAGTTTCATGTTAAGGTCATAGTGTGCATCTGATTATCTTCTTAGTTTCTAATATTTAACTATCCTCTCATGTGGTCCCAGGTGAGTGTCGTCTCCTCCTCCAGTCATGTCTTTGTGTTGCGTTACTCTGTTCCTGTGTCTCAAGTCTGGGTCTCTTTGTCTGAGTTTGTTATCTTTTCTGTCTTATTTTGATAGTTCCTTGTTTCGTGTGCATTATGTTCAGTTCTGCTTCCTGTCTCGCGTCACTTACATTCCTTCAGCCATGTCCCCCAGGTGTGTCCTCTCTGCCCTGATTCCCTCCTGTCTACTTATTGTCTGAGTCTAGTCTTGGTGACGTTGTCATCATACCATGTGTGTGTTCAGTTTTATAACTTCTAAGTGCTTAATTCCTGGTTAGTCTGGCTTTTTGTATTGTTTTATTTTGCTCCCTAAGCTCGGGCAATAAAATGCTGGTCTGAATTCAGTCCTGTCTCCAAGTCTGCAATTGGATCCGCACACTGACACGTGACAACTGAAGCTCTTTTCTGAACCAAGCAGTTTCTGTCTCACTTCAGGCTTATAGAACAGAATGACTGGGTTTGCATCTGAAGTCAGTGAGGGTGGTCTTTGCCTAACCTATAAACCAAGAATCTATTCTAATGGTCTTCAAAACATGTGTTTATTGTTATGTACTGAGGTATCAAAACTCATCATTAAGGCTACAGCGTTCGTCAATATAATCTTTTTGGGAGAAAGCGTTAAATGGTAGAAACACAGAAACTGAACAGACTTCGAGAAGGACACTGTTTTCATTATGACACCATTAAAAAAAGGATAATGGCGCTTTGATTAATGGTGTCTTGTTCAAGACTGAATGAGCATACAAAACATACCGAGTGACAATGACTGATTGACTAGGCTGGTTTGCCTCCTACTGATGCAGTGATCCAGACTCACATGGGATCCCTGCGCAACACGGAGTTGTCCATCTTTTTCAGAAAAGAGGATTTTGTCACCTCGAGGCTAATGCTGTGTCTCATTAAAGGTTGTGCATCTGAGAGGTAAAGCCTTCCCCATTTCTGTCTATACAGAGATTACAGCACTTGGCATTGCGAGCTTTCTAAAAACACCCTGCAAATAGCTCAAGAAGAAAAGAATAACAGTGGAGAGTGTTAATGGAAAATGAAGCCGGAGGCAGTGTTCTGGCTAAACAGAAAAGAAATGGCTGTTTAATTGGAGGGTGGCGAAAGACAGTGTTAAAGGAGAGCAAAAACAACTAAAGGAAAATCTTTAACTTGTCTCCCTTGGGAAAACATTGCTAAATATTACTGTGGCAATATTAAAGGAATAAGGATGGTCTGTTTCAGTGAATGAAATGGTGTAACTGTGACAGTGACAGAAGTGCATATTGATTGCATGCATCCATACTTTCTCAGCTTATCTGAGGAAAGAACAGACAAACAGAACTACATTCATTTGTAAGGGTCCATAATTTGGGGCGTCACGTTTATTATTTCCCAAACAAGCCTTTGATTTGTCGCCTTCTCTGGCAACTTCCTAAGATGTTTTCCTTCTTTGCACTTCGGCGTCTTTTCTCCCAGTTTTAATTGCATTAGCACTGAATTAAACCCTCCATGCTGCTTTTACATGAGTGAGGATGATGCAACTTGCTTGCTTACTTGCCTCCTCTAATGAGCCGTGACTGATGATCTCTACCCAGTTTGGCTGCTAAGAGATGATTTGTGAATGTGGAACAATGTGTAAACTATGGAGCCAAGGCCCAAATCATCTGCTAAAACGGGCTTTGCTACAGATTATGTCTGTCATTTGGTCTACGACCCTGGCTTATAGATTATAGATAGCTTTGGCTTTATTTGATCAGTTTGGTGGCACACAGGCAAGACCATGCATGTGTACACATGCTGTCGGGCAGCTACAATATTAGAGCTATGGTTTACAGCAAATAATTTTCTATCTGTCATTTTCTTTTTGCTCTGTTTTTTCTTCTTTTTTAAAAAAAAAACATATTTCTTACTTTTTTGGTCAGAAATATTTCTAAAAACTAAAAGTCTCATTTTCCCTAGGTTGGCATTTTTAATCACAAACCAGACAGGAAGTGATTGGAATGATTTAAAAAAAGAAGAAGCTGTGGGCTGGGCCCCGATATACACTCTTTATGTCTTTTTTTCCCCTGCTGTGACAAACTGTGGATGGGATTTGAAGATTTCCGAAGGTTTATCTTTCCACAGGGCCTCCAGATCTAGTGTGGTGATTTGTAGGAAATGCTCTGCTGCCTGCTAATTTCCTCCTGATTGTCGATGACAGCCTGCCAGCCAGGCCTGTGATTGGAAAATCGTGACAGGGTACATAATGGATGGTGAGCTCAGATAAATATGATTGTGTGAGTGAACTCTTGGCTATTTATATGTGAGCAGATGCTTTTTAAAATCAGATCTTGTGCAAATTGGAAACCATTGAAGGGGTCAGAATGTGTGCAGGGTGAACAAACCCTCTAATGCATCAGAGATCTCTGCAATCGCTGTACAATACTCTCAGTACAGAACTGCTGCCTGTTTTATGAACTTGTGACAGGTAACATTTGCTGGATTCCTAAACTAGTTCTGGAGTTCTTAAGGAAGCTGAATTACGTGTGTGAGCTTGAGAAAATGACTTGAGTAGAAAAAATCAGCCAAAACAGTTTTGGACTGGGTGATGTCTTATGGTGTCTGGTACATGAGTGTTGGCATCAGGAGCTTTGGGTCCTTGAGGTAATGGGGTAGTGCCTCTGTGGATCAGGCTTGGTGTGGCGTATCTTGTGAATGCTTGATTGGATCTGGATAAGGGGACTTTGGAGACAGTTTGGAGTCAGTATCTGGGGCTCTTTATGATGTCTGCTGAGCTGCTCTGAACAAATTTTGCCAAAGCCAGTTTTCCTGAATTAGGGTGCATCTTTCTATGAGGGGTTATCTAACATCAGTGTTCAGGTTCAGTACATGTTAAATAAACATCCACACAAATGCCAGGGCCTGAGCCTTCCTGGCAGAGCATAACACTGTAAGGAGATAATCAAGGTGGTTTTAATGTTAATTCGCATATAGTGAAATCATATGCTGTCATGTATGAGCCTGAATGAATTGAGAGGATATTCACCAGTCAACGGTCTCCAGTTAAGGAAATGAGAACATGGATCCTTCCTCTGGTCGTTCAAGTTGTCAGGTTTAAAAGTAAGTTGTGTGAATTTTACACGTTATGAGAAGTTGGGCCTATTAAGGGATATCATTTTGCAACGTCAACCATGAACAAGTTTTCAGTCCATTATAGGGCTAACACAGAGAGACAGAAACCAAAAATTCTCACTTTCAAACCTACTGCCAATCATCTGTTAACCTACCAGGGCTAAACTGCCCACCTTCACCAACTCAGAACATGTAAATTAAATGCTATCAGATGCTACCAGAACCGATATTTATGTCACCTTTCAACAGCAAAATTCTGAAAAAATAACGGTATGTCTTTTTTATGAGTTCACAGCGCAGCGCTCCCTTCACTAGCAGAACTTCACTACCCTTCACTACATGAACAGAAGTGCAACAAACTTTCAAAGCACCTTGAAGACTAAAGCACCTGTTTCAACAACATTGAAATTAAAAATTGCTATAAACATTGTCATTCCCTCAAACATGTTAACATTAGCTGTTTATTAGCAGTTATCCTCATTAGCTGTCTGTTAAATTATTATTGAGATATCTAGCAGCTATGGTTGGAGCTAAGGTAGGAGCAACATAGCATGCTATTGATATTGTTAATTTTACAGATTTAACATTTGATGTGTTGTTTGTGCCTAAAAAGTGTCAGCTTTCTCTTAAAATCCAAGATTGAAGTTGAGAAGAGTCTACAAGCCGCTAGAGAGAAACAGTGAAAGTCTACCATAACTGATTAGCAACATAAATATGGTAACAACTAGAGCTGGGCGATATAAGATTTTTTTCATATCACGATATGTTTTTTTCATTTCAGGCGATAACGATATATATCACAATATAAGCCAAATAACTATATTTGTAAGATTTAAATGTGCCGTTGCTCACAAGTAAAATGTGAAATAATCAGCAGCTTGTTTTGATTTAAATATTTATTTCCTATAATAAGTTCAACAGGGTAGATGTGCTTAAGGAACATGAGACTATTTCAGATAAATAAAGGCAAATATTGCAAACTACACAAAAGGCAGCCGCTAAAGCGTTCAAGTTTCAAAATAGAACAAACAAAACAGCCTACTAAATTGCCAATTCCACTTAGAAACAAAATATTAATTCTAAAAATAAATCTTAGTTTGTTTTACAGAAGAACAGACAAAATTGACTAACTTTTGTCAATATCAAATAAACTGAGAACTAAAAGGAAATTCTCAATCTCTCCTTGTTGTATAGCTTAGCTTTTCAAACAGTTTTAACAGTTACTTTAGTCTGACAAAAGCCGAATGCCGAATTAGCGCGTCCAGTCAGAGATTGAGCATGCACCGGTTTATTGTATTTCCAGACTTGCTTTCGGCACAATTTACAGTGCGCGCTACTCTGTTTTTTGTCAGACTTGAAATAGTCAGAATACCTTCACACTACGGAACTTCTATGGCTCTTCCGTTCGACAATCTCTCCGGCATTGGAACCATCATCTGTTTTCTCTTCGGTAACCTTTGGTCAAGCTCTCGTTGATTTTTCTCTAGTCGGCACACATTTCCTCCATTACCCGGGCGGCACGGCGGCTGGCTGCTTCCCAAACAAATACACATGTGCGGCTTGGCACTTGTGCTGTACGTAACAATTGGCATGACGTGACGCTGCGGCTGTGATTGGTTCGGCTCTGCGCTAGTTAATTTGGATTGGCTGTTCTTTTTCTTTTTTTTTAAGAAGACAAGAGAGATGAGGCCTATTGCAATAGTTTAACTTTTCTATCGAGAAAAAGTTATTTCGCAATACATATCGTTATCGTTCTATCGCCCAGCTCTAGTACCAAGTCATCATAAGCACCGGAAATAAATAGGGATATATACTGAAAACATTTAATATATTATATAAAAAAAGTCTCTTGACTTTGTAATTTTTTTTGCAATGGTATCAAAAGTGGTATTTTTATGGGTATTTCTGTTGATTATAATATTGTGACAGCTATTGTGATAGTTAATCTGTTTAACTATGTTTAAACATTAGTGAGGTCAACAATATTAAGAAAAAATATATAATTATTAGGGGTGCAACGATACACAAAATTCACGTTCGGTTTGGTTCGATACTTTGGTGTCACGGTTCGATATTTTTTCGATACAAGAAAATGTTCATGCCTAATTTGTCATTTATTAAAATTATAAATATATATTTTAACTCAAAAGTACCGTTTTTAAATGTAATGTTGCTGAAACAACAAAATAAAAAAAAATATAAATCTATCTGATCGAGAAATCACTCATCTTTGGAAAAGAGAGTTTATTACAGAGAAATGGCTCTTTTCAAAATAAAAGCTATACTATACGCTTCTTCTGGGCTATATTCTCAGCAGCATATTAAACATATCAGGTCCCCATAAGGAGAATCATGTGTTAACGGCTGTCTAAATGACTCGGGTAAAGTTTGTATGCGTGCTTGTTGTTTTTGTCTGCTTCCACTTGTCTTTGCACTAGGATGATGTCGGAGTAAATGTGCAGTCATATTCATTGTGTTCCCACTAGTGCTGTCAGCGTTAATCTGAAATGAGGTTAACGCCACAACACGGCAAATCTCCGTTAACGAGCTACCGCGGATTGCCCCGTGCGTGGGGCTGGACGGCCAAAACGTTAACGAGCTAACTGCTAACTGCGCTAACACACTAGTTCCCACCAATGTAATTGAGCATTGCTGGCACATCCAACATACTGTTTTACTTTAGTCCATGACGCGCTTACCTTCAGGGTCATACGTCACATGAAAACCAAAATAGTTCCAAAGGCCAGATCTGAATGAGGGTGGGGGAGGTTCAATTTGCCATGTTGCAAGGAGATCTTAACTTCTGTCTCGCTAGCTTGCCCTGCGCTCAGTGAATCTGTGTTCGACTACTCCGCCTAGGCTGCACTGTCGAGCGCAGATCCACTGAGTGCTCAACACAGACAGCATCGTCAGAAGGAAAGTTGATAAAATAAATCAAATTTTTTGTATTGTTCGATACATATGCGTACCGAACTGAAAGCACTGTATCGAACGGTTCAATACCGATACGAGTATTGTTGCACCCCTAATAATTATATATTTTTAGGTATACTTTTAACACCATCAGATGATTTTAAAGGGTAAAGTAATTATCTGCTCTTGAAGAGTGATGTTTTTGTCCAAAAATTCATTGTGAAGATCAGAATGGTTTGCAATAGGCAATGAATTTTTAAGAAATGACCAAAGTCATTAGAAATAAAGTAAATAAAGTAAAATTTGTGAATCTGGATGCAATGCCATTAGTTGCAAAGGTTGATTATGTGACTTTGTTTCCACAAATGGAGTCTTTTGTGGTTATTATTATTTTTTTGTCAAGTGCTCTCTCTCTCTCTCTCTCTCTCTCACACACACACACACACACACACACACACACACACACACACACACACACACACACACACACACACACACACACAAACACGCACACACATACACTCGCACATGCAAAGATGTAGACATTCACACAATGTCAAACAATCCAATTAGCTGCCATCTAGTCAATTGGGGTAATTACCCAGAGACTATTAAGTCATTTTCTCCCTGTGCACTATCACAACTGTAATTATGGCAAAGCAACAATGATGTGCAATTACAGTTCACTCTCATTGCTCTGCAGTGACGTGATGTCATAAAGACGGCCGAGGGAGTGAGATGATCGAGAGTTGCTGTATATAGCACTAATGTGGAGAGAAACTCCATTGTGAAACAAAGACAATCTCAGTCAGCGATAGCAGGATAGAGGATCCTCAAAGGGACTTGTGAGTCCCGTTCTGTCTCTTCATAAACATCTCATAATCAATGGCAGAATATAAAGTAATCCATCTTCTCTGGCCTGTAAACGGTTGACATTTTCCCTTTATTAAAGCTGTGAGATGAAACACAAGATTTTAACGATGACACGAGATGATCAATGACTCTATTGTACTCAGCTGGAGGGTACTTTATTAAGGCGGGGCATTGTCTCGTTCTTGAAAGATTTCTCTGTATTTAGGGAATGATTTCCCCGCTGGAGTTCAACTCTGGTCATTTTCGATAGCTTGCTTTTGTGCATTGCAAATAAGTGGAATAGAGCTGAGTAATGCTTCGGGACTGGTGCTGAGCTGGAGCGAGGCAGATACAGAGAGAGAGCGAGATGTAGCTTTTCTTTATTACTGTACCACTGGGTGATGAGAGAGACGTGGAAATGTGTGTTGTGTATTAGAGCACAATGGGGGAAAAAATACTCTTTGTTAAAATGGGCCTAGTGTGGAATAGCAGGACCCATTGAAACTGTCATCAGTGTGCCTGCGCAACCACATGAGACTATTCACCATTGTTACAGTAAAACACTCTTTAGATAAAGACTCGTGAATGCAGCTTGCAATGGTGGAGCCAGAGCAGATACAGTAACAGATTACGCCACTGCCATGCACCAAGGGGAGAAAACAAGGCTCTGTTTTTAATTAATCCTTGTTTGAATTAAGATGAAAAATTAATACTGTAAGCTGGCCTTGCAGATGAGATGAGACATATAGGATACAGTGTTTCATAGCTGGCTATCAAAGTATCACAGGCTCCATGAGGACAGGGGTGGTGGGCTAAGCGCTGAACCGTTAAGAAATTTTAAATGAGAGTAACTGGGGACCAGTTGACTTGTGAAAGTAAACCTGAGAGAACAAATCATCAGCATTGGCAGATTTCACATTTGGTTTAACAGTCTGAGGCTGAAGCTGGCAGATAGATGAAGCGAGTTGGGCGATGCTGGATGAGACACTTTTTTGCCATTTGTTTTGAGGGATGTACTATGAAGCCAGATTAATAGGTTACCGAGCTATCTTCATGTTGAGGTCAGATTTTTCTGTGTTAAAAAGTGCCTTGATTTTTTTACTTCGGTCGGGAGGAGGTTATGTTCCTGCCCTGCTATCCCTGCTATCGCCGTTTTTATCATCATCTGACTGGAGTAGGCGGCACTAATGGGGCCATTTTGTGTAAACTCCCTTCTTTTGTTTGAGGGCACACCGGGCCATAACCACTGCTTTGACACCCATTATCACCAGCTGGGGTTTTAGGATTTGTCGAGTCAGCTAACTCAAAGAAAGCCCAAATGTGTTGAACTTTGTTTACAGTCAAGGCCTCTGTTGGAGGAAACCTAATTGCTTCCAATATTATTATTATTATTTTTGTTTTCAGTGTGCAAAGCAGTTTATTTCTTGTTGAACACAGGACTCATAAGCTGTCCGGACAGTGCTCGCTTTATTTTTTTACTTTAAGACTGCAACAACAGCAATCAGTTGATTCAGTCAGTGCCTTGTAATAACTTGTGTTTCATCAAATTAACAGCCCATTACTGCCCCTCAAAAAGCTTCACAGCAGTAATTCTAAAGCACCGGCACTCGCAGGGAGAAGTTTGGAGAAAATGAACGGGCTAAACAAAACATCTGCAAACGCTAGCAAATCCCGCTAGAGTTTATACCACATTCATTGCAGACTATAAACTGACAGTTAATATCAATTTGAAAGCATGTTGTTTCTTTTAAAAACCAGAACATTGTGCAGTCGGTCCCTGTGCATTATGAATTTTATAAGGAATTTGTAAGGTGTATTTAAGGGCGTTGCAAGTTGAGACCAAACAGAAAGAAAACTGACTGAGAAGGATGTTGAAGAACAGCGTCACAATGGAAGCGAGGTTCCATTTAAAATGGACGACAATCGTTGGATGAGAAAATCAAAACTTCAAAAAATAGAGGATCAAGTTTTGTCACCTCATGCCAGCCACCTTGCAGTTCATGTCCTTGTCTGTCCAAACTTGAACTCTGGACGTCCTAGGAGTGATGTAATGTAATTAGGCCACAGTGAACTTTAACTTTTGACGACCAGAATCTAACCAGTTCATCCTAGAGTTCAAGCAGCAAACTTGAAGAAATTCCCTCAAGGCTATGCGAGAGATATGGTTTTGCTGGCGTGGAAGCATAAAAAATGATAATGGAGAAGGTCTGCGAGCTTAATTCAGCGGTGGAGCTGATACGATGACCTCGCACGCCTTCTGTTATCTGTTTAATTCATGACAAAATTAATTTCTCCTCTCCTTTCCACTCCTCCCACTGTTCTCCTCGGCTTAAAAACATCTGGAGCGCACCACCACCTCCCTCTGTTAAAGCCTTTAACCCTTATTTGCTGGGTGACCTGTCCAGGGTGTACCCTGCCTCTCGCCCTATGGCAGCTGGGATAGTCTCCAGCCCCACCGCGATCCCGATAAGGATAAGCAGAAGAGGATGGATGGATGTGTACCACCATCACTTGATCTTCCACTTTCTGTTAATAGGGCAAAACACAACAACCCAAATGCTTGATTTCCCCTCTTCTCACTTCCTTTCTTTCATTCTCAGCCTGGGGACTTGTGAATGAAAATGAAAAAAAAAGCTGTATTTTTGTCGTTCATTTGCACTTCATTTCTCTCCCTAGCCTGGTGGAGACTCAGGTGGGCATGAGTATTAATAGCTTCCCTCGTTTGTGACGTCAGCTGAAATCACACATGCGGCTCTTAATGCTCAGATCCTTTATGTTAGACGCATGACTCTCAGCTGCTATTTAGTCACTGCTGTAAAGCACTTGTCAGTGTAAAGCTGAGAAAAAAAATCTTTCTTTCTCACCTCCTGCCTGCCTTTAAGGATCTCGGTCTTCAACGACGTATTCACTTTCACGCCTTTTCTGCTTTTTGAGCCATGTTTGTCCCTGATCTAGCTGTTGCGAACCCGCTGCCCGCTTCACCTCTATCACTGTTTTATTTCCCCTCCAAATCATTCTCCTCTTTAATGTGATCATCAGACTGTTTTTCATTCTCTCTCCCCCCTGTTTTTATTTCTCTGTGTGTATCCATGTGACTAATCTCTCTCTCTCCCTCTCTCGTTTGAGAAAAGGGCCTGTATATTCTGCCTGAAAGCTTTGTGGGGTCCTAAATGCTAAATGCCAGTCAGTCTCTGCCAGGTGCCCGCTTAATACTGGTCTCCTTGGTGATGAGGCCAGCAATCAGGCCGTTCTGCACCAGACACTGAGGGGTTTGTGATGGAGTGCTCATGTTTGTGCGACTGCACCAGTGTGTGTTTGTGTCAGCGTACAGTAGATTTGTGTGATTTATGTGTGTGTGTGTGTATATGTGTACTTGCTGACCCCCCCCCCCCCCCCCCCATGTAAAGACGTGTACTGTATCAGAGGGAGAGAAAGCAGCGACATGTATTCGCTCTCTCGTTATCATGTGAATCCTTTATGTTTCCCGTCAACATGCCTCTGCCAAACAAGGGGGCCCCTGTTCTCCCTGCCAGGGCTCGAGTGAACGCATGGGCCAGGCCCCAGAGCGGCGCCGTTCTTTGCTGGCACAATTCACCAAGAGTTTAGCTCCACAGACACTGCTCCTGGCCTCATCTCCATTCAGTCCATCTGTACTGGCATCTCAGCAGCCGGCGAGGAATCGGTCTGTTGGAATGAGGTTGGAAGACTCCATTCAGAAAGACTTAATGGCCGATGGAGGGCTTCATACTGATTGGCTTTAGATTATTCATGTATGATGAGGCTATGATGTGCAGCATTCTGTTTTTTCTTTTTTTTTTAACTGTGACTGAAAAAGTTGACTAAATGTCCAGTTTTGTTTTTGCATCAGCTGTTTCTGCATCTGTTATTAGTCAAATATAAAGTATGAGTTCACATGTGTAAATTGGGGATTCTTATTTCTGCCAAAAAACAAATACACTGAAGCAACTGCAGTTTTTCGCTCTTCCTTAGCAACAAAACAATTAAGGAAATGGTGATCAGTTCATGATTACAGTTTGTGTAGAAAAGAATGAGCAGTGGATGACAGTGCAACTCCTTTGCATTACTCTCCCACACGTGGCTCTTGACTTTGCTTTGAGTTTAGTTCAGCTTTGGACCTGGTTGTGTCCTCAGCTGATTGACAGGTAGATACGTTCTTCATTTATTTCTTTTTTTGTCAGGCAGACAGGCCAAATATAACTTCCATCATGTCTGAGAGCCTGCTCAGCAGTCAGGTGTGAAGTCTTATCAGTGTCCTCAGGTGACTTTCGATGCAGTAGGAAGCCCAGCAGTAGTCATGTGTCATAAACAATGCCCAGACAAAAGGTGTCTGGAGCAGGACACTCATCAGTGTCTACAGGATTTCTAGGAAGCTAGGCTATCACTTCTGAGCACAGCACAAGGCAGTCCATTACATGTCTTATACTGCATTGAGTTTAGCTTGTGTATACCCCAAGCTTTTTTACCTTTATTACAAGTAATTATGAGCAATAACTGTCAGAGCTTCAACTGTATCTTCACTAGTGTCATCTTTAGTGAGGTTTAAATAAAGTTATTTTAATAGAATCCGCAATTTAATTGTGTCCCAAATGAGGCAAGGGTCCTTAAAAAATAATAATATATAAAAGAAATAGAAACAGTCGAGCCAATTCTGATTCCTTAATCAGCTCCCAGGATGATTTAACCGTCAAAGGCAGAAAGATTTTCCCTAAAATCAAACGTGTGCTCGGAGGAGAACCACTAAGCAGATGGCCTTGTCCATTATCATCATCTGCCCGCTGATACATTACAACGAGGCTCCCTACATCGAAGCTGGGTGTCTGGCTGCTGTTGTGCCATTGATCGGACCGACCGATTCTGACTCTTTGCCACCATAGGTGGAGAGTTAGAGGTCAGCCCCGTGGTCTGAGCTCTCACATCTCGCTGGGACCAATTTAATGGCCGAAATAGCCAAAGGTCCTAAGAGCACAACTACCCGTGCTCACGCAAATCAAAGGTTTCAGTGTGTGCTGGGGCAGGGATATGTAAGTGTAAGTATGTTTGTGTGTGTGTGGAGGTTTTTTTTATGCATGATTCTTCATGCATGTGTGCGTTCTGTTGGAAAGTGCTTGCATAAGCAACACTGAGACTTCGGTGAGCGATTGTGTGCAGCTCACGCATACTTATTATGTAGATATAAGTATGCGATGGTGAATAATACCTCGAGAAGGCTGTGAATGAGCATGTCGTAGACAGATGCAGCAACTCAGAAAATGACTCTGCTGTGTTTAAAGTGTTATGTATTATAAAGACCATGAGTTAAAGTAGCCCGAGCAGGTATAGGTGACCTGAATATCTGAAGCTTTTAGGGCCAGACCTCAACATAAGGGTGATCCATCCTTGTCAGACCCCAAGCAGCCACATCGCACAATTGATAAAGTTTGACAATAATTGATTTACAATATGTTAATTTGTTAGGCTCCTTTTTTAGTGTCTCGAGGATTTACCAAACTAACCTAATCAAAAGAATTAAACCAAATGACAACAACTTGGCTCCCTAACTATGAAAACAGGAGAAAACTATAACCAAACAAAAAGGCAGTCCACCCCTACATAGGATGAGTGAATAACAGTCCATCGTGGTGTCATCATATAATTCATCTCCAGCTAGTTAGCCAATCTGTATGGTCTGTCCTCTGGATCAACCAATCACGGAGAGGCATCTCCACACTAAGGATGGGTATTGTTTAGGTTTTATCCGATACCAGTACCAAACCGGTACTTTTGAAACGGTGCCGGTGCTTAAACGGTGCTCAAACTGGTGCTTAAAGAATGGAGAACACCAACTTTGTCCAAAAACCTCTCATGTTCAGCTGTTTTCCGCTTTTTCTTTGGTCATTTTAATCTTTTTGGCCAGGGTGAAGGGAGTATCTGCCATCAAACAAGAAGACAGCCGCAAAGGTAAAATGACTGGCTGGAATCCAAAGTGTATGACATCTCAGGGAAAAAAAGCACAGAAATAAAGCACCGAAATGTGTGCTGCTTTTTGGTCTGGTTACTACCGTTTATGTCAGAACCGATACCGGTACCCATCCCTACTCCACACTAAGATTTGCATATTAGACAACATTATGACAGCAGTCGTGACAAGGGTTTGAGCTGAAAACTGTAGGAATGGCTAACATAGATTACATGGTATAAAACACAGATTTATCATGAGCCTGCTGTTTTGTATAGAATTCATTATATCTCTTTGATCAGGACACAAACTTTAGCACATTTCAGAATGAATAGAGATGAATTAACATTTTCCCTACTTCCTGATCAAGTTTTTTGAACCCTCGATCTAACCCTTAATTTGAGGACTCAAATACACCGCTTGGACCATCATAAGCACACAAAAGTGACTGATTTCGGCTCTTTAAGGACACAGTCTATCGCCTCCTTCCTCATAATCAAGGCAATGTATAAATCAGTGCTATGTAATCAGTTGTTGGCATGGCCAATTAAATCGTTGTATTTGAGATATGTCAACTATTAAAGTTTTACATTCGTGCTATCTATTACCTTTGGGTATATAATTTAGGTTTATCTGATAATTTAGTCTCTTCAGAGATTGAGTGTTTTTATCTACTGTTCAGTTAAGCCAACAGTAAATCATGTAAGATTTTCGACGGAGGGCTGATTTTGATGGAGAATGTAAAAATAATAATCTGGCTACCTCCGCTTCCAGGCTGACTGTAAAAAGACCTTATGATTAAAACATATGTGAATATATGAAGTTCGTTCCAGCACTTGTGCTCTAAGGCGTCTCTGCCAGACTGAGCCAATCTAACTGCCTTTATTTCTTTCACACTTATTCCAATTAAAAGATGACGTGTGATTAAAGGACAGCAATCTGTTTGCTAATGTGTACAGTGTGTGAGAGAGTATGTTTAACAGAGACAGAGAGAATTAAACAGCATGTGTCAGTTTATCAAGTGCTTCTTTGTCATGTCATTATTATCTTGGCCTGCTCGTGTGTGTTGTCTTTGCTATATTGTCTTATTTGATGCCTGCACTGGAGGGTTCTCAGTTCACTCATCGGGTTAATTGACCTCTGGAGACGTTTTTCTCCGCAGTTGTAATGACTGTCTGGATTAAATGATGATTCTGCATTGGCCTTAGATCTGGAATTTGTAAGAGCTTTGATTTCTGAGGTAGTTCCTTTTTTTTTTTTAAATGAGATATTTGAACCTACCATTTCTCAGATTTTAAATGGCTTTGATGCATGTGTCTGAAGAAAAAAATACTGCCAATGTGAAACGCTACGTGAAAACTAGACCAACTGGCTTTTGCAGTGTGGAGGTTGTGAGGTTTCCATTTTTAAACGTACATGATTTTGAGATCAAGGATCGATAGTTCCCCAAGACCCATGAAACATTCAAAGAGACATGATCACAGCGAGTTAGCTGTACTATAACTAAATGTAGCTGACTTGAATAGACTTGGGCAAACAACGGTGGAAAAGTTAAGTATGTAAACATAATAAATAATGCAAATGATAAGTGAAGCAGAGCCGATAGGAGTGCGTTCACGCCATTGTGGTTCTTCATACATTGTTTGCTTCTTTGTTCGTTTTAATAAAAAAATGTTAAAACCAGAGCTACCAAGCTCTTCTTATATCTGCTTTTTAATTACGGCAGTTCTTATAGGCACTTTTGCTATATTGATACACTCATTGCAGCAGGTCTCAAAACTCTGTTGTCGTGTGTGCATGTGAGATTTCAGGCAGTGCATGTTTTTTTGTTTTCAACCAGTGGTCATTTAAATTGAACTTCAGACATGTCTGTAACTTGTGAAGTGCTTGGCTATCTCAAGGTCGTCAAAATGAAACAGACACCGAGCGTCCCATCCATGAGACACAATTGGGGCCTGTCTCAAAAGTGACAAATATGGAGTACATTGCAGCAAAGACTAGAGATTGTTTGAAGATTGATGGCGCACAGCGAGCAGCGACGGTACAGTGGCTTCTTGTCAATGGTAAAAAGAAATACATGAGAGAAATAGTCTCTGATAATCACAAATGCAAATGAGACAGCTGCTGTGTTTGGACTTGGTCTAAAAATATATTTTTGTGTTCATTGTGTTTCTGAAAAGCACGTCACTGATACTCAGGTTTCCATAGAAGTTATTCATCAAGCTGATACAAAAATAGTGTGTAGGTTTTGAGAAAGTATAGTGATATTATTGACGTTGAAAGGGAAATTAATAATCGTACTTAATAAAGTCTGAAAGAAGTTGATGCTGCTGATACCAAAATGTGTGAGCAGTGGATTTTTGAGAACCTTTTTGAAGCTGGTGCCGCACTGGGGTTTGAAACATTAATGTGACTGAACAAAGTTTTAGTTTGACTGACTTGTTAGAGGGCAATCTTAATCTTCACACCTAAAGACACTCTGAAAATACGATTTGCAGGCGCAAACTGTGAAAATGAATTTCATATGCATATAAACTAACGAACTGTCAGCATTTCACGACTTCACTACTGTGCAAAAGTGTCAAGCCACCTTTCATTTCATTTTTTTTATTATTTAGCTTCTAAACTGCTAGACTGCTATACATTTTTAAAGTGGACTTCAGTAGTAGTATCTATGAAAAATATCAAAAACACCACAGTTTGACAGGCATGAAATTGTATTTTTGAACCAACAAGGTGATTCCTAAAGAGCTATGAGAGAAAAACCTTTCATATAGATATGGCGTGCAGTGTGCCCTTAAAGAAATTTGAGGAAACTGGAACAGTGGAGGTCAAAAGAAGAAGTGGCAGACCTAAAAAGCTGATGAAAAGTGTCTGAATTCACACCCTTAAGAAATAGGGGGGAAAAATCCAGCAAAGGCCTGTCACTAAACATGAGATTTGACCCTTGAACTGACCCATCTTCTGTTTCACCGATGCTTCATCAGAAATGTTCTCAATGGACGAGTGGCTGTCGAAAAAGCCATGTGTAAGGAAGGCAAACAGGGGGAAAAAGGTGAGGTATGCCAAACTACACAATGACTCAAAATCAGTGTCAACAGGTCTTGTATAATAAGTGTCCACAGCCATCTGTGAAACATGGCAGAGGCTCTTTCATGGAGCATTTCTAATTTTCCAAGCAGCACATAAAGAAACAAGGGGTGGCTCAAAACATTTGCACAGTGCTATAGATTACAGTTACATAACTGTAAATAACCTTAAAAGACATGATATGTGTCTGAGAGTAATGTAACTATATAAAGTAACTTTCAAATTCATCAGCTAAGTAGGAAATGATATTTCCAGGTGATCATTTTCCACCAAAAAATGAATATGCAGTGTTTCAGAACACAACTCTTCATTTGTTTTGTTCACGTGTAGATAAATTTTATATGAGCGATATTAAAAGGTCTGAGCATCAATGATTAATAGTCATTGTGCTGTAATGTAGGTTAGGGCCCGTGAGGCTTGCGGGCTGGAACGTAAAACAAACAAATCATTCTCCATAAAGGAAAACATCTCTTAACACCCTCTCCACTTTTGCCTGCCTTGCGCCGACCTGTATTCCCAGTGAGAAAATGATCTATGATGACGACGTCATGAGGGCTTTTTTTATGTTTGTTTTACTTGTTTACATTTGTCAGAGGCACTCTCAAGGACATTATGTGTGTTTCATGATGTTAAACCAGTGTGCGCTCGTCCGCGCGCACTCACTCAGAGGCATTCACAGCTACACAATCAAAGAAACAAACTAATGAAGTCTTTCGGAAACAAACAACTTGATTAAGACCCAGGAGGGGCGAGAATCAGGTGTGAACACCGTGGGTCATAAAATCATGTGTGAACCAATGCCAGAGCTGTGTTTTTAAAGATGCGGCTTGTCTGCTTTTAAGAAGTGCTCCGCATCCTGTGGGAGTTTGTTTGGGCATGTTGTCTCCAACATGGCTCCTCTCTACCTGGTTATCAACTCCTGGCTACGCACACTAGCAGGGGAGATGAGCGAAGCTTTGCCTTTGGGAGGCACATGTCTGTTTTGCTTGAAGCTGCATTTCTTCAGTGTCTACTGAGCAGTACCCTTCCTTCAGAAGAGAGAAGTAAACCCTGCTTATAAGGGAAACAACACAAAAAGCGAAACAACACATATTTTGTACTATAGAAACATTCGTTTAGTGATAATTAGATGTGATGCTGTAGTTTACCAGAAGCTCATCTTTACTTTTATACCAGTTCTCGGGAATGTACTTTGATCCGCTTTAAACATTTAAACAAATTGCATTTTAATTGTGCACATATGCTTAGCAGTAATATTCTCAGTCTTCTTAACTGTTATTTTCACTTCTCCAGTAGTCTGTCCCCAGGAATGCAATCAAAACTAAAGGCACTCCACAGTGATTTGTTTTACTCGTGTCAGTTTGGTCTTAGAGGAAAAATAATGAGCTGAGTCGATTTACTTTATTATGCTGTAAAGACCCACCAGTCCTTCAGAAGACTGTAACAGTAACTTACATGGTGATAATAATTCAGTCAAAGTTATAGAGCTTGTTTCAGCCCGCCTGTGCATTTACAGTTGTTGGTCTTATTTCCCAAGTTGGAAAGTTGTTTTTCCATTTTCAGTGCTGCTCAGAGCATCTAAGCACATAAAGCTTTGCTTTACCTGGTATTGTTTAACAAGGCCATTGCTTTTCTCGGTTACATCTGGGTGACAATTAACCAACTTGTCACCCAGAGCTTGAGTGGATACCACAAGTCGCTTGGTGGGAGGCAGCCTGTCCCCAAACTGTTGTAGTCTGACTGAGACTGACTGGAATCACTCTCAGACAGAGTGGCAAAGGTTTGTGAATAAATCAAATGCTGGAATTAATCTGCATCATCATCTGGCTGCCAGCTGGTTGGATTCTGTTTAAATTATTTTATTAAAACAAAGTTACAGCACGCCTATATTTTAATGCAGTTAAATTGCCATTTCACAGCAACTACACCACTACTTATAGAGGATAGTGTGTTTCACATTTGAGGTTCTGACTGATTTCTGAATGTAAATAGCTAATGTTCATTTCTGCTTAAAGAGTTTTACATGTTCTCCCTGTGTCCGTGTGAGTCCTCTCTCTGTGGTCTGGCTTCCTTCCACAGTCTGGATACATGCTGTTAGCGGGCTTAGTTGGTGATTCTAAATTATCTGTGGGTGTGAATGTGAGTGTAAGTGGTTGTCTGTCTCTCTGTGCTGGCCCTTCAACAGTCTGGCTACCTGTCCAAAGAGTATCCTGGCTCTTGTACTATGATAACCTCCACCCCCACTGTGACCCTGAATTGGACAAGTGGAAGAAAATGGATGGATCGCAATAGATTTGCAACAGATCTGGGGACTGCAGATTTATCAGAGTTTGGTGTATTATCACAAACAGATTGCATGTAATGGCCAACTTGAGCCCATTTGATTGCAAACTGATAGGAGACTGGTTCCACC
This sequence comes from Neolamprologus brichardi, assembly GCF_056152115.1. NCBI lineage: Eukaryota > Metazoa > Chordata > Actinopteri > Cichliformes > Cichlidae > Neolamprologus > Neolamprologus brichardi. The sequence continues at coordinate 11,938,802 of NC_142117.1, read as the reverse complement.
TTATTGCCATCTTGACTAACCCAAGATGTTTTGAGGATAGCAGTTGACAGACCTGTTCCCCGTCTCTCAAGCAACTGTTTCCAAGCAAGCAAACTTCATTTCACACGGTCACAATAAATGTGGTTGTGTCTCCAACCACTGTTTAAACTAGTGTGACTGTAGCACAATAGTGCTTTCATCTTCTTTCTTCGGGTAATAACATAAACAGTACTGTATTACAGGTTAAACACATTTTTGATGTGATCAAAGTTAAGAAACCACAATGAAATTTAACATGCACGGATGGGAACATATCATTTCCTGATTCTCAACTGACTTTAAAAGATGTGTACATCCTTCCATTTAGTGTCGCAGAGCCCTCTCAGTCCGAGAGAAACTACTAAAGAAAGCTGAAAGTGAGCATCAGCTGACACACACAGTACAAAGAGTAAAAAGTCCATTAGAGATAGAGAGGCCAACACAGTACTCGGGAGAAACTTCCAGAAAGGAAGTGATCCGTTGGCCGTTAAAGAATTTTTCACTCATGGGGTCTACAGCTGGTGGTGGCGTGGTTACCATGGAAACTGACATTCCCTTGAAGGTACTTGGCAGCCACTGGCAATCGTTGAGCTTGGGTAATGGTTTGAAATTCTCTGTAAAGTGGCTCAGAGGTTGAGATTAAATTCAAACTGTTGGCAGTGGACTCACGCAGTGACTTATCACATTGTTGTAGAGTGAATGATGCCCTTTAGAGAGGGGGAGATACAGTATCTGTATCTGCAACCTGTTGCTCGCATCATCACATTTTTTTTAATTTTGGCTCTTTAGTTTCTGGCTGCCTCGTTCAAAAAACACCCCAAAACACCACTCCTTGCATCGTCAGTCACTGAACTTTCATTCATCAATTAGTCAGATGCGATCACGCCACTGCTTTTACATCCACTGTTGCACAAAATTTGCATTAGTTCTGTGCAGATACGCAAAATATTAACCGTTAAAATAGCAGCATGTGCAGCACATTTTTTCACTGCCAACCACCCTCCTCGTCCAATTTTGCCACAGGCCTTTGCTCCATCTGAATGAGTTCTCCTTAACAACTGCTGAAATGATTATGCCTCCAAGTGCAGAACACTCCAGCCGTATGTGGCAGGTAGTGTGAAGACATGCTGCTGATGGTCCTGTGAATGTCAGCAGCTGAAAAGGATCAGCCGTGCGAAGCATCAGCCTCACACCTCTGCTTGCATCACCTGCTCATGCAGAAAATATGAAATATTATTACTGTGTGCTCTCGTTTTTCTTGTTTTTGCTCGCTTGTTTGCTTGGGTTTTTATTTTATCTCTTCACACATGAAGAGAGTGTAAAGTGCTTTTCTACTGACCAAGTACATGACTATATGTTCGCAGGATTATAAGAACTCAGCTCTTAGCAGAACGTTTGTATTGGTAAACTAAAACAGAAGTACTCAGGCATGATGTTTTTGCTATATGAGCCATAAAGCTTGTTAGCTTTGGGGTCCCTATAAGGGTAAAAGAACTTTAATCCTGTAACATGAAGGTCTTTTATATGTATTTTTAGCAACACATAAACCTGTACGGGAAAAGCATACACATCTTATTGTGTTCATGTGTGCGTGTCCGTAGAAGATTGTTAAGCTTATTTGTATGCTGCAGAAGCTCCTGTTGTTTCTAGGGCTCCTGTAGCCTGGGTGGTCAGTCTCTCTCTGTTCAGCTTGAAAGCATCAAAGGTTTTCAGCAGAGGACAGATTGAAACTGCCAGTGTTGCCTCTTTTCAAAATACTCTGAAGGCAGCTACAGTGTGGGACAATGACGCAGTGTTTTGCATGAAAGGAAGCGATATCTTAGTAAGTGAATCTTTGAAATTGAAAAGTGTGAGAAGTCTCATGAAAGTAGCAAAGGGACAAAAATGCCCAGTTAACCCCGCACACACGCAATCACTTTCCCCCCCCCTTTCTCTCTCTGAGGATGTTGTGTCAGTTAAAAGCTTTTATCACTGATTATAGCGTTCAAAGCGCTTTAAGCGAAGGTAAAGATCTCAGACACTCACTGCAGCTTAGCAGATCGTGTCAATCCAGCACCGGACCGTTTCACTGAGACGGCAGATGCAGCGGGCATCTGTTTGCACGTTGTACATGCCGACTGGATGACAGGCTTCTTCCATCAGCTTCAGAACAGAAAGCAGTAATTGGGGGCACGGTGATTGCAGGGAACGTGTTGTTTCACTGGTGCAGTTGGTGGATACATATTGGCATTTTGAGGTGTATAAAAACTGAATCCATAATAGGTTTAAGAATTAAGAAGTCTTTAACTTTAACAGTCCTTTAACGAAAATCAATGATCAACAAAATCAACACGGGTTCAATGTGATGATGAACTTAGAAACAATGATATTAGCGGTGTGTCAAGTGCAATTGCCCTCACCTTCAATTTCCAGGTGGAATTGAAGGGCAGCTCATTATCGTCTGAGAAGATGATGCAAAAAACAAATTTCTGATTTGCGGTTTGATTGCCAGCATGTTCTCAGTTCGTTGGAAAGGAAGTTCTTTTAAATGTGTGTGTTGCAGCAGGGAACACGTGACATTGCATTTATCACATGCAAATGTTTTTTTTTTGTAGATATGCATCCATGCTCAATAATTACTTTATGCATACTGCCGGGGAAGGATTTAATTAACTGCCCCCCATGTCAGGGTAGATAATTAGCCAATAACACACATGCACAAACACACACTTTCTCTCTTATGCACACAAAGATTAAGTCACAATATTTGAGACTTGAATGCCACTGGCTTACTTGCTGCCACAGGAACCTAAAGTCTTGAGTAGCAGTTGCAGGGATATCAAGAAAAGATGCAAGAAGCAACTGAGCATGGCGCAGGTTCTGTCTGCCTGCAGAGAGATGCTAATGTTGATTTCTCTGTTTCATCAGTGTGGTGGTGCACTGTGTGATTGGCTCAGCTACACTAATGCTCACTCACAAAACACAACAGTAATTATGCCTTCTTTATTGTCTTTTTTCTGTCTCCGCAGGTTCAAGGTTTGATCTACACACAGGAAAAGGTAAAAAAAAAAAGCTCAACTTATTTCCAGATCTCTGTCTTTGCTCTTTTCTTCCCTTCCTGCACACAGGGGGAGACAGGATGATTAGCAAGCATTAGTCTGTATCTCTGTTTGTGTGTTTTCAGGTTTTGTATGTGTGTGGATGGATATAACCGAATTATTTGGGAGATTTGTGGACTAGTTTGCCTTTGTTTTCACTGCACACACACACAAACACAGACACGCACATGCACGCACATAGCTCAGCAGGCTGTTGTCCTAATCACGGTGAACATAAAATGTGGATTAGTGGCGGTCTTATGGTATCAGTCATAATCACACACAAACAAATGCTCGAGCACATAGGCACCTGAAAGCAGCACGTTTTAGGTCTTCACGTCATTGCCGATCACCCGTTTCAGTTTCTAAATATAATTCTGTTAAGTTTTTTGAAAGGCCCGATTCTGTGACACTCTACAGGACATTTCTCCCAAGTGATTTCTCTAAACGCGTGAGCATAACTGAACATCAGCATTTTATCTGTCCTCAGAGTCATTGTGTTGTTTATGATGACAAATATAGCCGTTTTTTGGATTTTGCTATCCAGGCAGTATTTGATCATTATCGTGATGGTGCACCTACAGCTCTTTTTGGTCTATTTCTGGCAGATGGAGTCTGTAACGGTTTATGTCTGTGGCCTTCCCTCTGTAGATCACAGAGTATTTTAGTCCAGAATAATCCCCACCATCTGCTATCTCCTCTACTACATTTTAGTGCTCACTATCTCTCTGTCTATCCTTCACTCTTTCCTATTGCTTTTCTTCTTTCTGTTTTTTCTTTTAGTATTTCTCTGTGATCCCTCCCAGCTTTTTTTTTTTTTTTTTTTTAAATGTCATGACCCTCTTCCTCCCACATTCAGCCTTTCAATCTCAGCCATGTCCCAATCCGACTGCTCCTTCTTTCTCATGGGTTTTTCATTTTCTATCTTATTGGTTTTGAGTTTTCCAGTTAGTTATTTTTATATTATAGATCTATATTTTGTATTTGTTGTTATTCAGGCTTTTGTTATTATGTGATTAAGTCAGTGTTCATCATCACTAGCTGGTTCCTTCTCTCGTGTCTAGTTTTCTGTGTTAGTTATTGGTGTCTCTCTGTGAAGTCAGTCTTGTCTTCATGTTAATTTGTATGCCTGTCATGTCTCTGTGTTGTCTATCATGTCTGTTTATGAATGTCAAGTTTGCTGTCGCTCTCTCGTGCACGCTCTTCCTGTCTCTCTCTCTCGTCCCTTGCTCTTCAGCTTTCTCTCTCTGTCTTTCAGCTCTGTCTGCCATGTCCGTGCTTTTGTCTTCCCACATCCAGTTGTGTGTCTTCATGAGTGTTTCTCTCCAGTCCCTGTATCAAGCCCACATGTCTAAGTGTGCTACTTCCTGTTTTACTTTGATAGTCTTCTGCCTCGCCTGTATCATGTTCAGTTTTGCTTCCATAGTCTCGATTTAAAGTTAACCTCGATTTGTGTCAGTTTGTTCCCACCTGTGGCCTGTTCCCTTGGTCTCCTGTGTGTATATATATTGTGCGCTCTAAGTGTCTGTGTTTCTTGAGCCGAGTAGTTCCCCGTTCCAGTTGAAGTTGAGTTTTTTGTATCTTGCGTTTTTGAGAGAGTTCAGCTTCAAAGCTGTTTTGTCCTTTCCTTTGTGATTTTTGGAGTCTTGTTTTGAGTCCTAATCTGGCTGCCACACAGCTGATTAAAACATTTTTTTTTCTATGCTTACTGTTTTTCCTCACTTGTTTCTTGTGCTTCCTGTTAGCATAGCTTTACATCTGTCTTGTTCTTTCTGGATGTGTCCACTCCTTTGCTTTCCCTTATTTATCCCTGTCTCTGGCCACACACACGCCCAGTCCGTCCATGCTACACAGGCAGTTAAATCTTAATCTGGGCTTGCATGAAAAAATGCGTCCTCTAGTTTGTAACTGAAAAGTCCTAAAAATCCACTCTATTAGAAACGTAAAGAACTACATTTATTTCCTCATTATGTTCGTTGGTCGCTGTAAGTCAAGAGGTTAAGTGGGTTGGGAAGGTTGGTGGTTCAATCCCTGGCTACTTTTGTCTACATGCCAAATATCCTTGGGCAAGATATTAACCCCAAGTTGCTCTCCGATGCATGTGAATGTATGTGAATGTTAGATAGAAAGCACTTAAACATAGAAAAAGCACTTCTATGACTGGGTGTGAATAGGTGAATCAAGTATGTTCTATTAAATTCTTTGAGTGCTCTGGGAGAGTAGAAAAGTACCATAAAAGAATCAGTCTATTCCCCATTTATTCCAGCAAAACATCTCTGAAGGTTACACTCATCATTTGTATAGCCATTGAAATTATTTACGAAGGCTTTTCCTTCTTCATAACGACACGTCCACGCTCCCTTTAAGCCAACTTTTTCTTCTTCTGTTCTCTGTCCCTGGCCTGGTTCTGTAAAAAGAAGAGGAAAAAATAACAACATTTAAAATTACCACTGAATTAAAATTGAAATTCTCAAATCTGTTAGGGTGCCTGAATCTACTCCACAGTATGAGAGTGCACGGCACTCAAAGCAAGCAAGCAAAGTTCTGCAACAACAATGATCATAGCAGGGTATTTGTATTCAGTAAATATACCCTCATTTCCTGCTTATTGTGGGACAACAGTGAACTTAGTCATTCAATAATACAGTAGGCTATATAAAACAGTGTTATTTATATATGTCTCTGTCAAAAGGTGCATATGGGTGTTCAGGTAGCAAATTAAAATGTCATCCTCTTATTTCCTTTTTTGTATTTCCTACTGCAGAGTTGCTTGTGGCAAACTGGGACTTGAGTTTGTCTGTTTTCAAAGAGAAAGTAGTCCCTTTTGCAACTGAAGGGCTGAACGTTTTGGTGAATGTTCTCTGTTTACAGTTACAATCGCTTTCTTCAGTTTCACTGCTGCTTGGCGAGTAGTTTGTAGACAAGTTGGCATCTTGCATGAAAAACCCCTGGAGACAGCAGTAACCTGCTAGTGATCAAAGCAATCGCACAGAGGTTTTCAGTCCAGCATCACACACAGCAGGGACTACTAGCAACTGGCAGTAACCTCCAGCAACCACTTGCCAACCAGTGGCCTGAGGTTACCAGGGGGTCGCTGACCATTCTCTAGGCCTGTGTGAATTTCTTAATTACTGCCAACAACCTCCAGTAACCACTCCCCAATTGGTTGGAGAATACACATTTGGTTGAAAGATAATTCCTCAACAGTTTCTATACTTGTGTGACTGGGGCCTAAAGTAGCATAAACAAACACGTTGGGACTGTACTGTTCACTTTTACTTTAACCTTAAGCAAAGAAAGCAAGTTTAACATGACTTAATGAATGAAAAAGCTGTTTTGGTCAACCTCCAAAAACTAAAAGCAAAGCGGTGGACACAATTTTGAATCAGATGGAGCAGGTTGGTGACAGGTTGGTGACACTGCTGTGTTTTCAGCCAGAGCTGCGACTATATTAAAGTCATGTTGATGACAAACAGATGCAGTAACTGCTGGAAACTAAGCATTTAAAGCAGATTGACCAGATTATAACACTCCATCAATACAGACCCACTCTACCATACCTGAGAAACAGATCAGTCAGTGTCAAGGTGATGAGATGAAATACTTCTTTTGTGATTTTAATAAAAAAACGTGTTCGTTGAATTAAACATGAGGAATATTATGTTTTAAGGTTAGAGAAAGAGACCTCACTGAAACCACAATGGTAAAAAAAAGAATCTACTCACTTGAAAAATCTAATATGAAATGTGGAAGACCCTCGTCTTCCTCTATAAGCACCACTAACATGCCCAGGGAAAAGGCACTTGACTCTCAGCTACTCCGCTTTCATTGTTCTGTGGCAAATGGTACATGACTACTGTAGAAATCCTCAAGTGTGTACAACTGCATCCCTTTTCCCTCTCTGCTCCCTTCTCCCCGACTGAGGCTCTAAGTGAGACTGAGCTCTTTGTCAAATTATACAGCTGAGAACATGACAACAACATTTCACTTAGCGCACCGACACGAGCGTTTGTGACACTCAGGATCTCTACAGAGAGAAATTCAGTGTGCTGTAATGCAGAGAGCAGAGTACACGGTTTAGGCTCCTTGATGTAGTCGCATAATAGCGTGCTGCGTGTGTCTCGCAAACAGCAGCGATTACAACGGAGGCAACCGAAATACACACAGGTATGACATCAGCGTTGGTGACTTGGTTGTCAGCCATGTACAGCACATCTCTGTACCAGCACACAGCTGGATTAACAATGCCTTGAATGGATTAGTAGGAGTTTGTGTGTGTGTGTGTGTGTGTGTGTGCGTGTTTGTGTGTGTGTGAAAGTGAGAGAGTCAGACTGAATGATAAAACATGATGGTGACTCCTGTGTCAAGTGGGTATTTGACAAAGCCGGATACCTTAAACAGATACTGATAATACCCCGAGATCATCGTATTTTGGCTCGACTGTTAATGACATCACAAAACCATGCCCTCCACTTGTACATGCAAGCTCACACACAAACACACACACACACGAACACAGACAGCGCGCAAAGCAAATCATATCTTCGTCATCTGACCTAAATCCATTAGTACTAGGAGTCACAACCTCTTCCTCCCATTCCTCTCCCTCAATTTCCTGCTCTTCCGCTTCATCCCCTCTCATTTTTTCCCCCTTTGTGGCCCTTTACCTGGCCGAACAGCCGAATTGGACATACAGGTGTTTTACCTGTATGTCCAATTTTACCTGTATGTCCTGTCTTCTCAGGCTACTCAGACTGACACATTTATCAATTTTTACCATTCTGCAGTGATAAGATTCATGCACAGAGCTTAATATGTGATGGTAAATATAACTCTCTTGAATATATTTGTCTTTTAAAGCATATGAAAAACCGTTTGTGTGTATGCGTGTGTGCTTGCATATGGGTGTACATGACAGGATTGCCAGCTGGGCCATTTATGCTAAACTGCAAGTGTCTCTGCTGCTGTAAATTGCTTTGGATTGCTGTTAATAGCTACTTTTGCCTTTTGCCTGTGAGACCAATATTAAAATCTGCCATGATGTCATTCTTCTGTTGCCCTTTCATCCTCGCTGCTGCAATATGTTTCTTGGATTACTGGATTTGAACATCGCATAGTGCTCTAAGAATGTCAGTAATGAATATAAGGCGTGCAAGCTGCTTGAGTATTCAAAACGCTCCTAATTGAAATGCTGAAAAGACGGCTCTGGCTAATCAGCTTAGAGATGTAGTCCACAGCTGACAGATAATAAAGAGGATCTTGGTGCTGAAGAGTCTATTACCACCCCTGTAATGAGAGTTCATATAATATCAGTCGAGGACAATGGAAGAACAGGGAAGTTGGGAGCGAGTGGGAGGCTGGGAGAAGTATAGGATTGCGGGAAGAATGAAGAGGTGGCTCCCATTGTTCAAATTTTAAAGATGTAACTTAGGTGACGAGGAGATATGATCAGGGATCTCAAACTGAGTGCGGGCACATGTCAGCACTAATGACCAATGGACTGAAGGTAAAGAAAACAACTTGCGAACCTCTTTTTTTTTTGCATGCGACAATGTGAAAAAAGGATGGTGTGGATGAAGTTCTTAAATTTGACCCAGTGTCTGTCAAAAGGCTAAAAGCCATGGCCTCCTTTTTACAGTTCGTTTAAAAAACCCAAAAAGGCAAAACACCAAATGGAACAACTTTTCTCCTTTTCTAGCCTTCAAACCATTCTAACCTTCTTAACCTTCAAAATAAAACAGGAAGTAAGTGCAAAAAGGACAAAGAACGAAGAACTCAGATCAACCAAAACACACAGAAGGAGCAGGCATGGAAAAGAAAATCTTTGAGCGGTGTCAGAGCAAAGCTGTAAGGATTACAACAGAAACCATAAATCCCACACAAAGACGATGCTAGTCGCTCAACAAACAGGGTTTTATAAAAACATTTGGGCTCATTGTTTAGCTGCTTGTCCCACAACTTTACTGTTTGGTTCACTTTGAACTTTTTTTTTTGCAACTTTTTTTTCAAGATAGTAGACAAGACACGGTTAACAATTTGTTGGTGAGCATTCGGGAGTACTGAGCAGCTAAAAAAAAGTCCCAGATGTTTCCCTCGGGAGTTTTGGACACTACTACAGCAGAGTTAAAAGCAGGTAATTATTGTTGTGTTTTAGCAGGTTGCCAAGAAAATGAATGTGACTGAAAAGAAATGTCAGCTTCCCAAGTGCTTCCAAAGAAGTGATGGGATTTTTTTTCTAATCACACAGTTTTATATCTGGGCTAAATATAGACACCTTGAAATGCATGCTCACAATGTGTTTTATTTTTATTTGACTTACAGGATAAAATCACCTTACTGATACGAGAATTCTGATCAAATGTAGAGTGGGGTCACATTAACAAGACATTAAAATTTGTCTTGCATCCACCAAGGTCTTCAAGGTCAACATATAAAAAGTACCACATAAAGATTTAAAATATCGCATTTGAACTCTGACCCCAACAGATCAATCTGAAGGTCAAAGTGATAATTATTCTATGTAAATCAATTTAAAGCTGTTTCTTACTGCCATTTTTTGTATTGACAACATACTATATAATATATGTGATGTATAACGGGATTCTAAATATAACATTACCGTGGGCCTCTGACTCTTATAGTTTGGATCCATAGCTTGTCACATTTGAGTTTCAACCTCAGTTTTATGTTTTACATCTGCCTTTCTTTCACGTTGGCTCCAAAACATGTTATTTGTATGTCTTGAACCTTCTTGAATTCCATTTAAAAAGCACAAAGAAAACAACACGAATGAATACAAAACAGGATACTACTCCGTTAAATATAAATACTACCCAGAGACTGTGCCGCCTTCTTGGAGGTTTGCTCTCTCGGTGTGCTTCCTGTTTTCCATTTATTTTCTTTGTTGTTTTTTTCCTTAAGATCGTTGCTGTATGTAGGGCTGGGCGATATGACCCGAAATTCATATCTCGATATTTTTTAGCTGGATGGCGATATACGATATATATCTCGATATTTTTTTTTAAGCCATAAGGTAAGAACAAAAAGAGAGTTCTTAGTCAAAGCTGTGTCCCAGATGTCACACAGGCACTTTTATTAACATACAGTGTAGATGTACATGAAGAAATCACTCAAAAATAAATTATCAGCATTTATTAAATAATCATGCTCCATAAATAAAAGAAAACAATGTTGTTTTTGTGCATAACAAAAAGCTCACAATTGTGCAGTCAAAATGTAAACTAAAAGAAGCTGAGCATAATAACAAAGACAGATTTCACAGCTGCTCTGTTCCCAAGTTCTGCTTTGTGGCTGACAGCCTGGAGTTTGAAATCTGCTTCGTAACCGTGTCTCTTAACAGGTGCTTGTACACACACAATACGGTAATATTACGTTGAAGCACAGTACGTATCACTGTCCGATGCTCCGGACTATGGTAGCCGTAATGCTCCGACAATCCATCAGCTCCATAGCTTACCAAAGTCGAACTAAAACATTTCTTGACAGATTGCTGAGCGCCGTGTACCACATAAAATCGGTTCGCGGTCAGTAAGCGCAACCAGAATTCATACATAAGGCGCACTGTCGTTTTTGGAGAAAATGAAAGGATTTTAGGTCATGCATGTCGTTAGCACAGTTAGCTCGCTAACACGTTGACGCCGTCCAGCCCCACGCACGGGGCGATCCGCGGTAACTCGTTAACGGAGATTTGCCGTGTCCATCTTGTCGTTGGCTGCAAGTGAAGCAATGGGGGAGAGGGAGTTGTGTTCAGTGAAGGAGAGGCGAGGTCGAGTAACGTTGCATAGAGACAAAAGTGGATGAAAGAGAGGCAAACTTGCGGCTCCACAAGTATAATTATAACGTACTATATACTGTATCGATATAAACAATATTATCACATCTTATATCTCGTATGAAAATACATCGATATTTTTTAAAAACTCGATATATCGCCCAGCCCTAGCTGTATGTCTTCTCAACAAGATCTCCGACTGACCTCCTGTTGACGTTTCTAGTCCAGTGTGGCTAACATGAACTAATGTTATAGGTGGAACTCCATAGAAACTACTATAGGTTTCTTTAATCCCACAGCTATAACAACAAGAGGTTATCATGACAAAGAGTTTGATAGTACAAGCTCTAGTAAGTAACTGTTTATAACTGCTGCCTCTTCTGCACTGCACCTTGTTTCTGATCTGCTCTCTTCTGGGGATTTAGGGATACAAGTTGTCAGTCATTCTCTCTCATACATACTCTTTCTGCCCCTCTGACCTCTTCTTTCCACACGTACATGTAATCAAATTTTGTAAAGCCAGTGTTTATGACACCGACAGAGGTCAGGGCTGCGCAGTATGAGTGGAACGACACGGCTATCAGTCCAAGCAAATCACTACTGTACCGAAAAAGAGCTGCTACCACAATGTGACTTGAAACTATAACCGAGTCACAATCCCCCCCTACTTCTTACCTTCCAGATGCCACTTCTGAAGAATGTGTTTTGTAATCCTGTTAAAGTTGAAAGTTGAAACACATACCATTTTGAATTAACACTTCATGCCTATTAATTACTGAGAGGCCTGCGTGTGATCAGATGTCCACTTTAAACAAACCTGTCCTTGTACCGTCTCATAGTTGGCATCACACAGTAGCTTCAAGTAACATTGTTGCCACATACTTTTGCCATCTTTGCCCTCAGTGTTCTGCAGCGGTAATGCACATTACCATTCAGAGGTACAATTTGCAGTTTTTAGACTGCATCTTGGGGAAAAAGGAAAAATAATGTTTTAAGTAGTGGGTTTTATACTTTTGTAGGTGCAAAGGTGGACACATTGCCCTCTCATCCTCAGAGGAAAGCACACATGAGTCATCGTTGAACATCTTGTATAAAGAGGAACAAAGTGTCAGACTCACCACAGAAATAAACTGTGGGTCGAGATATTTGGATGGATTAATGTATTAGTATTTCCAATAATCAACGTGAGCCATCTTTGCTCTGCCCTGCATACTTTCCTCTCTCCTTGTGTGAAGTGGGCAGATGCCAGCCACAGGACTGGGAGAAAGAGGGCACTGCTCATTAACGCCAGCAGCACAGAGATTAATCATCACACCTTTAAGTATCTGCGAACGGCGGGATATATGCTGTGAGTTGGGTTCAGAGGGTCGCGGCAATTTGATAGGAACTTAACGTTAAATAGGCCATGACAAAGTCAGTAAAACCATGTCTGTAACTTTGACAAGGTTACTGAATGCTGTGAATATTTTACTGTGTGCTGAAACCCGAGTTGGTACTTGGATGGAAAACCTGGAATCTTAAAGCACGCGCTCTTTCTATTGCACAGACATCTTTTTCTGTGAGGGAATTTGCACTCTTTAGTGAGGTTTGTTCTGATCAGGTGTTGCACTCCAATGTTGCGCATGCAAAGTGGGGGGGACACCCGAGGTCAAGCCCTATGGTTCGGGCAGTGGCTAGTGTCAGGTGGCTAATTTAGAACGTGTTGTGTCAGAGTAATAGGAGCTGAGAGGAAACCCCTGATACATATCAAACACACACACACACAGACTGCTCGCCTCTCTGACTCACTGGCTAACTGAATGTTTACTGGCATTGAAAACTTGACAATTTGCCTCAGTGGAGCAATTGTAAGCAAATCATCATGTAGTTGTAAGTAAATGAAGAAACAATATTTGAGAAAATAGTGGAGAGCGAGGGGGCTCTGTTAGGACAGGCAGCAGATGGAGAGGAAATCTGGTGAGTTCGGAGATGTATGTGTGGGGGGAGCTGCAAGGGGGTATCGGGGGTTGGGGTGGGGTTAAAAGTTTTTTCTGGGATTGACAGAGGGAGATAGGCAAGGAACATAAAAAGAGGGAGAGAGGAAAGAGGAAGAGCAGCTGTCCTTAGATATCAGTCTCAGAGGGCTCAATCACGGGACATCTTTTTAACTTTCTTAACCTTGGCATTTGGACGTCAAGAGCAGTGCAAAGATATGAAGACAGCTTCCTAAAATAAAATAGTGGTGGAGAATGTCCTCCATCATCTGCCTTATTCTAAGTGAATACCTCAGTGAAGTATATGGATATGAAATTCACACGCGAGATTAAGATTCTACGTTTTAGAAATACTGCTCGGTCTTGCGCTGCAGACACTTAGGGGGTTTCATATCCCAGGGGACCCATTAAAAACTGATTACTGTGTAATTTAAGAAATACAAAGCTGGCCAGAGGGAGACGAGCCCGTTTTTTATATTGATTGACCTTTTGGAAATGAGAAGGTTTTTGTGTGCCAGAAGCAGAGGCCTTGAGCCAGGAAAGCAATATGATCCATACTCCTACCACCTGGAGTGGTTGTCATAATCATGGGTGCCACGGTGAGGAATCGGCTACAGTACGTATTGATTTCTGCTCTCGATTGTAGTTTTGGCACACAGGGTGAGGACTACATCACCACGCTGTAGCACTGTAGCCCCAGTGGGACACGTGGAAAAGACCTGTGGCCTATTCATCTTCTCCTGACTCAGTGTTAGTGCTTTGGTTTCTTGTCCTTGCCAACCTCCTCTGGCTGTGTTTCAGCTTGTCCTAATATTATGTTATATATGTGAGGAAGACTGATATCTAATGCGCACAAATAGCTCGCCGCCCCATCGATTACGAGTCTATTTGTTTTTGTGGTATGATTTAGGCCATGTTGTCGTGTTCATGCATTATGCAGAAAGATATTGCACTCTTCGCTGTGGGAGAAAAGCAATAAATGTCCTGCTATCATTCTGTTATTCTGGGAAAATTAAAGGACAGTTATGCAGTTGCTGGGTTCTTGCTGATGGAGAACATTGCTTTCTAGTTATTATTATTGTTATTTTTTTTTAAATCTGGAGAGATGGCATGTTACAGTGTCATTATCAAAGCCAGATATATAGATGAAATATTCTGTTTTAAACCAAGCAGCACAACCCCCTTTTTGAATATCAATGAGAATAACTGAATATTGAGGTAAGGTCTTTTTTATGTGCTCATCTGCTTGGCTGTCATAGCTGAACTCATCTCCTACAGAAGAACTCATTACTCAGCATGGCAGCTTTCTTGTTTCAGTTTTTGTTAAGGTGAAGGCCACCAGAATAATATTTTATTTACACCTCTGTGAATTATTTAGTGGAAGTGTTTCTAGATGGAGCTAGCTAGCTAACTGTCTACTGTCTATGAATGCTTCAGTTAGTCTAATGATCCGCTCTTTCCCTCATGTGCTGGTGTGTGCCTGCAGGCCACACCATAGCTAGCTACTCATCAGTGTGAGGATTCTTTCTCAGCAAAAGGTTGCTGCTTTAGCTGGCACAGAGCAATGAGATTCGGCCTCCCAATCCTCTCGCCGATGTTCCAGATTCGTGTCCCCCAGGTGTGCGAATGCAGTGTATGTGCAACCGCACGCGTGTGTTAATGCACTTGCACATCGGGCGCTTGTGTTTGTGCCTTTACCCCCGTGTGTCCTGCTGTCTTTCCATGCAAATCTGCTTCCTTCTTTCTTTTTTTGCAGAGTAATCCCTCCCTGCATTTTCTTTAATCTTACCAACCCTTCCCCTGGTTCATTCTACCGCTGTTTGCTGCTGCCTTTTTATCCCACCTCATGTCTTTTTCTCACTCCCACCATCCCTTTGCTTCTATTTTATCCACTCCTACATGTGTGCTTTGAAGTGACCACATGGTGAACCTTATCAAAAGGAGCTCCATAAGGGCCCCTCAGCTTTTTCCCAAAGGTGTTTTCTTGAGTGTTTTTGTGCGTGTGCATGTGTAAGTGTGTATGTGCTTGTGAACAATATTCAACTCTCCTTGTCTCTGTATGTCTCTGTCAGGGAGTCTAACCTGTCAGGACTGACAGGACGTTCAAACAATATCCGCTTCAGATATGTGACTCTAGGCTACAGCAGTGTTGCAGATCGAGAGGAAATGAAGTTTTTTTTGCAGTGTAGGATGGGAATCAGCGGAACTCTTTTGAAGCTAAACTGTTAGATGTATAGTTTCCCTTTTTACTTTCTCTCTTGTAGTTGGGAGAGTTGAACTATCCGAATTGGACTTGGGCCAGCTACAACTGGGTCTCCAAAAACAGCAGTCATCAGTCGCTCGGTGCAAGCGCCTTCTTTACTCCAACATGCACACTAACGCACACGCATACACACCAGCCCTCCTAATTCTCTTCTCTCCAAGCCTTCAAGATTCCCTTCTTACTTCCTCTGATCTTCTGAACATCAATCCCTCATTCCTCAAAGCAAAAACGAGGGGAAGGGAGACGACAAAAATGAGATGACAGATTACCTACTATATATAGAGCCAGTCCTATGCAGCTTCCCTTATTCATCTTCTCCCTGCACCCTCAAGACATCGGATACACCTTTTGGGTTGTGACTGCCAATGCAAATAGACTGTCTCTCCCCATTTACAGAGCTCTTGAAATTCAATGGCCTGAGCAGCGTGATTTTCGTAAATGGTGCCGGACCTCGTGGTGAGAGTGCGCTAGCAGGAGAATGAACACGCTGACAGATTCACAGTCACTCTGGCAGCTGGGATTGTTTCTGTAATGGCAAATACCAGTTTTGAAATAAATGGAAAACAAAATTATGGATTAGTGTTTAGTCATATTTCCCTGCTGGGACAATAGTTGTGCTCGAGGATGTTTGCTAATCTTAGTGACTCTGTATCACGATTATATATGACTATAGAAAGAGTGGCCCACAGTGCATTAGCTTCTGTTCAGTACTGTCCAATCATTCCTATAAACTGTCATGTGGCAGATTTACGATTTTCTGTGGGCAATATTGTAAAGCATGGATTATAACTACGGTGATAATCTCACAGTCTTCCTTTTTGTTTCGTCATTCTCAGCGTTTTGTGCTTTCTCTGCTATCTTCTATCCAGGATTTAGTTATTACACTGAATAGTATTGGAAAAACTGCATTTGATCTTTTTCTTATTGCATCCATTCCAGCATATTTTTTTTATTCCTTGGTGTTCACATGCTTGAACTACACGCTTGGCTAGTTTTTAACTGTCATAATCAGTTTTGACAGAGGTAGAGAAAAATCTGACAAACTTAATTAATGTAACGATTCAGGTTTCCGTTTTGTTAAATGTTGACTTACATGAATCTTTAAGTGTTACTGAGCATGTGTGGAGTTTTTTTTGTTTTTTGTTTTTTTAATATGTCATCTGCTAAAAAGAAGTGTCTATGTGCTCTGCTCAATTCACTGAAGCATGCTTATTTGATATCCTAATTCATTGGTAGTGATTGTCTTAACTCCATTCAGTACTGGAAATTGAAGATTTTTTAGTTAATGCAGACTGACATATTGAAACATCCTTATTGTATAATACCATTTTTTTTAGTATTTGATACACTTAATGTAAAAAAGTTGGCTTCATATTAAAAATACAAACAAACAAATGGAAACAAAGAGGTTTGGGTTTTCTAAATGCAATCTTTATTTCAGTGAATACCAAATACGTTACGGTGTGACAGTAACCACTCAAACATTTGCATACAAACCTCAATGTATATTCATTCATTTGAAAAACACACCCCATCTTTCCTGCACTGTCTTCGTCTTTCACACATTGATCTTCCGTTGTCCTCATCACCATATCATCAGCATATTGCCGCGTTGTTCCTCTACTTCTGTCAGTGTAAATTATAACTCTTCCTTCACAACACCTGTACTTTAATCTTCACAGGAGAGAGGCGAGGAGCAGGAATGAGAGAAGGAAAGGGGTAAAGATGCAAAATCTCTCTTGGGATATCATTTATTTTATTGCTTATGTTTACATTGTACCAATACGGTCTTGCTCTACATCAGTCAAACCTGTCTACCTTGTTAGGCATGAATAAAGATTATATTTCCAGTTGGACTGGAGCCTTCTCTCTTCTACTTTTCGTGTCTTTGCCAGTAGATTTTTTTTGTTGCTTTTTTTAGTTTAAATGCAAAAATATGTGCCAGTAAGGGTGGAAAGAGACAAATTGGTGCCATGAAGCTATTCCTTTTCGTGCTGAGAGGAGAAGGAGAGCTCTGTTAGCCTAGCTGACATTCCACTTAATTTGATTCATTACTGCGTGGTGACGCTATTGTTGCCACATGCAGGGAACTGGGCCAGTTGTAGGGCTTTGAACTATCCTGATGGAGAATGGGTCAACTAACACTCTATTATAAAATATGAGTCAAACCGTAGAAGTGGTGCAGCTTTTTCCAGGCCACAGACGGAATTGCAAATTGCCTTTACTAAAATATTTGTGAACAAATTGTAAAAGGAAATTGGGAAATGTTATCAGCGATTCAGTTCAACAAGAATCAAACCAAACAGGTTCATAAAAGTTGAACTCGGCCCACAGTAGAGAGTCGTGTTGTGATGTGCAGTTCATTGGTTTGGCAGTCAGACTTTATGTGGCGCCTCTTTAAAACAGCTTGGGTTGTATCCTGAAGCGTTACATTTTAAAGGACAGGTCTTATTTTATTGTTGAAAATGTGAAATAAATGCATTTTTAAAGGTTTTTTAAGGGCTAGTCATTTTCCAAAGCAGCTTTTTATGCGGCTGTTGCTTAGATAGAAATCGATTTGTTGGGAAGCATTTTCAGCGATGGATTCATACACGTGATGCCCTCGTCAAGTATTTCAGCTAGCAGAGTATTGGAGTATGTATTTAACCCTTTTTTGTGTCTAAAGTAGACATATGAGGAGTGAGATTTGGCCACACACATTTGCTATTTTTGATAAATGGTTATGATGTGATACTAAAGTTTCTTACATTCTCTGAAGTAATTTGAAAACAGTTATGGGGACTTTTCAGATTTCTAGTTTTACATGTCAGACAATATGTTCAATGGGAGATGTCAGAGCAGTGCTGTGATATTACTGACATATGAACGGACTCAGATGGAGAGCAAAGCACAATCTGTCTCTGTGACTTGCTGTTGTACAGTATGACTCATGCAGTATGCATACAGTATGGACAACTGGCCACTGAGTAGTTCTGGCTGATACAAGTTGTTCGCTCGTACTGTTTGTAGTTCATACATGAGGAGTGATTAATCATTCATGTAAATGTGAAATACTGTGTATGTTGAGAAACACTCTTAGATGTAGTATAGATATGATCAGAATGGTGTTTCTTTAAATATGTAACAGGAAAAATAAAATCTATCCACATTCTCACTGTAAATGTCCAGGAGACGCGTGCTATTTTGTATGCTTTGCAACTCCCTAGTTATTCAGTGAGCTGTAGGGAGTGGCTCCTTACTGGGAGCAACACATCACAGGGGTTCCCGTAGCCACAGATATGTGTGATTTTATCCATGTAAAATAAACATAACGTGGATCGTATTAGCATACCGAACATGAAGCTGCTCTTGGCTCTTTCTGATATCAGAAAAAAACATGCATTTAAATGAGAAATTATTCCAATTGTTACCCTGAGCAGATGGAAATTATTACTGTCCTCATGGACTACTTACAGTACATGCAACAACAGTAATTGTTAATATCTATATATCTAGATTCTCTCTCTGCATTAATTTTTACTGACAAATGTTTTAAGGGGATATATAAAGATCGGGGCTTTGTTTTTTTTAAAGCAATTTTAAAGCATTTTCCACCATCAACATCTGAAAGACTTTGTATTTCATTAATGATGCTTTTTTTCCTTAATGAATTCTACACAATGGGAAGCTCCTAGTCAAAAGACAGAGCATCAATTAAAACAAAGAGATATTTGCATTTGACCTCCAGCAGTTCTGCTCAAAAACCGAGTTGGGTAAAAATGTATCCAGTGTGATCTATTTATTTTCAACCCTTCAAAAGCACTACCACTCGATGTTGTGGTGTTTGTCGGTGCATGATTCTTCAGGGTATCTTCAAGGTTTTTCAGTTTGGCATCGTCTGCTGCGCATCTTCATCCTAATACACGGGAGTGTAGAATGAAAAGATCATTAGGCGGAAAAGCTGCCCAGAGCCTCTGGATGGATCTAAAACCTACTTTAACTTGGAGAAAGATCCTTTTGATTGGCGTGCAAAGACTATATTCATTCATCACGCCTCGCTTTCACACACCGCCACAAGTGACTTTAAACCAAGCCATCCACCAACTTCATCTCCCAAGCCCCAGCTTTCCTCTGCTATAAATCATCATCTAGCCGCAGGCTGCTGGGCGCTGAGCAAGGTGACACTCCACCCTGCTACACCACCACCTGAAGTGGGAAGTAGAGGAGAGAGAGAGAAAGAGGAAAAAAAGGGAGGGAAGGAGAAAAAGGGGGAGAGCCATAGGTTGAGAACAGGGGTGCAAGATAAGGAGCAAGACGGAGAAAGAGAGAGCGAGTGTCTTGCTAGGCTGTCGCAGTGGGAGAGAAATCTTTGATGTCAACTCTATTAGTGTTTGGCGTGTACAGACACAGCTCAGACTTGAGTGAAACCCACAGTGCTTCATAGTACCTCCAAAAAGTCAATCCTGGCTGGTAATTCAGACACCATACCGCTTAGAAATGTGCCGTTACTAGGCAGCTTAGAGTGCAGTGCAAAACATTAGACACATAGAGATTTAGATTCTTAGTCATCACGCAGTGCCATTCGAAAAGGCATCTCGGTGATCCTAAATTAACTCTTCAGCATGGCATTCATGAAGAACTGTCTTCAGTGACAAGATGAGTTCTGCAACAGATGGTACGTCTGCCACAGAGAACTCATCCCAACCTACCACCACTCATACCTGCCAAGTGCCTTGAAAAACTGTAGAAGTGAAACTAACAGAATATATATGAAAGGTGGTCCCACCAAAACCTACTGCATTATACAGCTTTATAGCTTTTATAGCATTAGTACTGAAAGTGTCCTCAGGTCAGTTTTAGTGTTTTAGCCTTTTCAACATGGAGAGCAAATAGTTCATTTTAACTCAATTAATCGATGCATGTGAGTTTTAGTTTCCAGGGTTTTTGACAGGCTGTGAAACACTGTGATGTTTTTTATAGTCGGTCTATATTTGCAAAGTTACTAGAAATAGTTTAAACTAGAGATGGACCGATCTGATATTACATATCGGTCCGATACTGACGTAAATTACTGGATCGGATATCGGAGAGAAATAAAAAAATGTAATCCGATCCATTAAATATCAAAAAAGCACCTCACAAAACTTGTGACAGGGCATAACTTGGCTCATAACCGTAGCACGTCGGAGCAGTGTGCTCACGTGATAGAGCGGCTGTGTGTATTTGTAGCCTTGCTACCAAACTCAGAGGAAGTTATCCCAGAGAGAAGTAAAGGAAGTGTGTAAGTTCATCTCTGAATGTTTGTAAAGCATTCCTGCGTTAAGCTTAACAACCGATATATGGAGCGACTGCCTCTTCTCTCTCCCTCCCTCTCCTGCTGCTACTTCAATCATGAAACTGATTAATGATCAGCTGATCGGCTTTTCTGTCGGTCTCTCTTCTTTGGTTTTGGCCCACTTTGCACCAGAAAGAGGAAACCAGCGGCTGAACAACAGCAGCACGTTTAACCTTGATACGCTGTTGTTAGAATTTATTTAATATTACTTTCTACACCAGGATCCTTTTCTAAGCAGCTGACGGCTGGTAACTGTGCAGGGGCGGGTCTAGCAAAGTTTAGCCAGGGGGGCCGATAGGGCATGAACAAGTAAAAGGGGGGCAAAAAGATATACTTTTCTTTCTTATTCTCATTTAAAATATCTAGCTTTTAATAAATAATTATCGGAATCTTACACCCAAAGTTTTAATCTGATGTAAAATGTATAGAAGTCCATTACTGTATATAGTAACTGTTAAGTCTAATATACCCTAGTAAGCTATCCTACTTTTTCCTTTGGGAAGATACCATCTGTGCAGTCTGCAATTCTGTTGAAGAAAGATGTTGAATCTACTTAATTATTCTTGAAAAATAATTTAATTCTGTGCATTTTGTTTTCACACTGCATCAAATTAAAGTTGATTACTTCGATTAAGCATCATGAGGCGGAGGGTGGTTCCCTATTTTATTTTTGCTGGGTGTTTGCAACCCTATTAGTTAGGTTGCTTAATATTTCTGCTAAGTACTCTTTAAAATACCAGAATAGGAAGGATGGAGTAGGTTTAAGTTTATTAGATTGATCAGTGTTGCTGAACTATGAAATATTTTGGGTGCAGTGTATTTTTTACATACAGGTATAACAGAATAGCTTTAGTGTTGTTGTTTATTTAAACTTGAGTATAAACTTATACAAAATGCAGCAAGATATTAAAAAACAGTTTTATTGATTAAAAAACACACTATATTGGATTCATATCGGTATCTGCAGATATCCAAATTTATGATATCGGTATCGGTATCGGACATAAAAAAGTGGTATCGTGCCATCTCTAGTTTAAACACATAGTTTTGGTAAGTTTATATGAGACAAATGATGATCCATGTCTGTATACCAGCGTTAGCTTGCAATTTGTTTAGCTTTTTTTGTATAGCACATTAAAACACATTTAAAATAGCTTCCCAGTTAAGAAAAAGCTATTAGTGTTGGGGATTTAATTAAAAAATGTTTCAAAATCTTGCCCTCATAGTGAATCAGGGGCACCAACAGGGCAAGATTTGTACTTGCGACTGAATTTGGGTCCTGTCACCACCACATACAGAATGAAGACTTTGGAAAAGTGCCACAAGCCTGGCAAAAACTGAAAGATGAGATTAATGTCGAACTGTTCTGTTATGTGTTTTCACAATCCTGAACACACCAATGATTTCTTTCTGATCTACTTCATGTTTTACATTTGAATGAGAATGAAAAGGTGAGAAAAAGCACTGTCGTAGGTGGCGTGTCTGTGTGTATAACCTACTGTATTGGCACTCAAGCAGTGTGATGAGCACATCAGTTACACAGGAGGCCTGTGGATTTAACTATGAGCCACTGGAGCGTGAAGACGGCACTGTATGTGCTTGTGTGCGTTGTGTCTGCGCAGGCTTATCCTTTTACTGCAGCACGTCTTCGATTAGATTATGGGTTTGTAAATGAGGAGGTTTATTCTTCAAGACATTCACTTATGAGTAGCAGCTCTTTATTTGTCTCTACCACAACAATGCCACTGATTTATACTGCCTTCATTAATTAGCTCTTAATGTAATGAGCTCATCCAAGTGGGGACAGGAGGTTATGGCAGCAGCTGAAAAGTGAGTTTGCTCACCTAACCTCAACCGCATTTCATGCAAAATGGTAAAGACAGAAAATCAAATCTAATTATAGCAATCATCAACTGAGGTTTATTGATCCATGTGTGTTTGGAGTCGGGAAAGCACTGCTGCCACCATGTTCGGTAATCATCTGGCCTCAATTGCTTCATATTCAAACGCAGATGTAGCCATGTTTTGTGTCGCCACTGAAATGAAGCAGGCAGGCTGGGTATAATGGTAGGAGATTGACCCAGCATGCACACTCAAAGAGGGTCAATACCACCACAGTTTTATTTCCCAGTTTATGATAGAGAAGCAGAGTTGAAGGGAAGTTAGCTATTTGTCAGCCCTCAATGGTAACGATGCCGCCCTTGCAGTGTAATGAGAGGCACAGCGGGGCGGAGAATGGAGAGGCAACGCGGGTTGCTCCTCCAGTTGCTTGTTTCATATATGGCGATAATGGCTGGTGGATGCCGCAGGACTGAGGTTTGTCAGCAGTTTTGTAATATTTATAGTCTCCGTAGCTAGATCAACAAGATTGTCAATATGTTTTCTTCTTACAAATAACAAAAGAGGCCACTTACTCAGGAGTTCCCACAAACACAAAAGCACCATAATAGAAACACCCTTATTAGAGATTCTACTCCTCAATATCTTGAAGGGTTGTTGCTTACTTACTTTCTTAAATCAATTTACTTAAAGTTGGATACTCAGTGAAATAGTATTATTATTATTGTTTTTTTAATTTTAACTATGCGATAACTCTTGCAACGTTAGCTGGGCAGTTTTTTAATTTTAGCCATATTAATGGCTGAAGCTGGTGCCGTGATTAGTTCCCTGAGGGGGGAGGAATTAAAGTAGCTCCTCTGAGGAAGTTCGACCACAAAGCTTCTGTAAATCAAATGCAAATGCCTCTGTGCTGATTGATAAGGTTCTTTTTTTTCGATCAAGGGAGGAAAGAAAGAGAGCCACGGCTCTGCCGCAGCACCTCTCTGACACAGACTAACGCAGACACACAGACGGCATGTGAGCAGCGATTTCCTCATGTCAGCTGCAGATGGCTTGAGCCATCCTACATTAATGGAGACGCTGGGAGAGGAAAAAGCCAAAAAAAAAAAAAAGTGTTTGACACGAAATAAAATGACACAAAACTCCAGATTTTAGTTGATTGTTGTTCTTCTATAAACACATCATGAAAAGTGCTGGACGGCGTTAATTTATGTCAAAATGTGTGTGTATGAATGTGTCCCCTGGTACGAATAGTACTGGAGATTGACGTGAATGCAGGGGTCTGTTGTGCTTGTTTGCCTGCCTGTTCTGCATCACCTCGTACACCAGTTTGTTCTCACACATCACTTAACAAGGACTAGTGGAATTACAACCAAGTCCTTATTTGCCCTCCACTGTAACTGACTTGGTAATAAAACACAAAATAGGTCCAGGGCTGCATTACAGGCTTTCCATAGCACGTTTTCTCACTCACAGAACCTCAGTTAGATGCAAAAAGAAAGCTCTGCTGCAGTGTGGCCATGCTACCTAACACACGCGCACATACACACAAAGACATAAACACTCGCAGTTGTCTCTCTGGCTTCAGGCGGTTCTTCTGCTTGGTTTGCAGTGCTTGTCCTCTTGTTGGCGAAATGGCTCTGGGTAACCTCTCTAGTTCACACTATCATAGCATCACTTAACTATCCCTCTGGTTAGACTGGCATCCTCTGTTGTTCAGTTGTAAGACTGCTTGAATTTGGCTCATTGTAACCTTATTTGGACTAAATAACAATAACTTATTCGACACATATAGCTTTACGGATCTATTTCCAGTACGTGAACACACTGGATGATTATTCTCACATTTACTTTGTTTTTTTTTTCACCAAGTGGATCACACTTACTTTATAACTGTGAACCACTCAGGCTAATAACGAGTATTTTTTAATATCTAATAAAAGGCCCGATGATGAAGCTTAATAATTTCCGCAGAGTCTGCATCTCGACGTTGTGCTGAATATTCTCGGGTTTATATTGAATCCATATATCCTGAGCGCAGGCATAATACCCAGTGGTAGAATTAGAAGTTCACACTTAAGCTGCAAGTTGTCATCACTTTGTCTGCTTGTGGTTTTAGTCCCAAAGCTATCAGATGCTTACTGGGCTCCCGAGACAGCAGAGTTGGAAAGTGCATTACAGGAAGTAAAACAGTGGAAGCTGAAGCGTAGTGTAAATTATTATAAAGAACCAACTTCAAAGGGTAGGTCTCCCATGTTAGACTGCCAATGGAGTGAAATAGGTTGAGAGAAATCATTTCAGCTTGTTCATGGATGTTACTGTTGTTATTTTTGCTCTCTTTTTTGCCTGTAGCCTGGAGAGCTGTAGCAGGGACTTCAAACCCACTGTATGCAGTATACAGTATTTCATGGGTTGGTGGAAGCAGAGTCGGCTGTGGGCTTCTTGTCTTCAGTAATTTGTGAACTAATCAGGCATGTCCGTAATAGAGTTTTAAATTTAGAAGAGGTCTTCTCCTGAATATATAAGATCTGTTTTACACAATTTTACTTTGGCAAAACATAGTACCACAACATAGTACCTGGAATGGTGTTGTGTGAAAACTTAGTCTTTGTGAGATTTTCTTGCTTTACATTTTCACGTCTATTACAAAATGAAACCTCTGGAAAATATACAGTGTTGTGCCGCTGAAGTTAGAAATAGGGGACTGATCTCACTGACCAGCTTTGAATGTTTTTTTGGCTCTGATAAAACATTAACAAAGAGGTCTTGTTTAGTTGTTCCGGCTCTTTGTTGGAGTCTTTCCTCTGAGTTTGCAGCGTCAGGGTGAGCAGCAGAATGTATGAGTTAATGCGAGGCACAAAACAGCACAACTGCCATTAATTACGATGAAACATGATCGATGAGGATCTAAGGCAGAGAACACCGTCTACATTTCTTTCCTTCAGACAGGCGAGCTGTGACACGGAGTTTAACACTTACAGTTTCAATAGCAATTTGTTTCACAGCAGCTGTGAAAAAGCTCAGGTCGAGTCCAGAGCTCGATCACAGCAATCAGGATATAATATAAAATACTTTTTCCTGAAGGTAAATGATTGTTTTTTACTGTAATGTCGAGTTTTTAACGTCAGAGATTTTTCCATTTCAGACTCTCACAGCAAGCTTTTTGCAGGAGTGACATTTTTGTACCAATAGTTGTGTTCCCATAACTACATGAAGGCAGGAATGTGATCTGTTTCCTCATTAAAGAAACTAGGAAAATTCATCTGGAGGTGAAACCAAAGCTAAATTTGTCACGGTCCTGGGTCGGTGACCCAGTGTTGAGTTTCTTGTGTCTCAGAGTTTTTGTATTATGATCTTAGTTCTCTTTGTTGCCCCAGTTTATTGTATAGTCTAGTGCCTTAGTTTGGCTTCCTTGTATTCTGTTTAGTTCTGAGTATTTAGTAGCTGCCTCTTTGTGTGTCTTTGTTGTTGTTCTCTGTGTTTCTTAGTTGCTCTGTTTCCCCTAGTCAAGTCTGCGTGTGTGTTACTTCCTGTTTTACTTTGAAGGTCTGTGTCTCACGTGAATGTGGTTTTGAGTTCATCCCTCGAGTCTGAGAGTCCTGCATTTTGAGTCCTCATCTCCTGCCTGCCACACAGCACATCCTGACAAAATTTATTTCACCTTAACCTGTAATTCCACATGACTTCAAGTCATATCAGATACACAGTTAGCGTAGTGGTACAGTATGGTTAATGATTTGTTTGGGGTATTATTGTGTTATATTACTTAAATGATGGCCATTTCTTTCTTCATCCAGATTATTATTAAGTTGAATTGATAATATTATACTTTATTTGTTTATCATCAACATTTTCTTTTCTCTTGCCTGTATTTGACATTTTGGTATTGAGGTTATCGAAATATACTAGAAATAAATTAAATTGATTTACTCGAAAAAGCTAAAATTTTAATTGTATTACTGACTACATTTTGAATCAGGGTAGTAATAATGAAGTGCCCCTCAGGGACATCTACTCTGGCAGACTCCAGTAGTATAGTCCACAAGCCCTCTCACGCTGGACACTCTCACCCCTCCCATCTGGAAAAGACTACAGGTCACTCATGTCAAAAACAAACAGTCTCAATAACAGCTTCTACCCACAGTCTTCCCTTCACCACCTCATTGAAGCACTGATGATCCAGCCCCACTTTTAGCTGTACAGAGTAGGTCTCTATACACTCCACTGACTGATTTTGCACTATATTATATATATATATATATATATATATATATATATATATATATATATAGATATATATTTCTCTCCATATTTCTCCATTGTTTATATATATATTGTGTCGCTAAATTGAATAGCTTCTAAACTATTTTTCCTTGTGCAACAGTGATAATACAAATGATATACTGTAGTCTTACCTTAATTGTGTAGGACTATGTGTTTACCACCAGACTCTTCCCAATGTTCATAGAACCACAAGTAAAAGCTGGGGTATACATTTTAAAGCCTCAGTATTTAGCATTTTGGCTAGTGCAATGCTGTTTTTGAGGGTTTTGTTTGTTTGTTTGTTTGTTTTTTAACCAGAAATGACCATATCCTACCAACCACACTCAAGAAGTTGGATTGGTCTACTACCAAGGCTAGTTTGGATTGCAAACTGAATTCACATATCTGCAAATTAATTCTAAGAAACAGATTAGAATAACGTGACGCACAGAATTGTTAGATTAAAAAAGTTATTCGCATATCAAGTAATTATCAGCAAACATGCTTTAAATGCACCACAAACACTGTCCAGTGGTTCCGTGTGGTCTATGTAACTGAGTTAGAGCCTAGCAGACAGCTAGCAAAGCCACTGTCAGCACACCTGTAACAAAGCAGCACATCTGTAAGATCAAACTGTAAACCTTAATGCACTGTAACCAGGTGAGTTATGAACAAATAAATATAAAAACATGAGCTCAGGATTCACCTACTTTTTCATTTATCCCCTGCCATAATGTACTTAACGTAATATTGTGCAATCATAAAAAATGAAAGTCCCAATGAATGTCATGGCTGTCAGCTGACGGTGACTCTTCCTGGTTACATGGTGGTTTTTCCCCTTTCCTGCTGGATGTCCTGTGGCCAGTGTGGCTTTACAGGTTGTAACTTAACCCAGCTGTTCACTGGCTCTGTGGTAGTCCACGTGGGTTTGTGTACAGTGTGTGTTTTATGTGTGTGTGTGTGCAGACCTGGCTGGGCAGCCTTCTGCTCTGTCCTTCTCTCGTGCACAGTGTGATGTTGAGTCCATGGTGGGTTTTCCACCTCACTAACCCGTTCACATCACACCTGACCACTTCTGCAGCCACCTCATGTCTTACCTACTAGGGCAGGGCAATGTGGCCAAAAAGATTTATTACAATATATATGAGAAAATTTGCGCTAAAGATATGACTGACGATATACTTGATGCAAAAAAACCCCCATCAATTTATTTTCACTTAAACAAGCAGCTGTTTTTTATGTGCATTAAAGCTATATAAAAATTTAACAGTGCAAATGCAAATTCCTTGCTGACAGTTTAACCAAAAGGCATTTCCAATATATAATATCCACAACAGTTAAAAAGAGGTGCTTTGCAACATGAAACTGCAGTGTGCCAAATAAATAAGTCAAATACATATTTTTCATAAGATGCACCGGATTATAAGGCACATTAAGTGAAACAAAACAGTCAGATAAGTCTAACTTTACTGAACTCATTCTTCTTGCTTCCTCCACTTCTCTACCATTGATTCATTAATGCTGAATTCTCTCGCAGCTGCTCTATTCCCATGGATTATAAGGTGGACTGTTGATTTGTGAGAAACATAAAGGCTTTTAAGGGCGCCTTATAGTCTGAAAAAATACGGTAATAACAATGGCCTGCTTGCATGTTCTACAAAAAAATGTGCTGATGGACAAAAACCAAACCAGTTCCACACCACTGAAGTTGCACCATTTTTACAAACTAATTCTGCTTTAATCGTTTTATTCAATGATCCGCTTTTGCCCTTCTCATTCTCCGGCCGCCATGTGCGTATGAAAACAAAGGCACTGAGCATGTGCATTTTATCCATATTCTATCGTGATATTTCATTTTCTTATCATTGCCTCACGTTGCAACAGTATTACTGTGAATGGTATAATATGGCCCAGCCCTATTACCTACCACCCACTGACTCCTCAAAACAATCACAGAGTGTTTATCCATTCTGCTTTCATCCTTCTTCCTTTCATACATGTCCTCTCTATAGTGGAAGACGTTTGTAAAAAGTGAGTGTAATATAAAGCTGAGCGTGTGAGTCAAGAGATATTTTTAAGTGAAAGCTGCGTTAAGAGCTAGGGGCATAGAGTTTAAAAAATGTGGGATTTACCACACAGAAAAAATAATGCTATTGAGTTGCAACTGAGTTGCGTCATGGGAAGTGTTGAATCCAGAGGTTTTGGGATCCTGACCTATGAAAAAATAAATTTCAGGGCATCTTGACTTCTGTTAGCTCAATTTTGAACCTTCCCTTTTAAATCTGTACCATGCAAGGGTCTACAATTTCTGAAAATTTACTGCAAAATGTTTCAGAAGTATTTTACAGAAGAAATAGTGTTACCTTGCTGAACGATACGTAACCTCAAATTTGGATTTTGCTCAGAACTGTTAATGTAGTCTTCAAGATTTTAGGGGATTCCCTTCAGTGTTCTTGCTAGACTTGGGCTATCCCAGCACTCCCCCACACTGTGTCTGGAACCATAAATCAGTTTGTTTATGTCTTATAAGGGACGTTTTACAGTTTCAGGTCAGAAATGTATAACCCAGTGCCAGGATTTTGATTGGTTAATGAATAAAAAAAGAAAAGATCAACAACAAATCAAAAAAGATGTGTTGCTGGGTGAAATTACACAATTACGCATCCTGAGAGGTATGAAAGATAGACATACTGTATGTCATAAATAAGCTCTACTTGACATTTAGCTGAAGGGTTTCACATCGCAGCTTAATCAGGATTTCATCCCTACTTTACATGTCTTCGCCGGTCACCGCGGTGTAATTGACCATACATTTTCTCATGGCATCCAGTCTTATCACCTATCAGCACCTCACATCTAACGTAATGATTTCTTCCAAGACACCTCAAGATGACGGTGCTATTTTTACACCGCAGCAGCTGTGGTGTGTTTGAATGGTGGAGGAGCGGGTGTCAGTGGTTATTTTGAGCATTTAAACACCAGGTCAGTATATGTAAAACAACTTTGCGGTGTACTGCACTTGTGTGTGTGTGTGTGTGTGTGTTTGCAAGAGAGAGATTTAGAAGAAAGAAAAAAGGAAGAAGGCGAGAGACGCTCCTTTGACCCCAAGGGAAAGTGAAAAGGAGATTAAGTTGCCGGTGCCACTAAGTGAGGTGGCTATTCCAAGAAGCGGTGTACAGTTTCATCTTTGTCACGTCTAAATGCCAACCTCGAGCTTGCTCTGTCTGTCTTTCAAAGACGCTGAGCTAATTCAGAACTGCCCACCAGACGCCTCTGCATACCACTGGATTCATGTGTCGAGAAGTCTCGTTCTGCATCATAACAGAGGTGCGGAAGGACGAAGAATGTGAGTGCTTGTTGTAAGATGGAGCGATACACAGATATCGCCTACCAGGAAATTGCACTTGTGGCTACCATTAGATGCCAAGGTGATCTCTGCTCCTAATTTGAATGTGTATTATGATCGCTGCAGCTATATATTATATCTAGCTGCTCTGGTGGTCCAGCTGTAATTAGCTTCTAATAGCATAAACCATGCCTCTTACCTCACATTGCTGAGGATTGAATGTACCACAGCGCCAAACAGTACTTCTCTTATCTTTCTCAGCTAATCTCACCCTTTAATGGCCATTTTCAGTGGCATACCAGTACTTTGAGACATCCTTCATGATTCAGTAATTGCATTCCTTAAGGCTTTCCTTTTTTCTGTGAAGGCAGTGTTCATAAAACATACTGTACATAATCAAATGAAACCAAACACAATTTAGGGTCCTCCCATTTTTCAGTAATGATGTAAATGTGCTGCGTAAATGTCATTTAATATGCAAAACAAAAACACTAGAGGACACGTTCCTCGTGAGCGTGCCTAACGAGCCGGAGGAACTAACGGGCCAAAATAATTAGTCTTCACTAGCGATCGCCGTGCTCATTTATCAGCTTAGAGTAAAGCGTGAATGCATAAATAGCTTTCATGCTCAATCCACCAAACATTACAAGGATGTAATTAGCGGCTGGATTATGGGGGAATATGTAAGTCTTTAGTCATTGCTAAGAACGCTGTAATTCAAAATCTGTTTCCATTGCAAACATTCGGAGCTTATGCCAAGGCATGAGCACACTTGAATACAATCATTCGAAGGGAAATGCGCTAAATCAGTAGCAATCAAGTTTCAGACATTTTCAGGGGTTCCAGAGAAGTGATGAGGTCATTTATATATTATACTGTTTGAATGTCTTAAAATGCTATTCTGCAGTGTATATACAGTACTGCGCAAAAGCCTCGAGACACAGCTCTTTTCTTTATGTTTTGCTACGAAAGCAGCACACCGATTTATTGAAACACATCCAAAGAAATAGAAGGAAATACAAAAAAGTTTGTCCAAGCTTATTTAGTATGAACGCATTTATTTTTCAGCACACCCTGAACTCCCTTACGTAGGCTTTCGTCTGATTTCTTTAAGCAGTCGTCAGGAATAGTTTTTCAGGCTTCTTGAAGGATATTCAAAGCTCTTTTTTATTCTGTTCTCAGTCAAGATGACCCCGCACTGCTTCTGTAATGTCAAGGTTTAAGCTGTGGAAAGACTGATAGTGTTCCACTGTGTGTTTTGCTGCATTTTACTGCGTTGGCAGTGTGTTTGGTATCATTGTCATGTTGAAATTAACCTGTTACCAATAAGACATTTTACAGGTGGTATTACATGCCACACCACGACAGCTAATAGGTCTTTGGGAATTATGCCTGTCAAACTGTGTTATCTTTGGCAGTTTTGATAGATTCAATTAAATAATCTGGGACAAAGGACAGGCTGCTACTAACAAAGTACCTAACAATATTGGTTCATTCCTTGAGTTAGGTTGGTTTTTATGCTGGGATAGTGTTAAGTAGGTCAATGGTCAGGTGTAAAGACTGGACCGAAAATGTGTGAAAAGTGTCCAGTGTCCAAAGAAAAACTCTGAAAGACCTTCAAAAAGCCTGGGGAACTATTGCTGAAGAGCACTTAAAAAATTACAAGAAGCAAAATACAAAGAAATGAAGGGTTGGCTCAAGATTTTTACGTGTCACTGGCACACACAGAGTAGTTAATTTTGCCCACAGTGTTCAAAGTTTAGTTAATTCAGTGTTGTTGAGAGCCAAAATTGTTTTGTGTTCAGTGTTGTTAATGACAGAAACTGAGCTGCTCGTTACTTCTCCGTTCCATCTGAGTTCACGTGCAAGATTGCTGTCTCTCTCTCTCCCTCTCTCCCTCTCCGTCCCTCCCAGGCTGAGCTAGGTGTGAGCTAACATATTTGCTCCTATGCCTCTTAACTGCTTTTCTCACTGCATTTAGACAAGCAGCTCAGATGTGGTCCTCACCCATTTGTGCATAATAGTGAAATGGCGTGGTTACCTGGTTGTGTGTGTGTCCGTGTGCGCGCACATGTGCGTTTGTGGATTTCTAGAGCGTTTTGAATAGAGAGGTAGCTGATATTATGCGCGTCACGTCACAGCCAATTAAGCCCCTGCTTACTGGAGCCCCTTCAAGTGTGATTTTTCACAGGAGTGAGTGTGAAATCTCAAGGTTTGGGTGGAAATTACACATACTCTATATTCAGAGACTGTACCAGCCACCTAACTGCTTTCATCAAAACCTGCTTCACTGGGTTACTTGCCTAATGAATGGTTACATTCAGGTGAAAGAAAATTGAAAATGTTAATTAGCTAATGACTGTCCCAGTAGTGAAAAAATGAGAGAAAAAGAGGACAAACTATAAATAAACACAACCCATTTTGTAGTACTACACTCATCATTTTCATAATTAACAAAACATTTTTCCTCACAGTTCCTACTTTAGCCTGTTTCCCCTGACCCTGTACATCTCAACAGCCTACAGTATGTAAGTGCTTGTCTCTGGGTAGACCTCCTGTCTCCACAGTTGGCCTTGAATCTGACCCCCGTGTTAGGTGTTTATGATTCTTCCTGAGCGCTCGTGGGATGTGTTTGTGTCTGTGTGCGGTTTTAACCTGCAGTGGGTTGAAAATGATCTTTGGACAGGCTTATGGCTGAATCGCAGCCACCCTGGGATTCATGTGTGAAACTGAGGATGTGGCAGAAAGATAACTGCAAAGAGGAGCTGTCACTTTGTATTTTTAGATAGCAAACTTGTTAAAAATCTCCCTCCTGTGTCTCTCACTACCCTCATTCTGGTGTCTGCTTTGCTGTTTTAGTGCCTCATCCGAGACGTTACATAGCAAATAGATGAATGGACTCGTGTTTTTGTTCCCAGTGATTTGTCCTGCTTCCTTCTCTCCTTCCTCCTTTTTAGAAAACCTATTAGCTGTGGGCGTGTCTGTCTTTTCAACACTGTTGAAGCACGCCGTTTTAAATAAGTCCGCTCGCGTGGAAGCTGTACATTTTTGCTGGCCGCAGAGCTGTTGTCTAGACATCAAACATCACACAGCTGCGTCTTCGCCCCAGAATCGTGCGTTCGTCTTTACGTGTTTGTGTTCACATGGGTTCGCTTCTCCATCTGCGTATCTTAGTGCCGAGTACGAGT
Source organism: Neolamprologus brichardi (assembly GCF_056152115.1). NCBI lineage: Eukaryota > Metazoa > Chordata > Actinopteri > Cichliformes > Cichlidae > Neolamprologus > Neolamprologus brichardi. Next base: position 11,905,729 of record NC_142117.1, on the reverse strand, counting down.
GTTGTTTGTGTGTGTGTCTCTGAATTTACAAGGCGTAACCTTGTCAAATAGGGCTGCATCATGTGCTGATCATCCCCCCCGTCTGTCTGCCCCGGGACAAATGTCTGTCTCTCTCTCCAGCGCTCTCTATGGCCTCATTGTTTTCACTGTTAATTGGGTTAAGTTAGTTTTGTTTGGATCGCTCTAACTTCGTAAAGAGCTCTGTAGGACTGTTGCAGTTCCCGCCAATGCTATGACTGCTGTAATACGACGCGTCACAACAGGGGATTAAATAAAGGTTAGAAGTGAAACATCAATCCTTTTTGTTAGATTGATTTGTGGGAACACGTATACACAATAGTCCTCAAATTTGGCTTTTCTTGCACATTTCTCTTACTTTTGTTTATTTGGCTGTTACGGTAAGAATTTAATTTCATGACATCTACATATTCTTTTAACTGAATGAACTTTACAACTTAGATGTTTCACGTAACAAAATGATGATAAGGAAGAAGAAAGCACTCATCTTAATGCACACTGGTATGATCTAAAGGTCCTCACCCAGACAATGGTCTTTGATGTAAAAAAGATCTCAATGTACTCTGTGTACCCTTAAGGTATAAGGCAAAATGAAGCAACACAGAGATACAGTACTGTACTCCTTGTGCAGTACTGCCTTTTATCTTCAGAGGAGCGATTTCTTTGTGTGGGGAAAAAAAAAGAAACTGTATCACCCAGAGCAGAATATCCGAGAATTGGTTAATACTAATTGATATTCTAAACTTGCCTGTCCATCCCTGAGGCAAACCCCGTCTCCATTAAACGATGCAGGATAACCGGCATAACTTCCTTTCTTGTCGATCTAAGCAAAATGTTTGAGTGCGTCGCTGTGAAGACGGCATAGTTCCTAGAGGATGAGCTCCAGAGAAGACGGCATTTATCTTCACACCTCTCCTATTTCTATTATTTGTCAGAGGCACATTAGATTGTGTTCGCAGAATCTGCCTTCTCAGATTCTTGGAATCGTTAGATAACACCTCTCTGCTATTGTAATGTTGTGACAGTAATGTACCACCGACCACATCACATACTGGATGTGTGATATAGAAAAAAAGGCCAGCATCTTAAAGTGACTTTTCACTCTCATTACGCTCGACGTCGCTCCCGTGATCCTTGCTGGAAGAGCGAGGATAGACATCAGTCGCACGTTTGTGGCGTGGACAGCTCCCTGTGCTGCTTCTCTCACTTGATACATCATTAAAGTGTTATATGTGCTTTCACTGACCGTACTCATTAAAACTATTAATTACCCCTGGAAAAGCACGCTTTGATTCAGTCTTTTAGTGCTGGAAGCCCCTCCCCAACCTCAGGCTAACATTGTCTTTTTAGGACTATCCCCAAGATGTGAGTACAAGTTTCAGCCAAGGTCACCCATTAATTTCCCGAGCTGTGACAGTTCTGTGGTAAAGATATGGGCCAAAGCTCTCAGAGTGTAGCCGTACTCCCCTCCTTTATTTTCTCCTGACCCTCCACTAAAGGGCTGCAGGAGGAGGAGAGAAGGGTGGTGAAGTTTTTGTACTTATATATATATATATAGTCACCATTTCTTCTGAGACGTCTCAGTGGAATTCCAGTATAAATTTAGACTCTCCTGCTCCCTGCTAACATTAGGTACTGAGAAGAATCTGCAATGATCTTTCATTGATTCTGCAGTGCCATATGGAGGCCCATTAAATTGATCGCAGTGGCAGCAACGGGAGAACCAGCACGCTCCACGCTCGTAGATTTCCTGTGTCACAGTCATTTCTCACCAGTCTGTACTTTACCAGCAAAAGGTGCCATGTTTTACCTAGACCGATTGGCTTTCTCATTATTTGTTAATCGTTTAGCAGAAGGACAGATAAGTAATCGTGACTTTGTTAGACGTAGTCACTGTGGGAGACAAATGGGAGAACAGTTAGGCAGAGGTGCACTTCGGTACCATGCACAGCCTTTGCTCTACCACAAAAAGCAGCATTTATTTCAGCTCTCTTCATATTATCCTGAATGCTCCCACTGCACAATCTAATACAGAGACTTTCTTTATTCTTCATCTGTTGAGAGCAGTGAATAGCTGGCTATCAAATCAAATACTGCCCTGGTTTTATTTCTATTGTCTTATATATAATGAATATACAGTAGCCAGCAAAGACTGTGCCTTTGCCAGCCTTCCCCCAACAATGAATCCCGTTCTTTGTTTAACGACAGTACATTATCACGGTTATTGTGGCTCATGCAGCAGTCCCCCTCCATCGTTCTTCGGTCCCTAATAATCGAATGTGCTCACACTTAGATGAGTCTTTGCAAATATTTCCATCGAGTGGTCCATATGACAGTTTTTTTATAGCATTGATTCGAAGGTTAGCTACTGTAAGTTTTAGGGATGCCACTGGCTGCTGCAATAAGTGTCAAGAGGGGGGGAAAAAGATGTCTGGAAAGACATATATTAAAACGTGGATGTGACAAGATAGATACACATGGCTGTCTCTTAAGAAATATCAACCCAAGACGGTTTCACTCCTGCTGGGGGAGGGGGAGGCAGTGGGTGAAGCGATCCATTTGAGAAATCGAAAGTTCTTCAAATATCGTTAAAGATGAACGCATTAATCATTCATAATGTGATCCTCTCCTAGCATGATGGGTGCGTCATCCCCCCCTCGCCCCCTCCCTGTTCTGTGTGTGTGTCACTAATTCACTCATTTTTTGCCCTCACATTTTCTCTGCCTGCATTTCGCAAGTATGCACAGGCAAATCAGTGGCAGGCCTTCTTATTTTTCTACTGTGTTCTCCTTTTTTGCCCCTTTCATTTGAAGTTTGGTGCTATGTATATTTATTTCTTGGAAAGTGTGGAAGTTACACAGCTATTCAGCAAATAAAATGACTGTCATCAGTGCTAGCACCACAGATGGATGAAGCATAGTAAATGCTAAATAAACTGCTCCGCTCTTTCTCGCCGTACCACTTTTCCAGCAAGCTTTTTTTTCTTCCTTCTTTCTATCAGACATACTGCCACAGCTAAAATGCAGTATTTCAGTTTGGCTGAGTGTTTTTCAAAAAGGGCAGAAAAGGAGAAAAAATGGTTAATATCAAAGCTCTGACCTTGACAGCACTCAGTCTGCCTGCTCTTTCAATGTGTTCCATGTTGTTCCATTTTCACCACATCCCAGTATTAATCCCATGTAAATTATAGCCACAACAAACAGTAAATATCATTGGCATTACCAATATGTCTGCATGAAGCCAATTCTTTGTACTAAATATGTTTAAAATAGTCAGTTAAATTAAAACAACAACAACAACAACACAATAACGTCTTGATGCATGCTCAATCATCCAGGTAAGTAAATCCCCAAACGTTGATTCTGAATGGTACTCACAGCCATGGTCTTTGATCAGTGAGCTTTGATCAGTGCTTGTTGATCAATGGTCATGAGAATTTGCATAATAATGATCAAGGAGCTGAGTTCCCAGCCCTTTGTTCCTTCAGTGGTGCTAGTTTCAGGCATTGTGCATGGTTACTGTTTATAAGATTGGGGAAACCTGCAGCCAGGTGAGACTGAAAAAGTCACGTGGATGAGTGACGAAGCGTTTCTCCCACGGAAAACGCTTCGTCCAGATGAACAGAATCAACTTTTGGGGAACAACACAATAAATACGTTGGTTTTCAATTCTTAAGCGTCCACTTAGAAGCTTTTAACTGTAGCCCATGGTAAGTTGACCTTGCACAAATTCCTTCCAAACGCTATATGCAGATTGAACACAAGTCAAGTAAACAGAGGAGGTAGTCTTTTTTTGTGTTCCCATTTGCATTCATTTAAATTCTACACGTGGTTCTTGTTCAGAAAATGAGAACAGCCAAAGAACAGTCATTCAAAGAAAATGTACAAAGCTATTGACACCTCTTTGATGGTTTATAGGTCTTATCAAACGATGAAGTGTGTTCAAGTGAACAGCAGAAAAGCTGTTTAGCTATTTCTATTCAACTAAAATGTTCAAAAGTCTTGAGTAACCCCTCGTTTCTTTATATTTCACTAGAAAAATAGGAAACATGCAATCATCGCTGAAGTGCAGTTAGGCAACTTTGAACAATTTGAATGACTTGAAACTCACTCAGGCAAGCTTCTTTTCATTTCTTTAAGTTGTCTTCAGGAGTTAATCTCTGGGCTTCTTGAAGGACATTCCAGGAGAGCTTCCACAGTGCTTTACACTCATGGTATAAAACCTGTTGCCACTGACCTTCAGTCCAGTTCTTGTGTAATCTGGCATGCCCCTGCCTTTTCTTGCTGTTTCTTACTTTTTTCTTAAGAAGGGCTTCTTTACAGCTACCCTTCCACTGAGACCATTTCTGACAAGGCTTCAGCGAGTAGTAGATGAATCAACTGAAGGGCCAGATGCATCTCTGAGGTCCTGTGTCATATTTGTTAAGGACATGACATTCAGATCCTGTTCATGTAGTGTAGATAGTTTTTTAGGCCTCCCACTTCTGCTGCCAAGTTTTCAGCTATTGGCTTCTTGGAAATCATTGTATTGGTACAAAAATACAACTTTATCAAACTGTGTTATCTTTGGCATTTTTTTATTCAACTAAACAAATATAAACAAATGATGTGTTTAGTGACAGGCTGATTTTTTTTAACCTCCTGAGACCCGAACTCTTTCATGGCATGCATTTGCTATTTGGGCTGATTGGGACCTAAAGAAAGTAAAAACAAATAATTACCTGATTTTTATTGTTTTTTTTTTTACTGGATTTTTGTTTCTAAGAAAAATGAGATCCACATATGAGGAAATTTGTTTTAAATTTCGATAGAACAGTGGCAGTATAATGTCCTCGTAAGTGGATATCAGCACCAGAATTTAGTATTTTGGTCTATACAACCCAAAATGTGATGCCCACATATGTGGACGCCAGGTCCTGAGGTTGTCTTTTACGAGTTGAGCCATCCTTTTGAGTTAGGCTCCATTGTTATTATAAATGACTCCTAGGTCAGTGTTTTAATAGTGATTTAACAGAATCCTCTCAGAGTGGTCAGAATCAAGGAATGCACTGAAAATGAGTCAGACAATACAAAAGAAAAACTGTTGAGATGTTGAGAAATCCTGGAGAACTATTCCTCCAGTCTACTTTAAAGAATTGCAAGAACATCTGGATCCTTGGAATCAAAATCTAAACAAATCTGGGTTAGCTCAGGACTTTCGTGAATTCTGTAGCTAGAGAGTGACAAAAATGAGGAAAATAAAATCCAATGAGCAACAACTTTTACCTTAATAGAATCTCCAAAACATTGGAAAATCCCTTAGAGATTTTTAGGGTAAAAGCGCAGAAAGCTTTAGCTCAAGATGGACAGCTATCTTCTAGTTTTTCTAGCAGCACTGTCCAAAGACAAGAATTGCTGCAAATGCACACAAATGTGTGACGTAGATCCACATGGGCTAATGGAAGCTTTTCTGTCCCCACATCAGAGCTTGTGACATAGAAAAAAATCTTTCCTGCATCATCTATGTGAAGTGCAAAGAGAAAAAAAATATTCAGAGGATTTGTCCATTACTCTCTGTATCATCCCTGGATCCTCAGAGAGGCCGTGTGCACCGCACCAGATCGGTGTTGCATGATTAAGTGTATAGATAAACGTAATCCTTTTTTATCCATATGTTTTAGGGCTACAGCACAAAACTCTATATTGTCCTCACAACGTCTTTCACGTCATAGCTTCTGTGTGGAATGCAGAGCACAATGCAAACCAGCAGTGACTTAAGCTGGAATGAATGAGATTACACATGCAATATTTATTGTGTCTCTCAGAGCCTATCCGAACCATAGCCATGTACGGCACAGTTCATTTTCTCTGACAGCTTTGCGTTGCGTGATAGCCCACCTTAATAACGTGCACATGAGTGGAGTTGACTTTTCCATATCAGTTTAACGTATGTCTTGTTTCAGCTGGTGCTTTCAAGTCAACTCTATTTGCTGGAGTGAAACATCAAGTAAAAAGGTTGCAGAAAGTGCTCTGGTTGCCATGTAAGATTGGAAACGCCCCCCCAAACATTAATGCATTATGAAGCATTTTACTCAACAATTACTTGTTAACATGTTAATATCAGTGGGTATATTTATTGTCATGGTTGATAGATATGTTTGTTGTGTCTGTTTGAGCGTGTGCGTGTGTGCATCTTCATTACTAGACAGTGGGGGTGGGTGGGGGTAATTAGAGCAGCTGGAGTCTGAATGCTCTATATGATGAGCTGCTAAACTTTAAACTATAGACTTTCCTCCCTGCGGCACTCTCTGTACATCTGTGTGTTTTGGTAGGGTGGGGGTGGGGGTGGGTGTCTACAAAATATGCTTGCAGATTAACCGCTAACCTCCATATGTGTGCCATTGCATATCGTCTATGTTTGTGCGCTTTTGTGTGAGCCTGTGTATGTGTGTTTGTGTGTGTCCTCCCACATGGTCCAGGTGGCAAAAGGAGGCATCCCTTCCGGCTTCCACTGTGAGCACACAAACACACACACACACTCAGAAGCTCACTCCGGTGGATGACTGCACGTTTCTACGGATGATTAGATTACGTAAGAAAACACTGCAGAGCCCTAATAGTTGGTAAACCCAGATTACGCAGGATTATCATCCCTTTTGCTCCGCCTCTGTTCTCCCCCTGCATGTGTGTACAGGGAGAGTGGATGGCGGCGGGAGTGAGGATGAGACAGGAGCATGGGGGTGGGAGGGAAGGGGCTATGTGTGTGGGATGGGGTGAATGATGCCGCAAACACCAGAGCCAGATGGGACAGAACCCCTAAGCAGCTTAGAGTCACAGTAATCACGCAGGCTAAGTTTCCATCAATGGTGTATGTGAATGTTTGGGTATGTATGTGTGTGTGTTTATGTGTGTTGCATGCATGTACATCATACATTAAACTGCCAGGGCATAGATGGATGCTCTTGCTCACTCTGCTGAGTCTGGAGAAATGTGAAAAAGAGAAAGAGGGTGAATAAGAGATGAAGCAAATGTTCCCATGCAATCACGAAATTAGTGAGGACAGGGAGCGAGTGGGAGAGAGAAGCTGATGGGGAGGGTGTGTTAGCAGTGTGGGAAGTGATAATGGAGACGAGCAGGTCAGAAAGGTGGTATTATTTCCTCTCTGCACCAGTGAGATGTTAGAGAAGCAGCCGGGTTGGATACGACAGTGTGTGTGCATGCGTGTGTGTGTTCGACACCACATGGATATCAACCTCAGGGGGATGAGGAATCAATTACCCTCTGCCAATGCCAATCAGCTTTGAATTCCTGTAGAAAATTGATCACAGAATGTCCACATTCCCAAACATGCAGAAATTACATGTACTGTCAGTGGAGTCGGGAATATTAAAGGACAGACAGGCACAGAGAGCTGGATGAGAGGCAGCAGTTTTGGGAAGCATCAGTGGCGTCTCCCAGATTTGGAAGATCCCCTTGTAAGAGAGTGTAACAAGAATGTGGAAAAAGATGGGCAGGTGGGTGGGGGACCAAAGTGGGAATAAGCAAAGTGTGTGGAGAAGGTCTGAATGTCTGGATAAAAGGCAGGAAGGCATGTTTTTTGTGTGCTTTCAGAAGAGATCTGAGAACAAATATGATAACATACTAGGAACTTTTAAAAGATAAACATGTGCGATGCATAAGCAAATTAAGACTCCCCTTTTCAAAGCTTCTGTTCCTCCCAGCACAGTGAAAGAGACAGAGAGAAAAAGCTAACTGTAAAACCCTGGAGAGAAGCTTGCATAGATGTATTTACCTACATGAATATTCAATAATGGAGCTGCAGCACTTCACAAAGGGAAGTAATCACTGATTTATTTATTAGTGTTTTTGACATGCTATGCAATTATGCCACCACAGGCGAGGTGCTAGGCTCTCTGCCTCAAAGCTGCAGTGCACACGCGCGAGACTGATTGGGTTTGAAGTTGAACTATTGATTTTAATGGATCAATGGTGATGATTGTTCTGGTGCAGACATAATCACAGTGATCAATAAATGATAGATAAATTACATGCTTCCTTCAGCTGTGTTCGAATTACTCACTGTGTTTCATTTTTAGTACCAAGCCTCTCCAAAGGAATCAGTAATCACTAATTTTTGAGCTTCTTTGTTCCTTTTATTTCGTCTGAATGCAAAAATCAACCGCTGTTCTCCACCTCCAACCCTCACATAACCTTTACTTTGCTTTCAGCGTCTTCCCATCTCCCATCTCATCCTTTCGTTTTTTCCCTTCTCTCCAGAGAAGTGGGTGATGACAGCTAGCCCCACTCTCCTCTCATTGAACATTCAGCTTTGCTTTTGATGGAATTAATTTGAATGTAAATGATGCTCTGATGGGAACGCTTTTATTGGCCCCGCTACAAAATTTCACACAGAGATAGCACCCGCACTAACCCCACTGATGCATAAGTCAGTCCACTGGGAGGGAGAGAAAAACAACAAAATGCTCCCACAATATGGAGCTATTACTATCCCTGGAGACATTAACAAGCGTGAAACATAATGAAATTACGTTTTCAGTCAGTAGATTTAGTCAATGACTTGATCAATAAATGTCTTCCTTGTTAATTTGTACTCTGTAGGAAATAGTTGTTTGTGTCGTAACTTATGACTCTCCAAGGATGGGTGCGTGACTTCAGCGTGACAAAAAAAACAAAAGTTTTACAGCACTGTGTTAACAATTTACAGAGGTATGTAATGAATTACAGGAAAAAGAAAAACGAAATGAGAAGAAAAGAACACGATGAAGAACAAGATCGAAAAAGCACAGGCGAGATCAAAGTGTGTGAAAAGAGGCATAAAAAAATGTATTAAAGAGAGTATTCATGCCATTTTTCAGCGTGATTGAGTGTGCGTGTTTGTGTGGTTTGGATTGTTTTCCATCTCTTTATGTGCATGATCAAAGAAGCTGTAAAGAAGCTGTTTTCGCAGTTGTTGATAGTTGAGTGATCAGTGGTTTTGTAAGGGGGTTTTCGTGTGTGTGGCGTACTTGTTAAAGTGGGATTTGACAGGTGGGAGAACCCTAAGATATGGTGTAGTGGTACATCTGAGATAAATGACTCACCTCAAAATAACTCCCAAAATTCATTTGTATGTGAGCTCCGGTGCACTTGTTTTCTTTGTTGACAAGCTTTGTGATCAGCTGGCCTCTGCTGCTGTTGTGGTTCTGAGGTTTGCTCCTCTTTGTGTATTTAGCCAGCTGGATTCTGAGAATTATTAGCAGATTTTTCATAGGTTGTCATACTGCTGGCTGCTTGCCAACACCTAGTAATATCAAGATGGAGTATGGCAAATTAAGTTAGTCATAGTCTGTGCTTCGACGGACCAAAATTAGTCGAATTTAAACTGTACCATAGCACTATATTTGAACAAGCTGACTATAACGACAAGCTAACTTTATAAGCTAACTTTATCCTACCTAATGCTAACACAGAGTGTCCTAAACATCGAACTTTTCCTCTGACAAGTAGTTTGATTACACCTCATATGACAGTTTATTCACTTATTGGTAATGGTAGAGCCACTCTAAAGAATTTTGAAGTAACACTAGCTAACAGTTGCTAAAACTGTCAAAAACATTAGCGCTAATCGAGGTTATAATTCAGGATATCCTCTTCAACTCACCTTTGCATCATTGTCATCGGTCAGAAGTGATCTTTATTTATTCAATGACGCATATTAGACTCCTTTACAGCCTCCTTCAGAATAAATAGATGTGGGTGCCTTGTACCCTACCCCTCATAGCATACACTTTCTAAAGATTAATGCTGACCAGAGAGTTTGAGGTCATTCAGGAACAACAACATAAAATATCACAAATATATAAATGATACATACCATTTTCTTTATTGCCGATTGACTGATATGGGCTGTTATGGGGTCAAAAATTGTTATTTTAAATTTCTTCCAGTGTATCATCTAGTCTGTACTAAGCAGTCCATAACCATGAATATAGTCATTTTTTTTTCATCGTTCTCCCCTTTTTCCATTTCTTTATCTTTGAAAGTGAAGTTAACATACTCTGATGTTACTAATGTGCTCTCCAACTGGGAAATACTAGTGAATTAGCCAGAAAGAAAGATAGAAAGATTAATAATAAAAATGCAATACTAAGGGACAGTCCATTCAGATTAGGTAAAATAATATTGACAGATTCATCAGAATTGAAATTGGTCATTTTTTGACCTTGTAGATGACAGAAGTGCTCTTCATCAAAAACACATGAGAAAACTGACAAAAGCAACAACATGTAAAACTGTTATTTAAGTCATGGGATCATGTAACACATGGTGCTCTCCCTATGGTTCTCTGCTGATTTCCTTTGTCTATTTATCTTCCCTGACCTCCCTATGCAGAGCCTCAAAATAGGGTCTTTGAACATTAATGGTGGGAGAGACAGGCGTAAAAGGGCATCAATCTCTGAAATTGCTCCTCAAAAAAGGATTGATGTGCTGGTTTTTGCAGGAGACATGTACTAATTCAATAGTGTCATATGCCCTTAGCCGTGGTGCAAGCCTTTCACACAGGGATAGCTGTTTTGTTTAGACAAGCTGCAAATGCAAGTGTTTTGTTTGTTACTGAGGAGGTAAAAGGTCAGCTTCTGGTTGTCACAACAGAAGTTGAAAACCATGTGCTCTGCCTTGTTAATATGGCCCTAAACAAAGAACCAGTAAGAGTTTTTATTTTACCAAAACTGCAAAATGAGCTAAATAATTTCAAATGGGATCACCTAATAATATGCGAAGAATTCAAGTACACCCTAGACTAGATGGAATGAGTTCTCCATCCACTGCCAGAGTCTATCAGGACCATTGATGGAGGGTTACATGTTGAGTTAAAGACTTTGCAGCCATCTGCTGCAGGAGAAGAGGTTGTTGTTGGGCTGTTTCCTTTAGAAGAAAGTGAAGGAAAGTCTTATCAGGCAATTCTCCCTCCAGGTGAAGTATTTGGATGCGCACCATGTTTTTCCAACCTGGACAGATGTGTGGTCCCAAGCAGGCAAATTGCCACAAAATGACTAACCAGATTGAAATGAGGGACTAACTTTGGTCAAAAAAGAATTTGGAAGGAATTAAGGAGGTCTTTCCTTGAATGTGCAAAGACAAAAGAGTTGCTACTCCAAAAATAAAAAGGGTTCTGACTGTGCCTTGACTCTGTGGCACAAACTTATTGCTACTACCAAGAAATTTAAATGGAGTTTCAAAGGTTCATCCAGGACCTTTCCTGATCTGGTTACTGGGTTCATGCATTTGCCTTCTACCTGCATGTGCTAAAAACGTGGGTCAGGCTTAATCTCAATATACATTACTTCTGCTGAGGAGAGCTGGACCATTGGGTTATGCCAAAAATCTTTTCCTGTTTTTCTTCTGACATGGACCTTGTTGGACCATAGTAATTCTACAGTCCTTGCAAACACTGTAAGATGCCCATTATTTCTTAACAACTCCAGGTCTCCAACCTCATAAAAGATGCAACAAACTGTGCCACATGGTAAGATACCAGCAACACCCAGAGTGTCAATATAGCTCCTGTAAGGCTGATAAACAGAGTTATGGGAAAGCCCTTTGCTGCACCGCCATAATTTCTGAGAGCTTTTACAGGCGATAGATACATAGAGTCTGACCATTGCACTGGAGAGAGTGAGTGCCCAGGTAAGAGGGTGTGGCAGGAGGTAGGCCAGTTGCTACTGTTTACTGTTTTCTTTGATTCAGGTTTTAAACCTGTTTACTCTTATTGCTCTACTGTTCACTTGCAATGAAAACACAGAATCTCCCACTCTCATATTCTTGTCCACTCTCTCAATATTTAAGCGTTGTGTCCATATTTCATTCTTCACCCATTCATATGTCTTTCATTTAGTCCTTTCTTGTCTCTTGTCTAAATATTTCTCTTATACACAAAAATCTCCCCATCTTTCACCCCCCTTACAGTACTAGCAGCTTATTACCAACTAACTCACATCTCATATTAAATACAATGTTGCTGTAGTTAAAGAGAAAATTGAAAAGTTTCATTATCCATTGGGCATAAGTTGAGAGAAAACTGTAAAGCTGCAGTAAAAGTACGCATTCATACTCCACACAATCTATATTAGCACATCTCATAGTCATATAAAATAGATCCACAGTTCATACTTTGCCAACATCCACATTGAACACCCTTCCCACTAATCACTGTGTTTTATGATCACGCTCATCCCTTCATGTTCAGAGGTCGGACATGACATTCACCATTCCACCACTTTTACATCACCATTGATTTCCAGTATCCTCCCATAGTGAGCCCTAGGCCTATTCACCCTAGGCATCATACATCACCCAGTATTAAGGCTTCACCTTTTATATTGCTCACCCTATATCACGATATCTCTTACAGACACCTCTGCCTTTATGTCTCTCTCAGCTCCCGTGATTCGTAACCGATGCCTCTCTGGATCGCCAATTATCTCCCCCTGTGAAAAAGACAGGTGTATTTTTAAAAGAAATATGCCTTAGTGTGGCACAGGTTTTAAAAAATTTATCTGCCTTTTCAATCATTCAAGCACCCCACCTTCCCCGAGTCCTTACTTTTTCAACTATATGGGCTGGACAAGGATGTATGAATCAGTCAGAATGTCACTTTGAAGCTTTGTAAATCCCGCTCTTCTCATTTGACTCTCCTTAGAACGAGGTATAAGAATCTCATAATATCTTTTAGAAATCTTTATGCGCTCACTGTTCTCTCCGGGCCTCTTTGAGACAGGAATAGACTGATGAAGTGTGTGACTGCCTCCACAGTAATTATGTGATGAATGCGTTCATTTTGTGTGTTGCCCCGAGCGGTGAATAGCTCAACTGATTATTGAGGGGTGTGTTCTTTGTGTGTGTGTGTTTGTAATAATAGAAAGACTGAAACCAAAGATCTCAAAGAAAGAGAGCAATATTTGCCCTGTCGGCTGTTGACTTTACCGACTACAAAAAACAATAAGACGCGTAAATCAAAGAATCAGTAGGTTTCCACATAGCTACCCATTTTCAGTTAAAACAACTTTTTCAACCCTCTTTTTGCTGCAGGAGAAACGTTAAGTCTAACACATCAAGCCTTTAACATTTTAAACCCCTTAGATGGATGTTAAGCTCCCATTAATAATATAGCCGACTTTGCTGTCCAGCTTTGTATGGATTTTCTTTCACATACGGGAAATAGTAAGAGGCGGAAAGTGACAGAGGTAAAGAAACTGAGCCGCAGAGATGGATCACAGCAGGATAATAGCTCCCATATCTAGCCCCCGAATAGACCTACGTCACTGTTGGCCACCAACGACTAAGGCTAAAGCAAACATACCTGTGAAGCATTTGGAGTGTGACAGGTAAGAGCTTTGATTCAAAATGCTTGATCTGTGACTCCTTGCCTTAGATCTACCTGCCACTGGTGTGTGCGCAAATGAGATGCTAATTTTGTATTTTAAAATTTGACACATGACCCTTCCTTCAGCGCATTTAGACCGTAAGGCAAAAAACTAAAAAAAAACCACATTAAAATTTCGCAGTTGAATATTCATCTGATACTCGTTCCCCTTTTGGTGTTTTTTTCCATTCCTCATTTTTCATTGGTAAAATGGCTCTAAGGGCTACGTGTGGAAATCCTGATGTGAGTGTTTACAGTGGCTTGCAAAAGTGTTTGGCCCCCTTGAACTTTTCCACATTTTGTCACATTACAGCCACAAACCTGAATCAATTTTATTGGAATTCCACGTGAAAGACCAATACAAAGTGGTGTACACGTGAGAAGTGGAACGAAAATCATACATGATTCCAAACATTTTTTACAAATAAATAACTGAAAAGTGGGGTGTCGTTCTACAAAGTCAATACTTTGTAGAACCACCTTTTGCTGCAATTACAGCTGCCAGTCTTTTAGGGTATGTCTCTACCAGCTTTGCACATCCAGAGACTGAAATCTTTGCCCATTCTTCTTTGCAAAACAGCTCCAGCTCAGTCAGATTAGATGGACAGCGTTCGTGAACAGCAGTTTTCAGATCTTGCCACAGATTCTCGGTTGGATTTAGATCTGGACTTTGACTGGGCCATTCTAACACATGGATATGTTTTGTTTTAAACCATTCCATTGTTGTCCTGGCTTTATATTTAGGGTCGTTGTCCTGCTGGAAGGTGCTCCGCCCCAGTCTCAAGTCTTTTGCAGACTCCAAGAGGTTTTCTTCCAAGATTGCCCTGTATTTGGCTCCATCCATCTTCCCATCAACTCTGACCAGCTTCCCTGTCTCTGCTGAAGAGAAGCACCCCCAGAGCATGATGCTGCCACCACCATATTTGACAGTGGGGATGGTGTGTTCAGAGTGATGTGCGGTGTTAGTTTTCCACCACACATAGCGTTTTGCATTTTGGTCAAAAAGTTCCATTTTGGTCTCATCTGACCAGAGCACCTTCTTCCACATGTTTGCTGTGTCCCCCACATGGCTTGTGGAAAACTGCAAATGGGACTTCTTATGGTTTTCTTTTAACAATGGCTTTCTTCTTGCCACTCTTCCATAAAGGCCAACTTTGTGCAGTGCACGACTAATAGTTGTCCTATGGACAGATTCCCATAGACAGATTCCCATTCCCACCTGAGCTGTAGATCTCTGCAGCTCGTCCAGAGTCACCATGGGCCTCTTGGCTGCTTTTCTGATCAGCGCTCTCCTTGTTCGGCCTGTGAGTTTAGGTGGACGGCCTTGTCTTGGTAGGTTTACAGTTGTGCCATACTCCTTCCATTTCTGAATGATCGCTTGAACAGTGCTCCGTGGGATGTTCAAGGCTTGGGAAATCTTTTTGTAGCCTAAGCCTGCTTTAAATTTCTCAATAACTTTATCCCTGACTTGTCTGGTGTGTTCTTTGGACTTCATGGTGTTGTTGCTCCCGATATTCTCTTAGACAACCTCTGAGGCCGTCACAGAGCAGCTGTATTTGTACTGACATTAGATTACACACAGGTGCACTCTATTTAGTCATTAGCACTCATCAGGCAATGTCTATGTGCAACTGACTGCACTCAGACCAAAGGGGGCTGAATAATTACGCACACCCCACTTTGCAGTTATTTATTTGTAAAAAATGTTTGGACTCATGTATGATTTCCGTTCCACTTCTCACGTGTAAACCACTTTGTATTGGTCCTTCACGTGGAATTTCAATAAAATTGATTCATGTTTGTGGCTGTAATGTGACAAAATGTGGAAAAGTTCAAGGGGGCCGAATACTTTTGCAAGCCACTGTATATGAATATTCCACCAGCTCTGGTGTTACAATCCTGCATGCATTATTTTGTAAATTTATCAGTAGCGATATTTTTTTTCTTTAAACGTGATATTATATCTGATATGTCTGTGTGGGTCGCATAATGCATAACACAAACAGGGACTATCAGTACAAAACTCTGCACATTTTGTCTGTGATCTGAATTTTTCTTCGATCACTTGCAGTGCTGGAAGGGCTCTTTTACAGTTTGCATTCAGGATGACCAGTCTGGACTTGAGGCTAAGAACCAGCTCATTGTGCTGCCAGTCAGTCAGGCCATGAAGAGTCTCAGCGGACCATCACAAGCAAATAGACGTGCAGGAAAGATCAATGGGCGTGTGTTTATCGAGCGGCAAACACCCCTCACCCCCACCCCATTCGTGCACGAGCACACACCTCCACGTAACCACCAAGTCTCTGACCTGCCCCTCTCGACAGCCAGGGTAGTGAAGGTATTGATTTCCCCATATTAATGCATCCTTCATGAGAAGCCCCAGGCAGCAGTGTAGAAGAGAGAGAACAGGAGAGAACAAAGAGGTACAGGATGGATGGAAAAGGAGGAAACTGGAGGAGATAAGAGAAGCAGGAGAAGAAGATGGAATAAAAGTTTAAAGCAGTGTCTGATGCCCCTGATACTCTACATCATGCTCAAACAGAATTTAGATACCAGGACTAAGCTAGGCATAAGCTAAACTTCAGTGCCCGCTTTGGCCTTTGAAATGTTGAAAAAAAGTCAAATGAATAGCTTACTGTACTTGTAATGTATTTAAATGTAACGCTGTGCTCTGTTTGATTGGTGAGGTCTTCTGAGACAATGGCAGATGCTAATGCTTTCAGTACACACTATTCAGTCACAACATTAAAAACACTTTTGTTATAGTTGGTGGATAGATCGGCAGTCTGGAGCTAGGATCGGGATATTAGCTGGAGATCCTGGGGTTTGAGGGTGGAGCTTATGTGGATCATGGATCTTGTGTATCCTATCAGTGCCTGATTGGACTGTGACCTAGTAGGTTTGAAGGCTGGATCAGTGTCACCAGAAGAAATACTTAGGGGACCTTTTAACATTAACATTTTAAAAGTACAATATAGAGAAGGGGTATTGTTGGGGTGATTAGGGGTGATACTAATTCATACTAAAATTACTATCTGATTAGATACTCATTTGCAACAGTACTGATGAGAACAGTACTGCAGCACTGCTAAGGCTTCCTTTGGCTGCTCCCTTAGCTGCAAGATTTTTACAAAAAACACAAATTTTTTGTTTTAGGCAAATGTGTAAAAATGTGTCTATGCATGCATCTCATGTACAGGTTAAACCAGGATATTAGACACTAAGCTCACCGCACTTCCCAAAAGAATGTCGTAAGGCCGACTCATTTACCCTCTCCTTTACAACCCCAGTCAGGTAAAGACTGTGGCTGAGAGTTGCTGTTATGTAATGAGTATTTAACCTGGACTTGGTGTGGCTGGAAGAATTCAGTCATGTCAGGGTGTTTAAAACATTAGTGCGTTTGGAGGTGGAGTGGATCTGTTCACCCAGTCAAATGAGCAGCACATGCAGCTCCGCGCTCATCAGCTGTTACTTACTACTGCCTTCCTTCCCTGGCTCTGCCTCACCTTTTTTCTCTGTCATGCACTTGCGCTCATTTTTACTCATTTTGTCTTTTCATTGCAAACTCCCTCTTTGTGAGGAAGGAGTAGGAGGCATGTTTGCCAGCCATATGGCAGTGCCAGGGGCGTCCGGAGCAGATGTGCTCGGCATCGGGGCTCTGCTCAATCAAGCACACGCGTACTTACACACACAGAGGGAAGCTTATGTGGTGCCTGTTACCGAGGAAGAGGTCACTGACTGACAACGGCATTATCTAACTCCCAAAGTGCTGCCATGGCGGATGCAGGGGCGACAGAGGCTGCACTGAGGTACTTGTGAGGTCTCAGTGAGACTTTAAGTTAAAAGTAAATGAATTTCTTTTAAAATATTTCTCAGCAATTAAAAGTTAGAATATAGTGCTGCTGTTTATTAGTTGAAACTGTCATTTACATTGGACTGTACGTATGAATTTGGCAATATAATTTGAATTATATTGCATTTGTGATGTGTTGTTGTGCTAAACCAATGGGATACTGTAGTAGAAATGTCAGACACATCTTTTTCTCTTCAAACTCTTTACACGAGGCAACTGAACATCCTGATGACTTGGTTCTAACTCATTAGATTGTAAAAAACGTATCTTCAGTGTTCAGAGATTGTTGCGTTTGACTTTCTGGCTTCTTTTGCTGTCTACGAAAGAGTCTTCGTTGCCCAAAGAGCGCACAGTCAGCACATTTGTGTTGATTTCTTTTTTCTTTTTTTTTTTAAGAGCTATTTTTTTTGCTGAATCGTAGGAGAACGATGTGGGGCCTGTGCATCTTCGTGTATATGTGTGTGTTACAGTACTGTAAAGTTTCCTCTGAATGAAATGGGATGTAAATTTGACCAGCGTGCAGAATGAAAATGCAGGCTCGTTCCCAGTGTTTGCTGAGCCAGCACTTGACCTATATCAAACATTCAAAAGCAGAATATCTATGAAAGCACTCCGATGCTGGTCAACACCTAGTCATAGGCACACATCGAAAATATTAGGAAAAAAGAAAAAAAAAGAGCAAAAGTCCCCATACAGAGGGGACTCTGTATGGGGACTTTTTCCTTTTCTAAAATCAACATTTCAAATGCCCCATAGTTTATACTCCTGAGAGTTATGACAACGCAAAAAACAGTATAGTGTCTGCCATGTCCTACACTAATATATTTATGAGTAATAAAGGGTACAAACAGATTTATATGTAAACCCATGTTTTGATACTGAGCAGGAGAAAGCTAAGCTCTTCTATTATTAGAAATGCTTGTGTATCGTCAATCACACAATGACATAACACATCATCTGAATTTCAATATGACTTATGAGTGTATTCGCAACTAGAAAATGCCATCCATCCCTCAGCACACTATTCATCATGAGTGCTTCTTTACATTTGGAAATGGGAAATGCTATTTTGAAATAAAATCCACCTCATTCATTCCCTCCTTTGGATTAATGAAAAAAAAAACATCAAAAGGTGACTGTGATGATCTATGAATGATATCAATGAAAGGAGAACAAGAGATTAAAGTATTGTTTTTAATCAATGTTTTTTTCTTCTTCTCTAAGTAACTAAATGCATTACTTGGCTGTTCACATGTCATAGAGGAATCGGCTTGGAGCAGCTGCCCACGGGGAAAACGACCAACCTTTGAGACATTGGGTGTGTCGGTTTGTGTGCCTATGTGCCGGTAACAGCTGATGAGAGTAGGGATGGGTATCGTTTAGGTTTTATCTGATACCAGTACCAAACCGGTACTTTTGAAATGGTGCCGGTGCTTAAACGGTGCTCAAACCGGTGCTTAAAGAATGGAGAACACAAAATTGGTCCAAAAACCTCTCATGTTCAGCTGTTTTGTTTTGTTTTTTTAAGATAACAATGTTAGCCTTTTCTGCAGCTATAGGGCATATATGGTATCACTCTGGGCTGGAAGCAGTGCTTAATCAATGGAAAAAACACAAACTTTGTCTAAAAACCTCTCATGTTTAGCTGTTTTCCACTTTTTCTTTGGTCATTTTAGCCTTTTTGGCCAGGGTGAAGGGAGCATCTGCCATCAAACAAGAAGACAGCTGCATGTAGCTATGATGATGTTTGCTAGTTCACCTTACATGCATTAATGTAATAACGTGGTTAGCTTACTCAACGTAAATTACACACGAACAACATTAAGCTACTCACGCAGAGAAGAACGGCTACTGCTGCCATCATCATCCGTAATCATTTCTGCTACACTGGCAGGGCTAGGGGCCAGGACTCTCCTCTTCGGGTTTTTGGGGGATGTTGCTAACTCCGGGTCCGATAACAGGCACCACACCCGCAGTAGATGCGCTCGGTGTGAGGTCTCGCAGCAAGCTATCAAATACGGCGCATTTCTCGGCTTTAAAAAAAAACACTATGCATCGCCAGGTGTTTCATCGGATTTGAGGTGTTACCTCCTTTGACAGTATCACAGTATCAGCTTAAAGCACTTGTTGCAGGCTGCTGAGTTTGCATATTTTGCTGTGAAGTACAGCCAGACTTTTGACCGCTTCGTCTTGGGCATTTTTAATCTGTAGCTCTGCTCTAAAAGAACGTACGTACCTGGGCCCGCCTACTATCCCCGGAAACGTAAAATGATTGGCTAGAATCTAAAGTGTATCATTCCATACCAGTTGGTGGCGGTAATGCACCTTTCAGTTGTTTGCCAACCGCCAATACAAATGTAAGGAAGAAGAAAGTGTATCACAGCTCAGGAAAAAAAAGCACCGAAATAAAGCACCGAAATGTGCGCTGCTTTTCGGTCTGGTTACTACCGTTTATGTCAGAACCGGTGCCATCATGGCACCGGATACCGGTACCCATCCCTAGATGAGAGGCAGTCAGTGAGTTTTTAGCTCTTTCAGATATAATACGATCAATAAAAGTGAAAGTAAATACGTAGGAAGTGTGCATGCATTATGAAAGATTTGCTGTTTTTAATTTTGGGGACAGAAGAGTGTTTCCAAGTGAAGGGAGAAAGAAAAAAAAGCTGCGAGTTTATCTTTATAAAATGCATCCTTATCATTCCCATTGCATCTGAAGTACCTGAGTCATTGTTGAATTGGTGACACCTGTAGGTACTATTGGTAATGGCAAATCTTCAAACTGTGGAAGCGCTGAGAGGCAAGTGAGGAAAACTGGTGATCTGTTTTCAAAGTCCCATCAAAATTTAAAAGTTTCAATAGGAAAAAAAAATCTTGCTGTTCATGTTTCCCGTCTCAGTCCTGATGTGCATCAGTGCCCAGTCTTTTAAATAGTAAAAGCACTCATGATTTCTCCCAGGTGAGTAATGCTGTGCCTCTGAATGGAAGCATGCACATAACTGCTGGTGGTGCAACACAGCTTCCTTCCAACACAACTATGAACTACTTTAAACATGGTACAGTTTGTGTGAATAAGTGCTGGGAGATGTTGTTCATCACATCTACTGTCAGTCTGGGTGTCTGCATTAACTTGTATTTAAAAAAAGATTAAAGAAGAAACATTTTAGGATATATTTAAATATATTTGTGACACAGTCAAAAATATCTTAATCAGTGTTGTCAGTCAGCCATCTGGAAGAAGACATCCTGTCCAGCTACAGGAGAGAAAACAACAGTTTTGATCATATTTACAAAATGCATCAGTAGATCTCACATCTTCCTTCTTTACTTCTCTAATGAGTTGGAAGTGCACAGCCAGTTCGTCATCATTCAGTATTTCCTGCTCATTTTTAAACCGATCTGCGGATGAATAACAAAAAAATAAGTGTTTCCTTGTTTCGAAGCTCATCTGGAGGGTCACATAATAAGGTCAGTGTATTTCCTGTGACTTTAAAACAATAGTCAGCTTACCAGTGAAATGTTTTTAATGTTAAGCAGCAGCAGAGCACATTGTGTGGTTTGTAATAGCACTAACTTAACCCTCAGAGAGGCCTCAGAGAATATTATCCAAGTGTCTGGATCACTGTGTTACAGCATTTTTTTTCCAGGAATGTCACCGCTGACACCCAGTTGGTAAAACTGCAGATATATAAATATTATAAATCTTTGAGGAAAGGGGTCTGGTCTGGTCTCTGTCGCATCCCCTGATTTTATTCTTACTAACTGACATTTTGCTGTCTTTTGGTAGCAGTTCCAGCATATTGCCTGTTTTTTCTATTCAGATCCTGCAAAAGAGAAACAACATTCGCAAACTCATAGTAAAATAATTTTTGTACTAAACATACTAGATCTGTTTAATACAGATGATTATTTGATAGCAGAAGTCTAATTGTAAAGCTCCACATTTTTTATTCCAGCCTTTAACCCTATTTAAATGAAATTTCCCAGTCTGCTGAGTGTGTGCATGTGAAATGTTTACACACCCCTTAACTACAATGACCCGCCTGTGATAAAGGATCTCATTTCACATTTTACACTGTCCTGCGTTATATAGTTGCGTGACAAACAACACACTCTTAATTGATGGGCCGTATTTGAAATCCCAGTGATCCATTACATTTTATTAACACTTAAACAAAAGTAAAGATTTTTCTGGTCAGTTATCTTACTTTCTCTCAAATTGCTGTCAAAAAATACATTCTACAAATTTGTAACAGGAACAGCAATCATTTTTAGATTAACCCAGCAGGCTATCAAGTATGCTATGCTGTGTATTCTAGCCTTTTTCTTTGCTTTCCTCTGCTAATCCACATGTGTCACTGAGTTGAGCTAGAGTTCATGTTTAAGGTGAGCCATGCAGGGACTCAAACGGAGGATAAATCACTATAAACCCTTACCGCGAAGAACCGTACTGACCAAATCTCCTTCAGAAGTGCTACCACTCCCAGGTGGCTCAGCCGGGGATGGCGGGCTTGAAATCGCTGTCTTCATTCAGAGAACAGCTGTAGTGAGGTTACACAAGAAAGGGCGGTAGATACAGATAAGGAGAGATCAAACCAGGAACAATCAGTGAGAAAGGCAGCAAAGAAAAGAATAAAGGAGGGTAAAGCAAGTTAGAGAAAGAGGAATATCTGCCTACAAGCCAATTACTAGCTGAGGAATCAGACAAGGTTACCTTAGGCTAAATGCTAGTGCTAGGAATAGTCCTCTAGTGTTATCTGATGGTTCTGGCTGGGAGACTGTTAGGCTTTGATTACTGGGTTAACCTGTAACGTCACTGTCACATGACAGCGCAGGAGTCTGACCTTATTTGATGACATAATAATACTGTTGTCGTTAATGAGCTAATACTCATTAACGACAACAAAGGGTATAGTGTTTGGCACTTTCTCACCAAAACCAGTATCTTCAATGACTAATCCTGTGGCCTGATGTCAACCCAACAGAGCACACTTCACAGTCACTGAGTGTAAAGCTGAATGACCCAAAAACAGGCAGCAACTGAAGACGGATGCAGTGAAGGCCAGGCAGAACAAAGACAGCATTTGGCGATGCCCGTGGCTTGTGGACTTACGGAAGTGTTGACTGAAAAGGATTTTCATTTTTATTAAAGTGCTAAAAACAATCCTTATAATAAAAGTCATGCTGGGCTCTCTGCTTACTTATGACCCTCTTAAACTCAGGAGGTAGGAGTAAAAATACCTGTAATCCCTAAAGAGTGATATACTTTTGTCAAACCTGTTGAATTAAAGCTCCAAGTCGCCACTTTAGTCACATATTGATTGTTTGATTTAAAACCCACTGTGATGGTGTACAGAGGCAAAATTACATAATTGTAAAAACACTTCATCTTTTGAGTGCTGCTATTTTAAGAGCAACGATCTTGTTAACTTACTGCACATGAATACCAGACACAAAGCACGATTGGCTTTTTATGTGGACGTCTTTAGCAGAACCAAGCCATTGTCAACAAGTTAAAAGAGACTTCAAGATGGAAGCTGCCAAACTGCAAAATGGAGTCACACGCCAATCATGTCATCTTACTGGTAGATCAGCACGCTCGCCAGAATGTCAGATTTAGTGCAGACACAGTGACAGATTTGCCAAATGGGTAAGTCTGCCAGAGATGGAGTTGCCCCATACAGAGTTGGTATGAAGGCTGCGAGGTGGCTGATGGGTGACGGGGAAAAGAGTGCGTTTCTTTCTAAAAATTCAGGTCTGACTCTTCGGCTGTTACGCGAAACCACGTGGAGCGGCACAATTGAGGGTATAATTACCTATTTGTGCTGTCAGGGAGTGTGTGAAGGCTATTTTAGATTAGAGGTGTATGTTTGTGACAATTGTACTACAGTGAAGTTGGTATGTTTTCGGACATTGTGTTTGTGTGTATGTGTGTGTGCATGTGTTTGTGAAGCTGTGTCCAGGGCTGCATGTGCAGAGCCATCTGTTTGCTGCTTTAGCAGCAGTCTTCCAGTGCTCAGGCTTATCTGTGCACGAGGGCAGTGGCCTACTTCAACCTTCTGCTCACTCGGTGCACACAGCCGAGCCACACTAGTTTGGCTGATCACCCGTCAGCTCGATCGCAATAACTTCCCCTCAGTTTATCTACAAAAGTCTTGGGCCCATCACTTAAAACCACTTTTCCTTTTTACTTGTGACTACATTCCATATAATATATGAATTCTTCTACTTGTCCTAGCATTTGATCTTCTCTTCTTAAGAAACTCTGCAGGTGTGGATGGTGACATGCTAGGATGGTAGTATGATGACATGCCTCCGTGTAGTCCAACATGAAGAGCAAGTCGGAATAAGTGTTTATATATTTACTTATATATATATATAAGTCCAAAATGTATGTCTCATCCCAACACCGCCACCATTATTTACATTTTCTCAACTTTTCTTCAAGTGCTGCACATTTGAGTCACTGTAATGCTGAATAGCTTGAGAATTGTGAACTTTATAAGCATCGCTACAACTAACACGTTCAAATGACATGCTTCAGCCTGATGTTTATAGTAGTTTGGGAACACACTAAGCTGTGCTTGTCAGACTCGGTACAGTTTAGAAAAGAGTATTAAGCTATGTAGGCTAGTCAGCGGGCCCTGTTTGGGAGTCGGCTGCTGTGGCTAATGGGTCAGCTAGGATGGGCGGGGCAGGGGATGAGAGAGGATGAGCGAGAGATTTTTAAGGCTCTTTCACTGGGTGAGCGTTTGTCAGACACACTGATGAAGGAATAATTGAGGAAAGGAAAGGAAAGGAAAGATTAAATGTGCTATGTTATGTGAACAAAACGTCTGCCAGACCCTAACCCCTTGTCTTGTTTTCCGTGTACCTTTGGCCCAGGCCCACTGTGTAAGGGCTCTTTATATGATCGTAGCTCCATTAACGTTTCTGCTAAAGACAAAATTCAAATGGTTTTTGATAGAAGAGAGGACGAGCTTTACGGAAATATTTGGTAATGCTGTCTGAAAACGGACAGAAAACTAAGCTCTGCTAAGATTTTACAGTTTGCTAACTCCTCAACCATTCTGAGCAATTGGGAAAATTCAAACGGTCCCCTAAAGATGGGAACTATTTTGTAAATTTACAGCCAAAATTGAAAGATTCAAGTCCAGGCAGCCTGCGTGATACTCAGGTGATAAAGGGTTAAACTGACACCTGATCTGACCAAAAATGAGTTTCTCTAGTTCACCCTACTGTACAGTCCCTTTTCTCTGTACTTATGTGTATGTCTGAATTTTTATTGTCATTCTCATCATGCAGCTAAAATGAAATATGCACAAGATTTGACCTGAGATGCAAGACAGGTGTGGAGCTGTTTCAGTCAATTGTGTTTAGTTGTTAACAGAGGCTTGTGTGCTCTGAACAAAGTACACAAGACCAACATTTCCTTGTAAAATATGAATGAGGACCTCTAGTAATACAGTCCCTATGGGCAAGCCTGCCCTAAGCTTCAGTTTGTTTACTCTAAGGCAGAATGTCATCTTCCAGCTTTAGAGAAAATAGGTAGCACTATAAGTTTGCTGTTTTGCTTCAAGCTTAGAAAAGGGGAACCAGCTAACCTGCATCTGTCTAACGCAAACAAAACAGCTGATTGACAGAAATTATCAAATCAATCCAACTATAGATAGTATCGATACCAATATTGGTGTTGCTTTCAGATCGATACTACTATGATGAGATCGATACTTTAGTATGTTTCTATCTTCTAAGTTCAGTACATGTACAGTACATCGCTCTTATTATGCAGTCACACTTTAACATTAAATACATGTTAAGCACAAACTATAAAGATAGTGTTGGTGGTTATCTGTAGCTGTTATTTTACCTAGAGGCTATAATCACATAATATATTAAGCCCACTGAATTGTGGCAAAAAAGTTACTTTATTGAAAATGAAAAATATATTCCTTAGACACAAACTATGAAAAATGCCTGAACAGTTGTGTGTTGACTGCCACGTCTATTTTATTTATAGCCTGCAGCACATTTAAACAACAGAAGTTGTTTAGAGACAGGCACATTTCCATTCCATGTCTCCAAAAAACCCAGTTTCAAAATACATGAAAAGCCAAAAAGTATATTTGATTCTGTGAATAACTATTATGGAAAGTAAAAATCACATTGGTTTAGTGGTTATTAAAATAATTTGATGATGATTCATCTCATAGATCATAGCACACTGCTCTCCCCTGCATAACCTGTCTTTGTATATTTGACAATAATGGCCCTGTATTCACTTGGTATTGGATCAATACCAGAGTTTGCAGTATCGTCCAGCATTATATGATAATATTCTGTTTGTAAAAACAAACATTGGTGATTTATTTACCTCTACAAAGAAACAGAGCACCTGCTTCCAACCTTCTGACTTAGCAGAGATACGAGGGTGAAACAACTAAAAGTAGAATTTCCTAAAATTAAAAGTTATAGTTTATTAAATTCGACAAACAAAGAATTGACTAGACTTTCAGACATCATTTAATGAAAGTGTCTTTAGAGTGGCGTTCATTAATTTTTACCTCAGCAGTGCTGTGAGGGCAGCGCTTGATGGGTTGCCATCGAGCAGCTGGGTACACGATTACGCCACCTGAGTTTCGCAAAATAACCTGTCTTTGCCCGCCTGTCGGTTCGCCCTGGTGCCTTGCAGGCAGTGGCAACAACGCGGGGTCCGCTACTCGCATGTACACAGCTCATCATGAAGCCCCTGGGTGTTCTGCAAAAGAACAGGACACGCAGCTCTGTTTGTGTGTGGGCACAGGTGTCGGAACACACGAATCCATGTGCAGATGTATTTGTAACTGTGTGATTAATTTTATGGTTTTTGATGTTAATTTTTTCCCAAGCGCTTGCTGGAGACTCACCTCTATTGTGCATGTGCAGGACACAGAAGTGTGATCCTAGGTACCAACTGTCATCCCTGAAGTAGTAGATATGTGATGCTCTCACCTCTTAATTGTCTTTGAACAGATTTAAAATAAAGTTGTGTCTTCGCACACGCGTTAATGTGTGCGCTCTGCTCTCTCTTTAGTAATGCCTTTGCTATCATCAATCACTTCACTTAACCAGGTTTATGCATGTATAGGTGTGTGGCTGTCTCTGTGCGTTGAGGCTTTGCCAGGGGCTCATCACTGCATCGCGGGCATCTGTTTGAAACTGGAATAAAAGTAGAGCCTATGAATAAAAGAGCCACATGAATAAAATCACAGAATGCAAATGACTTGCCAGGCAGGGATTCTGTGTGTGTGTGTTTGTGCGTGTTTGTGCGTGAGCGACTGCGAGTGCAAGAGTGAGAGAGAGGAAGTGTTGCATCCAGCCTGCATTTGTTCTCCATCCAATCATGCCTCCACTTTAGCTTGACTGATACAGTAAGCACACACACACACAGAATCAGACACAAAGCTTTTTCTTCTCCGAGGTGCATGCTTTTCTCATGCATTAATCAACAGCGGTTTTGACACTTGGATCCCATCAGAGAAGAGAGGGAGCTGTTTTAACAGAGCCATACTGTTGGTTCTCTCCTTGACTGCTAGCACTGCCTCAGGTGACTTTATCAATTAGGCCTTTCTGGAAACACCGGCATCCTCTCTGCTCCCTCATGTCCTCCTCTGTTTCACTTTCTTTTTTATGATTTGTTGTTTTCTTTTTCTCCTACCTGCCTCTCCTCGCATCGTTCTCGTGTTCTTCTCCTCCACCTACTCATCTGTTACTACTGATACTTCATGCACGCCAACATTTTTCTTTACTGCACACTCTTTTTTAAAAATTCCTTCCGCATTCCCAACCCAAATCTTATCTACTCAGCAACTCGTAGTTCCTTTAATGGAAATAACATAGCACAAACATATTCTGTTTTGATTAAATAAAAGCAATTTTTCTTTGAAAATGTAAAATGTGTACGATCCCACAGCAATAGAACACTGCCACAGGTGAGTAATACTATAGGAGACAATGCAGCGCTGCTCTGTCACAGTTAAACATAACTGTGGGCAACCAGGGGTCAGCCTCAGAGATTAGCATAGTTACTCTGTGCAGCTTCGTACCAGTCAGGCTGGCCTCGGCCTCGGGGCGCCTCTGGGCTGGAATTGACAGCAGGAGGGAACGGGATGTTTGTCAACAGGAAAATGATAAAGCTTATGCGGTAAAACCTAGAGAGAGCGATAGCATGTTTACGTCACAACTGTGCACATTAGCCTGCAGAAATGAACCCTTTCAAGCCAGAATTTCTTTTATTTTTTTGAAAATTAAGTATATATTGTAAAGAATCACACTAATGATGTAGAAGTCTCCAAAACTCATGTATCAAATGTGATAAATTTAGCTTTAAAGGGTTAAAAAAAATAGAATGGATGACTTGTTGCTTCACTCAGTGCTGGTCATAAATGCAAAATATCTTAGACTACAGCAAAAATAATGTCAGGACTACTGTATCAGCCCTGATCTGTCTTTGATTATTTCCTGAAATCAGTTTGTACTTTATTGTTTTCTGCTAGCGATTAGAAAACATGGTTTACCTCAGCCATAGTGGCTCCTTTGGAGCTATAATACAATACTGTACTGATTTTTTCATTTAGTTTTTTTTTTTTAATGCGGGTGGTCATGTTTGACAGTGTCTGGCTTACTGTTCATCCCTTACATATTGAACCCATTACAGAATGGATTCTGTAAGAGCGACGGTCTACAAGACATGCTTGAGTGAAGCTGGCATAAAGCTTTGGCAGAAGTGTGCGCAATAATGAGGCAATGCCAAGCAATACCATACTTCTCATCCCTGTCCCTTAGATGTGTCCCCAAAGGGCTAACATACATGTCACCAATGACATACACTGATTAAAGTCTGAGTGTGTGGATTGTAGTGGGCAGTATGTCACGCATGTGCCTGTGAGTTGAGAGGGCACGGTGCACGGCATATGTACTGCACTGGTTTCGCTGGCACTGGGTGTTGGTGCTTGTTTGTGATGTTTGGTGTGTGTGTGTGTGTGTGTGAGTTTGCTTTGGTCGTGGGAGCTTACAGGCTCTGTGCGCAGAGGTTCCCTAATCCAGTGTTTTGAAATGAGCCCTCCAGCTGTTGTGGGCTTGAGAGACTGCTGCCTTGGAAGGGGCTTACAGATGATAAGATGCTCCTTCTATCTTCATTCCTCTAGGATCTTTAATTCTTTCTTTCTTTCTGTACTTTAGTCTTTCTCTGCCTTTCTGCCTCCCTTAAATCAAGCAAATTTAATACCTATGTGGCCACTGAGAAAACACACTTGCACTTGATCTCATGTTGCCAATGCAATCGCGCATTCTCGTTAAGGCCGCAGCTCTTCGCATGAACTTCTTCCTCTGTGCTGTTAATCCCCCATTAAGAACAAAGATTGATTCCTTGCAGAAAGTGAACACTACATACACAGAGGACAGAGGAAGTTCAGATTAGAGCTGCAAGCTAAATCTTCGCCGCTTACTGTTTTTATGACAGTGGCTGCAGATTGCACACGTCAGTCAAGTGAGCAACAACGAAGAATCCCGCGTCTCTAAATATTGCATATAAATGAAATTGCTTGCATTTTTTGTAGGGGTGGGGGTGACTCTCTTTTTTTTTATGAGTATATGTCTTTGACAAAGCAGAACTGAGTGAAGCAGTTTGAGTGCTGCATATCTCCCCTGGCCCAGCACTGAGCCTGCAGGGCCTGTTGTGTCTGCCAGCAGAAAGAAAGCGTAGGAAGTCCAGCAGGTTTTGGACAGACAGGCAGAGAGCAACAGGCAGTCTGTCAGCTCGAAAATATTACACTGATATTCAAAACTCGGCAGAAGCGAGTCAGTAGATGGGAAAAAATTCTTATATTCGTTTCCTTATCATAATGTTAATAATTACTCATATATATTCTATTGCGCAGTGCGGTCATTGCTTGCACTTGGGATTTAGCTTGACTCTTGACTACAAACCATAATTGACATCCTGGTGGTTCCTACTATTGATTAATGCTAAGATCCTCATTTTACATTACCACTGACAAGGGCGATTCACATGACATGATCAATTATCTGTAATCATATCAGCGCATCATCCTCCTCACCGTGTTTAGATAAGATTACTTCCCAATGGGGTTTTTTGGACATGGATACATGCTTGCGGGGGAGATCTAACTTAATTTAGGCTATAATGTCTTTAGCCGGTCTCGAAATAGGATGCAGCATGTACATATCTGTCTTTGTGGGTCTGTTGTGGATGGCAGCTGAGTCCAGATGAGGAAAGTGGCTCCTTAGTTGTTTACTTTAAGAGGAAGCAACAAATCTAACATTAGTGTCATCATTCAGTATGCACAGATTCAGATGTTGCTGTTTTAGGAGAGGAATAAAATTAACATCTCGTGACATCTTATCATTTTTTTCCCCCATTTTATTGCACATTACGTATTTCATGTGATCCCTCTCAGTGCAGCCTTGTTTGTTAGTTGTCAAAAGCATCTCAGACGAGGAGTTTGGCTCTCAGGAAATCATGTTTGTTTTGCTGTAAAGATGAAAAAGCTGTAAAAAAAATGTCACATATTAAAGATATTGTACATGGCAGCGTTTTAGCTTTGGATTTCTTGTATCGTCTATCTCTGTGTGTGTGTGTTTCTGTTACTCACACACTAAAGCAAGCGTTCTCATTTTTAGGGATTTAGGGGATCTAATAGCCTTCAGGAAACCTTTTGAAGATGCTGCTTTTCTTACAAAGTGCAAAGATACATCTGTTGGGAGTTTCGGGGAGAATTTCTGAATTTAGACATCTGCTCATCTCTCTCTCTCGCTCGCTCTCTCTCTCTTTCTCTCTGTTTCATTTGGTACTGCATGTGCTTTTCTTTTGAGAATCAAGACGCTGATCACTGACTCTTTTTTTCTCTTGCAGTCTGTGTGCAGGCACTAGATGTGACAATGTCCCAGCGCAGTGTCCAGGTGGCTCGTGGCCAAGCAGCCATCCTGCCCTGCTCCTTTACCACCAGCGCTGCCCTCACCAACCTCAACATCATCTGGATGGTGACACCGCTGTCCAATGCTTACCAGCCAGAGCAGGTATGAACCACTTGCATCCACCCACTGACCTGAGTCATCTTTTACAGCTTTTACAGCTAAGATCAGAGTCACGGGTGTGTTAAAAAGCATAGTCTTCATATTTAGAAGACAGACTCGTGCAGTGCAATTAAGCATGTCAGATCCTTATTTACTAATCTGAGAGTTTTGCTGTGATTGTTGTAATTAACTGTAGATGTTTGGATGCTGAATTGGTACACAGTCAGTGTTGCCGTGCTCTCTGCACATCAACTGAAATGTCTGCTTCTGAAATCTTATTTTCTAATGCAACGCTACTGTATGCGCATCTTGTGGATGGGTTCCTTACAGTCAATGCAGGTACACGAGAGTTTGCTCTGTTTGAAGGTGTGCTCAGATACAGCGCAAAGAGAATATGAGTGGCTGCAAAAATGCATCACACGTGTAGAGAATGAAACAAGCAAAAGGGAAGTGTCATGTAGCTCTTACATCTTATGGCACGACTCTTTTGTTTATATTTTGCCCCCACAGACCCAGACTTGTTTGTAATTGTTATTGTGCTCTTGAGGAATGATTCTTTATACTTTCTGAAGGTCTTTTGAGGTTGGATTTAGCATCAAACCTGACGTCTGTCAAAGTTATAAATGCAGAAAAGCACAGTAAGATTTTGATCCACCTTTTAATACCATCTGGAAAGCAACAGCGTCATTTTTCAGCATGGCAATGATCACAAACACACTGCAAAGGCAGTAAAAACACACAAAGAAACACAGCCAGTCATGAATTGGCCTTCCCAGTTCCCAGACCTCAACATTATGGAAGCAGTCTACAATCATCTTTATAGAAAGCGCAACAAAAGGCAGCCAACATCCAAAGAACAGCTTTGAATGACCTTCAAGAAGCCTGAGAAATATTCCTGAAGACTACTTAAATTACAAGAAAGCTTGTCTAAGAGAGTTCAGGCTGTGCTGAAAAATAAATATGATTGGTGCACCTATTTCTCAATTTTCCTGGCAAGGTAATAAGAAATTAGGGGTGGATCAAGGCTTTTGCAAAAAAACTATCTATCTAGTCCATGCTAAATTTGCATATGCCAAAAATATAGTTACACTGCTTAAACAAAAGCAGACAGAAAAAATAATTCCCTTTTCAGTGCATCTGAACACACCTTTAGTACGTCAGTTTTGTAATTAATAGAGATCACCATGCTTTAAAATAGAAGTAATGTAGTAGTAAGCTTAAGGGTGTATTAATAGTTTACAATCTGTGAGCTGCAGGATGCCTCTTAAACAACATATGCACAGCCAAAGCATCAAACTGCTTTCGCAGTGCTGATCTGATGTGGAAACACTGTCAGAAAGTTCCACGCAAAGACATGGCGAATTTAAGTTTCTCGCCGACTGCTGATGCTCATTTTGTTTATCTGGCCTCGTTTATAGCAGTCTACTCTCTCACCTTCCCTCTGTCCCTCTCTCGCTCACTCTTCATCCCCTCGTGCGGGACTTCTGTGATTCCATTTGAGTTGTTTAACATGCAGCTGCAGGCCGTACAAGCTCACCTGCCTCCCTTCACTTTGAACCCCAGTGCTGGTCGGCCGTCCAAATAACACAATCATCTTCTGCACTAATTAACTCACGCCCACGACAGGCTCTATATCGCAGCTGTTCTCCACACACACAGACACACAAATATGCACAAATGCACGCACGCAAACTGGAATTGAACAGACTGCTGGTCCAAATGTAGTGCGGATCCACGTGCCTACATGCGGGGCTTATATACAGTATGCATTCATGTGTGAAGTCTGTAGACAAAGTGCACAGTCTAAGTGTGAATACTGACGTGAGTGTATACATCCAGAAATTCACACATCATGGCATGGTTATGTCATGTGTACACCTGTCGCTTGTATGGCTGTGTGATGAAATAAAGTGCTGCGTGGTGCGACAGAACACACACAAGGTCATTTTAGAGAGAGAAAGAGTGTGTTTGTCATAAATGATTACAGTTGATGCTGAAAGCCATTAAGAATTACTGAACAGAACGCCATACACTTGCGCAACCTGCATTAGCACTTTAGTGAGCACACACTATGACCACTCAGATCTCTCTCTCCTCAAAATCGAATGCCATGCTCGTGTTGGTCCGTACCGAATCATGAACTGTTAGAAGGCGATGGCAAAACTTTGTCGGCCTCACTAAAAAGTGCAAATGTAGCTATTTGTTTCCCCCGCTGCCTTTATTGCATTGTTGTCTAAGGCATCACCCTCTACTTCATAGCCTTTAGCTTACACGGTCGACCCCACGTTATAGGCTGTGGGAACTTAACTATGAGCTCTATATATTTTGTTTATGAGATCAGGCAGTGTGACAGGCTAGTGCATTTGTTGTCTGCTGGGATCCTGATGTATGAAGGAATTACTCTGGAGACAAAGTAATTTGTATTTTGAGTTAAAAGTCACAATAAACCCCAAATGACTCCATTAGAATATATTTTGGTGTATGTTTTAAAAACGGATAAAATGTCTGCCTGTATTATTAAACAAGTAAAGAGTTGACAACCACCCAAAAAACTCTATCTCAAGTTCATCCTCAGCACTGTGCTTTTTAAGATCTTTTAGTTATTTTTATCATTTCCAGTCATTTTTGATTCACTTTCTGCATTTTCCTGTGATTTTTTTTATTTCTTTTTATTTCTTAAACCAACAGAAAAAAAAGCTACATATGTATATATATATATATATATATATGTATATATATATATATATATATATATATATATATATATATATATATATATATATATATATATATATATACTACCTGGAGAACAAACAGAGAAAGTAAGCAATTAGCTAGAGTCTAAAGAGCCACATATTTCCCCCAGGAGTTAAGGTAACAAAACAGAGCTAAAGGGGAAACTGACCTCAAATGAATGTTAATGTTGCTCCAGAACTGTTAACTCCTACACATTATCAAATTTAAAGGTCTTGACATTAGTGTTGCATTTGCACCTTGCTTCTAGCTGCTCAGCATAAGGTAATATAGTAGCTGTAGATTCAGCAGAAAAAAATCTTTCTTTTGTTCTTTTCTTTGGCATATGAATGACCATTTTATATAACATGAAATAGTTCACACATAGAGACCTCCAAAAGATATTTGTTCTATTTTATGGTAAAAACTAATGCCCACTGACAGTACCAGGCTTTGTCATTTAAAAATGGGTTCAATTACCTTTCACGGCATGTGTTTTTTGATGAAAGACACCTATCACAAACATAAACCAATATAAGAACATGCATAAAAGTAATAAAGGTAACGTATTAAACCTACACCAAAACAAAACAACAACTGAGTGCATATGGTTTGTATGTGCTTTGAAGTATTTAACTGTACTAGCATATGCATGAGCATTATCTAGTGGCCATGTCAGCCAATTACACTCCTAGACTCTAAGGCTACCCTGAAGGTTATAGCATATAGTTTTTTGTTTGGGTTCTCACCACTGTATAATTAAAGAAACAGCTACGCTTAGCTAAGATAGCCAGCTGGTGGTTGTAGTTTCATATTTAACAGACACATGAGGTGCTATATATTGAAGTTCACAGAGATTTCAGATTCCCAAGCATGATAAATTAGACTTGAAAACTTGCTCAAATGCTTCACACATTGTGATAAAACTGTGAAAAACTGTGATTTCTAAAACAGACAACTAACAATATGTTCATGGAAGGGTCTGCAGAACAACACACACTCTTTCACTATGATAGAGACAGCTAGCTGAGGACATCTGGCTGGTATCTTGGGATGATGCCCACTTAGAAATTTGTAGGACACCTTAATGGAAACTTCCACCCTGATGCTTTCTTTTACACTTTATATAACATAGACTACACCGTGCAAAGTCTCCATGACTTCAGTTATACTGAGGAAAACCTCTATCAGTAATTGTGTACCTGAACCTACTATAATATGACATGAAGCCAGTATCGTCCGTGTTGCATCTCTCCTATAGCAACAAAATTGTGATGTAAAGGAGCAATAATGTGAGAGCTTCACTGAACAAGCATTTACAGCGCATCCAAAGTGAAGTTTGGAACCACCAGGACTCTTCCTAGAGGTGGCCGCCAATCTGACCAATCGGGATGGAAGGGACTTAACCAGGGAGATGACCAAGAACTCTATGGTCACTCTGAAAGAGATCCAGCATTGTTGTGTGGACAGAGGAGAACCATTTCTGTAGCACTCAACCAACCAGGCCTGTATGGTATGGTCCAGAATGACCAGACTGAAGCCACTCCTCAGTAAAAGGCACATGACAGCAGGCCCGTAGTTTCCCAAAAGTTAACTGAAGCACTCTTAGACCATGAGAAACAAAATTATCTGGTCTGATGAAAAAAGGTTAAACTCTTTGGCATGAATACCAAGTGTGAAGTTTGAAGGAAATCAAGCACCACTCATCATCTCGTCAGGTGGTGGCAGCATAATGCTGCGGGGTGTTTTTTCAGCAGCAGGAACTGGGAGACTAGTCAGGGTCGAGGGAAATGTGAGTGTAGCAATGTACAGAGACATCCTTGTTGATAACCTGGTTCTCGTACTGGGGCAGGGCTCATCTTTGGAAATTTACTCCATTTTGGAATAAAGCTCTAACATGACAAAATGTTGAACAAGTAAAGCGCTGTGAAGTTAAGTGTACTTTTTATTAGTGCTCAGAGAATTCAAGCTTGAATCTCTAACTGTGTAAACTTTTACCTAATTCCAGTTGTGGTCATTTTTTATTCTCATGACCAGACAAGCTAAACTCCAGATTCTAACATGTTGGTGCATAGCTCAGAGAAGTGTACCTGCATGTTTGCATATTCATGTGCTGTTTTCTGTGGATGTAATCCGTCTGACAAATTGTTGTGGAGATCAGAAGTCTTGGCCTCTGTCCTCTGGTCTTCTTGATAAAATGCTTTTATTGTGGCGGGACATCTTTTCAAATTGCATATTGTTTTCTTTGTTGTTGCAGTTGATGATCAAAGGTTTTAGAGAAAGGTGTATTTTCTCAGCACTAATGAAAACGTTTCTCATTTTCAGTATTTGTGTACCTTGGTCATCTCCCTGATTAAGTCCCTCTTTTTCTTAGTTCCTGGAAAAAGAAGCTTAAAAAATATATATAATGTTGATATAGTAAAATATGTGCCGCATCACTGAAATGAATATTCTGTGAAATTGAGATCATAAAGAATATGTGATGCAGAAATAATGCTGATCTTTAAATGAGTATATAGCCTGTGTGCCTGTAAAGTCAATTTAATTTGACCAGATTCGATTAAACGTAACGTCTTAGCATACATTGTACTCATATAGCAAAACCACATTGAACATTTACATGTGCTTCCATAGTATATTTGTACTATACTGTACTTTGTATTTATCAGCAGACAGGTATTTTACTTTATTTATTTATATATTTGATTACTTTTCCACTTGTCTACCTCAGGGGACATAAGTATGCAGAGTCAACTTAATTAGTTTTTTATTTTCTGGTTTTTATTATGTTATATTATATAATTTTTGTGTTTTACAAGTGTATTTCCAAAGGATAGTTTAATGGGAAAAATCCTTTTTAATAATACTGGGAGTTTTTTTTTAGTTTACTGTAGAATGTGGTTATCGTGATTATGGTGAGTTTTTAATACCGTACCAGGCTTAGGCCAATGACATGGGCACTTTATAAGCAACTCAATTTTATGGGAGTCGTACTTCGTGTGAGCGACTCCAGGCACAGTTTCTCCAGTGCTGTCTGAAGTTTGAAGTCTCAGTGAATCTAGTTTGACCTTCAGTATTTCATTGAGGTACAAGCCCCACTGTTACACACAAGACACAGCTCAGATTATCAGACAGGCCAGTGAGATTACAGGTTTAGTTCAAACATCACTGCCTGAGTTGTGCATTAGATCAGTTACAAGTGAGACGGTTCCTATAGGACCCCTCTCACACCTCCCATCACGTCATTCTCTTGGTCAGTTTTTGTGCCACAACAACTGACCAAGCATTTTAAACATTTGGCAATGTGTGAAAATGTGCTGACAAAAGAGTCAAATATATATATATATATATATATATGTACTAGAGTCAAAAAGGTAAATGAGGTAAATCCAGAAGTATATTAGTAAAATGGGGTTTGGTCCCATATTGTTCAGAACATATCTCAAAGGATAGAAAGAGATAACAGTTGCAGCTTATAGTCATAAGATTGAAGGGAGCTGTGAGGGTTTAGAGATTTATTCAGGCTTTATTGAAGCGATGGCAGTATCTGCCATGTCAGGGGCCAGGGGGTCCTTGCACGGTCAGTTAGAATTGGAATAGGAGTACGAAACTGGTACAGCAGTATCTGAAAGTTCACTATGAGCATTCGTTTGCTACTCACACTTACAGGGTATATCGCGCAGCAGGAGAACGACTGGGGATGTAGCACAATTTGTGCAGATGCTTGTACTGTATCTGTGTAGGATTTTAGGAGTCAAAGGATGAAACAGAGGTTTACCACTGGGCCAGCTGGGTGTCCAGCTAGTCCAGCTAGAGTTCTTAGGGCCGTCTGCCATCTGAGTGCCAGCCATGACCTCTTTTCTATCTGTTCATAGCCACAAAGCCAACCAGGTCACGCGAGGGAATGAGGTGATTTATACATACACGTAGATACGGATGGATCAACATAGCGGACAGAGGCAAAATAAAAACAAGTCTACAAAAAGGAGGGCGTTTGGCATGCACCATAAATGCACCACTGTTCTCATGCTTGTGATTTTTAACATCCTTTTAAACATACATTGGCTTGATTTATTTCTCCATAATCCATCGGGCATTTGTTTCTGTTCCTAAAATTAATACCTGCAGAGTAGAAGGAGATAGAGTTGCCAAAATGGGCTTGATCTGCAGCACAGGTTAGGACCTGCTTTAATCCTCCGCTCATTCATGCACACACTCAGAACGAGCACAGTCAAAACGGTGTGTGCGAGGCCGATTGATTGGATCGCTTTCCCCAGGCATGCAGATTATATTGTTGGGTCATCAGGAATATAGAGCCAGGTCAGATCATGTGTTAGAGAAAGGAAACAGAGAGGTATGCACAAATGAACCTATTACAAAAAAAAACACATAGAAGGAAAGAAAAGAATGGGCAGTTATTAAACGGAGGGACACTTATTGTGACATAACAGTCACAAACACTTCCATGCTCCACACACACACTTGCACACTCTGCTCACAACTGATACACTCCTTGTGACAAAATGTATCTACAGTGAAAGACACACACACGCAGAAGAGATGCAGTTGCAGGCTCTCATCACAGCTGAGGAGCTGCCTATTCATCTGCACATAAGAGGACAAAGCGAGCGTGCTGCACTCAGGAAATTGCTGCCACGCAATTTACAATCGTTAAGCAGCGGTGGAGGACGCGGTCACATACGCACTCCTGCACTTTCATCCGAACTATCATTCTCATGCATGCGCGCGCACACAGAGCCGCGCGCACACAGAGCCGCGCGCACACAGAGCCGCGCGCACACAGAGCCGCGCACACTCACGCGAGAACACACTGGTGCTGGTTGCCTCTCCGCCTGGGTCTTTGAACAGTTCAATGAGGCCTCTTTTCAGCAAAGTGAATAGCCCCTCTGATTCCCCACCACGCTTTGTGTGTAGGCGTATGCGCCGCGCCACCGTGTGAGTTGGTGCACGCGTGTCATGACTGCCAGACTTGTGTGCATGTACCGTGTGTTTGCGTGGGTCCTTCATCCTTTGTGTGGGCCCAGCTGAGGGGTGAGAGCTGTTTTGCATGTGGCTCGGCCTCACAAACGAGCTGTTCGGGCCAAATTTGAAGCTTCTGGGAAGCTTTTAAAAAACTTGGTCTTTCATTGGCTTTTAATTTCGATCCCGAGACAAGATCAGCTCAACCTCAACCAAGTGTGGAGTCTGTGATTGTTCTCAAAGGTCAGGGATGTAATGATAAAATGATAGCTTCTGCGTTAAGTTCTTGCTGGGTTTGACCTCTTTGTGCAGACGTCTGCCTGCATTGCTGCTGTCAGATTGGTCATATTGCAGTTTATATGTTTCTAATTTAAAATGTTTTCAATTATGCATACCATTTAGTGCATGCTTTTATGTGAAGAGCCTTACAGTAGCATGAAAGCATACTTTTAGTGTGTACTTCTCCCCCTAAATCTACCCACCGAGCTAGAAAGGACCACTTACAAATGAAAAGGGTTTTTTTTAGTTTGTCTGTTTGTTTGTTTGTTTCTTCCAGAGAAATAAGTCAGTTTGCTCCATTCTGTCCACTGTCTATTTTTAGCCTCTATGTAGAAATAGGTCTCCCTCTAGTGAGAGTGATGTGTAACACTAAAGGAAACGTCATCTACAGGTGAGGACAAAAATCATTCGTCCCCCTATGAAATCTAAAGTTATTGTTATTGTCAAAATGTTCCCAAGTGCTTGTTTAGGAATGCAATGGATTTTGAATCCAGCATTTTTAACTTTACTAGCATAAATTATTTCTATTTGTGCACAATAGGAAAAATAAAATTACCAGTCAATATTGAAATGCTCAGTTTGTAAAATGAAGTTAGAACTGAGTGTTATCTTTCAATTTAAACACAGTATAAAAACTTGCAACTGCAAGGGTTGGCGCTGTCAGTTGAGAAAGCATCATACCAAAAACAAAATAAATCAGTTTAGACTGAATGCTCACAAAGCAGGAGATGGATAGAAAAAGTTATCATAGCGTTTCAAGTGTCAAGAACTCGAGAAATTTAAGGAGAGCCATGCAGCACCGAACACAGAACAAGCCTGGCAGCGGTATGTGAATAACTTAACCAAGTTGGGAAAATGTAGTCTCAAAGAAGACAACAAGTATGCTAAGGACAACCTTTAGATTATGCATACTTGTTCAGATGAAATGAAACTAGAGCTCTTTGGCCAAAGAGATGCTGCTTGTGTTTGGAAAAAGAAGGGAGAGGCATCTGACTCAAAGAAGACCATCCCCACAGTGAAACACGGTGGTGAGAGTATCACGCTGTGGGGACGCTTCAGTGCGTCTGGAATGGGCAATCCCCTCAGGGTGGAAAGAACCATAAGGAAAGTGAAGGTTTTTGAAAGGAAACCTCAAGCATTCATCAGCAAAACGAGGTCTAGGTCGTCATTTTGTTTTCAAACATGAGAACATCCCAAAACATGTCAGTCCCAGTGAAGAGCTACCTCCTGAAAACCAAAGTGAACGTTACTGACTGATCTGCACAAAGCCCAGACTTGAATCCCTATGAAAATCTTTGGGATGAACTGTCAAACAAGGTCCATGCCAGAAGACCGTCAAATCTGGAGGAGCTTATGAGTCATTAAAGAAGAATGGGCAGGGATTGCTCAGGCGATGTGGGTTAAACTTGTGGAAATTGCAAGAAACAACTGCAGGTTGTGATCCAGAAAAAATGATATGCAAACATTAGCATAAGGAGGGCCAAATAGTTTTTTTTTTTTGGTTTGGTATTAAATACTTTTGGTTTCAGTGTGTAAAAAAAAAAAATAGGATGTTTGGAAAAACTGCGTTCCTTGTTCTGTTTAAGAGCACTTGGGAAATACTTTTGAAAAAACATTTTCAATGGGGGTAATAATTTAGTCCTCATCTGTATCTTTTAAATTACAGTAAAAGTGACACTGTGTGAAACAGTATTTTAAATATTGAGTTTAATTAAAATTTTTCTCTGGTCCCTTATCCAGGTGATAATTTACCAGGGCGGTCGGGTCTTCAGCCTCTCCAACCACCTCAACGGTCGTGTGGGCTTCGTTGCCACCATGCCAAGCACAAGTGCCTCCATCTTCATCAACAACACCCAGGTGTCCGACACTGGGACCTACCAGTGCCTGGTCAACAACCTCCCAGACAGAGGGGGGCGCAGCATTGGTGTCGTTGGACTCACAGTGTTGGGTAGTGTACACCAGCACATTTCTTTCATTATTCTTTCCACAACTCCAAAAATAAAAACGAGAAAAGGAAAGCGTTGCGCACTTCATAACCTGAGAGCACGTGGCGCTCACTTTTTTTTAAAATGCATGTCAAGTGCCAGCTAATAACAGTAGAGGACAAAAAAAAAAAGATTTTGTCTTATTTTCTTCTCTACCATCTGCAGATCTTTATTAAAGAAAGATAAACAGCACAATCATCACTGTGGCAAAGTGGAAACTGTTCAGTTTGTCAGGAGCCCTTTTAATAAGAAAACATCATATCTGACTGTTTGATTAATGAGATTCTGCACATTTTTTAAATTATGTAATTCTCTCCCCTATTTGGAAAGAAATTAGTTTTCTTTTGTAAAGTGGTTAACGCACCACCGCCCACTCTCTCCATCTGCCAGTGCCCCCCTCGGTGCCAGCGTGTCGAATCCAGGGAACGCTGGATGTAGGCAGTGACATCATGCTGATCTGCAAATCAGAGGAAGGTATTCCCACGCCGTCCTACTCCTGGGAGAAGCTGGACGCGCTGCCCAAGCTGCCGCACAACGCCATGCAAGGTATTACAAACAAGCTGGCCGTCGGAGTTCCCTTTTGCCCCACCTTCGCTGGTAAATCTCACACGCATAGCGTAGCTCAGACTCCAAATCACTGCCACCTGTCATGTGCCAGGCCTGAACTACTGCCCCCTTTCCTGACTATTCTCCTCCGCTGACCCTGCTGAGGGTGATGATGGATGGATGTAGTGACTCAAACCTGTGAATTTGTGAATGAGCTTGTGTGTGTGTGTCAGCAATGTGTTTCTGTAAGTGAGCAAAGTGATATTGCTTTGTGGTGTTCCTTCCTCATGCTGAATACCAACTCTGCCCACACGTGCCATTGTGAGATCTGCAGTTGTGTCATTGCTGCGACCGCAATACATACAATGACTTTCTTCTGCCATCCAGCGTTTAATATTTACAGAAACTGGAGTTGCATTTGGTTTTCAGCATCAGAGAGGACTGGTGTGGTGCACTCTCCTTTCTTTTCCAGCTGTGCCCACTGCACAGTGAAATAATATTCATCACTGGTATCTTTCTTTGTCTGTACACTACTGGTCAGTAGAAAGCCCACTGTGCAAAAGTCACATCAATTGCAGACAGCATATTATCCTAAAAGTGAAACAGTCTTCTGTTAACACGTATGAGTCCAATTATCTGAGCACTTGCAGAGGGAGAATAGGAAATGTGTACTCAGTAAATCATAATTGCAAATTAGGCTGCAAAGGTGGTTGAATAAATGTCAATTATCTTCTTTTGTGATATGCTAATTTGCAATTTTGGCAATCAGGCCTTTGAAATGATAACATCGAAAAGCGCTTCAAAGGATCGGACTCACCACAAAATGGAGTGGCGTTAGCGCAAATGAACAAACAAACAACAAAGACACAAAAACAACCTGACACAAAAACGTTTTTTTTTAAATAATCTAGATTTTGTTGTTGTTGTTTTTTCATTTTCTTTTTCAATATTTCAGTTAGACTGTAAAGTTTCGTCTGTGTGCACGAGTATTTTTAATGTGTATTGGTGCACACTGTTCATTTTAGTTCAGTTCAGTTTTATTTATATAGCACCAAATCACAACAGTTGCTCCAAGGTGTTTTATATTGTAAAGTAAAGAAGCTAAAATAATACAGAGAAAACCCCACAGTCACATGAGCCCCTATGAGCAAGCACTTTGTGACAGTGGGAAGGAAAAACTGCCTTTTAACAGAAGGAAACCTCCTTGTGCTGCAACCAGCTAGGGGAGGGGAAGCCAAAAGCCACACTGTGGAAGAGAGCCAACAATGAATAATACGTCATGCTTAAATGCAGAATGCATGCATGGGACGTCCCCAGCAGCCTAGGCCTAGGTCACCTGATCGAGCCCTAACTATATAGTAGAGAGGGTGTCTCTCTCCTGAATCCAAACTGGGAGCTGGTTCCACAGAAGAGGGGCCTGAAAGCTGAAGGCTCTGCTTCCCATTCTACTTTTAAATACTCAAGGAACCACAAGTAAGCCAGCAGTCTCTCTGATGCTCTAATGGGGTGATACAGTACTATGAGCTCTTTAAGATAAGATGGTGCCTGATCATTCAAGTTTGATTCTGAGTTTCACAGGGAAACAATGAAATAATACTCTCTCTCTTTCTAGTCCCTGTGAATCTTGTCCTGCAGCATTTTAGATCAGCTGAATACTTGGAAAACCTGATAACAATGAATTGCAGTAGTCAAGCCTAGAATTATTAAGTAGT
Source organism: Neolamprologus brichardi (assembly GCF_056152115.1). Classification (NCBI taxonomy): domain Eukaryota; kingdom Metazoa; phylum Chordata; class Actinopteri; order Cichliformes; family Cichlidae; genus Neolamprologus; species Neolamprologus brichardi. The sequence continues at coordinate 11,863,151 of NC_142117.1, read as the reverse complement.
TTTTAGTCCATGCATTTATGGAACAGACTAGCAGCCGTGAAATAAATCCACTTCATTAGTGAAAAAAACTACACTTGTTAGCTTGTTTTGCAACATGTAGCCCAAAATATGACTCACTACTGAGGTTATACTTATAGCTGCAGGTATTATTTACAGTATAAATAATTTAACAGCCTCTAAAATAAATTTTGCATTAATATATAAAATATTAAGTTTATACCTTTTGATGACCACATTTGACATGTCCGCTTACATAAAAAACAACAAACAAACATAACAAATGTATCTTTAAATATTCACGTTTGTTTTCTTCTGCTTGCATGTCATTCAAACTGTAAAGGGATCCTGGAATCCAGTGCCACTCCTAATCCTCTGTGTGTTTAGTTTGACGCAGACAGCTATGACATCTGTCGTGTCATTGCTAAGAGAACAGTTAAAGATCTGGCTGACTTCCTCTGCAGCGGAAATATAAGATAAGAACAAATAAATAAATGAATAAAAGCTTATGCAATTTAAATGACTCCAGTAGTGTACAGCTCAACCCTTTCATCATTTATGAAAAAGGAATCTTCAGTTTTATTGTTCTACTGAACAACATAGTTGCACAACTGGGATTAAGAAGACAATAGCACCCTCTGTTGGTAGTTAGTATGACTTGTTCAGCGGAAGTTTTTAAAAGTATAAATCAATATAAGTGTGTTTGAATTATTTAAATGTGCGAGTTACAACACAGGGTCCATATGGTTGTGTTTTAGAAACTTTAATTACTATGTGGCTCTCTGTATGTGCGTGCGTTTGTGTCCTTTAGACCAGATGCAGGGCACTGTCACACTGAGAAACATCAGCACCACCACCTCAGGACTCTACCAGTGCACATCCAGCAACGCTATCGGAAAGAGCACATGTCTGCTGAACCTGCAGGTTGTTGCACGTAAGTATACTCAAACATCACAGGCACGGGTAAGGTGACACGTGTCTGTTTGTTTAAGATGGAAAGGCTGCTACTGGCAGAGCAGAAGTCTTCTCGGTGACTGACAGCCGTCAAACACAGACATAAGCAAACAAACAAATGTGACAAAATCCAGCCAAACAAAGGGCAGTCAGAGCCGCTTGCACACGGCAGCACTTGACATCTGACACCAGGAAAAAAACAGAGGTGATAAAAGTGACAGGGTCGGGCAGTTTTGATAGCTTGACAGAAAGAGCTGTAACATGTTGTTTTCTTTTGGTCATCTGACAGCGTGTGACAGGCCGGGGCTCTGTATCAGAGTGCTGAGTCTGCCAGACATGCCAGACTTGTGATTTGCTGACACGATACAGACGTAAAGGCTCGTGAATGAGATTTTATTTTATTTTTTTATTAAAAACAATTTGAATCCATTAATTATGACAAAGAGATTGCTTTTTACAAAGCCATATATTAAATAAAAGGCATGATGTATATGTTTAACATGGATTGTCCCAAACTCTTTTTGACAAAGTTAGTCAGACGTTGGACTTGAAAGTATTTTGTTTATTTATTTATTTTGGCAAGTACATCTGTTGTGTAAAGTTGTGTCAGCTGGGCGCTGAAAAGTGTTATTTGGCACAGAAAAGGTCAGTTTAGTACATCTGGGGCTCTTTCATTAAAGCAAGACAAAGTTTTCAATATTCAAAAATGTTGTTTTTTGTTTTTTTTTAGATTTTATTTATTTATTTATTTTTTGGACAATTTGGAAGCTGCCAGCCTCGGTGGGCAATTGCCTGATGTCGGGGGATAATCAGCTGTTCTAGTTTCTTATGTGGCTTTCAGCCTATAAAAGCTCCACTGTGTGCTCAGTCTGTTATTATCAAGTGTGGACCGCACCTTATTCTGTGTCTTATTGTAGTGACACCTTATATTATTCTGAAATACCTGACATACAGATCTAGTGATATATTTTAGGAGCTATATTAAACAAATACATTTTTTCTTCTCTGTGTGTAATGAAATGAAATCTGTTTACTAGATAATTTTTGTAGTGTAGTTTTGGCCAACTCATCCAGCTCTCTGGTCATTTTCAAATGTCATCCTCTTGTCTGTCTGTCCTGCAGCCCAGCCTCAGAGTGTAGGTCTAATAGCAGGAACCATTGCCACAGGAGTCCTGGCAGTCATCATCTGTTCCCTGTTAGTGGTGGTCACACTCTTCTATTGGAAGAACAAGAACAAATATGACGAGGAGGAGATCCCCAATGAGATCAGGTTTGGCTTTGATTGCTGTTTTTCCATTGTTCTTTTTTTCTTTTTCATTACTATGTGGCTGGTGTGAAAGTGCATCTGCAAGCTTGTACGCTCACCACGTTTACTCAGTATGTCTGTAACGCAGCGGCACTGGCATGCTGAACTTTTATGGAGAGCACATTTTCAGTTTTTGCTGACTGTGTCAAAAAGGTGATAATTCTGCTTTATTATTGAGGCCACGCTGCGCTGAGTGCTTGTACTAGACAACGTACATTTGAAGTGTTCCTAATGATTTGCCCCCTAAATGCACTGTGTGCTTATGGAATGAACAAAATATTTGGAAGATTTTTCAATGAAATGCAGTTCAGTAGACCGCCATCACAACACACAATGGAATCAGTCAACAAAAGCAAGGCTTTACGGCAGACTGTTGGATGGTAGTAGATTGCACTATGCTTGATCAAGTGGCTAATGGGTGTAGTTTATGTATTTATTCAGACTGAATACATTTATATTTAAAGATAAGCTTTTATTTGTCCAGTGACTGATGTGTAGGAGCCATAAAGAATGCGTTTACCTTATAAGGTGTTAAGGCTATTAGGATGCAGGGGCGTTTCCAGGATTTTTTTTAATGAAGGGGCACAGAGGGAACCAAGAGCCAAGGGGGTGGGGAATCAGAAAAATATAAAAATAAAAATATATTATATAGAACTTTTCATAATCGTATATGTTATATTATTTAAACATTATTTGTTGCTATATGTAATTTTACTGCCAAATAAGCAACTAAAGATTTCAAATAAATTGTGTTGGGATGTCTGGTTCCAAAAATAAAGTGGAGTAAAAGTAGAAAGTAGCATAACATAGTAATACTACTTATAAATAAAGTACCAGTAGTATCCAGTATCCATACTGTCTGTTACTATCAGGTGAAAAGCTATTTAACAGTCCAGCTTTTACCCATTTTGTGCAGTTTTTGTATTTTGTCATCAAAGCGTTTTTGTTTGTTTCTCAGAATTAAGCAGCTCTTTAGTCCGTCTCTCCACGACGTTGCTTATACTTAATATAGAGTTTCTGTTGAAGTAAAGCAGGGTTTGTTTACTGAGCTAATCACATACTTAGTGTTTCAGAAGGTTGCAGGGTGACATTTATGGCCTGTCTGATGGATTTTAAAAATCAAAAACATGCAGCGTTGGCTTTGTGCTTCCTGTTGTAGAATATTAAGCGTGTCAGCACTGAAAGCTCTGAAAACTACACCAGTAATGGGCTTAAATGTTCTTCCTAATTACAGGCTAGTTTGTCTTTTAAAACCTCTGTCAGTTGTTTACCTTAGCTGCAAATTTGCCACTAAATTACTCCAGGACTCATTTGGAGGATAAATTAGTTTACTTTTAGATATCTGTAGCTTTGAGTAACTGAGAGAGCAATAAAACTGTCAGTCCACCCTTACACTTCTGCTTTTCCTCAACAGAAAATCACAAAGAATACACTTCATCTCATATGCCTCAGGAGCTCAACTCCATTTCCTCATGAAAATAGAAAAACAGAAAGGCAGGAAGTTTTTGTCGACTTCATTTGAAATACTTTTGAATACATACAGTGGGGCAAAAAAGTATTTAGTCAGCCACCGATTGTGCAAGTTCCCCCACTTAAAATGATGACAGAGGTCAGTAATTTGCACCAGAGGTACACTTCAACTGTGAGAGACAGAATGTGAAAAAAAAATCCATGAATTCACATGGTAGGATTTGTAAAGAATTTATTCGTAAATCAGGGTGGAAAATAAGTATTTGGTCACCTCAAACAAGGAAAATCCCTGGCTCTCACAGACCTGTAACGTCTTCTGTAAGAAGCTTTTCTGTCCCCCACTCGTTACCTGTATGAATGGCACCTGTTTGACCTCATCATCTGTATAAAAGACACCTGTCCACAGCCTCAACCAGTCAGACTCCAAACTCCGCCATGGCCAAGACCAAAGAGCTTTCGAAGGACACCAGGAAAAGAATTGTAGACCTGCACCAGACTGGGAAGAGTGAATCTACAATAGGCAAGCAGCTTGGTGTGAAAAAATCAACTGTGGGAGCAATCATCAGAAAATAGAAGACATACAAGACCACTGATAATCTCCCTCGATCTGGGGCTCCACGCAAGATCTCATCCCTTGGGGTCAAAATGATCATGAGAACGGTGAGCAAAGATCCCAGAACCACACGGGGGGACCTGGTGAATGACCTGCAGAGAGCTGGGACCAAAGTAACAAAGGTCACCATCAGTAACACACTACAACGGCAGGGAATCAAATCCCGCAGTGCCAGACGTGTTCCGCTGCTGAAGCCAGTGCATGTCCAGGCCCGTCTGAAGTTTGCCAGAGAGCACATGGATGATACAGCAGAGGATTGGGAGAATGTCATGTGGTCAGATGAAACCAAAGTAGAACTTTTTGGTATAAACTCAACTCGTCGTGTTTGGAGGAAGAAGAATACTGAGTTGCATCCCAAGAACACCATACCTACTGTGAAGCATGGGGGTGGAAACATCATGCTATGGGGCTGTTTTTCTGCCAAGGGGACAGGACGACTGATCCGTGTTAAGGACAGAATGAATGGGGCCAAGTATCGTGAGATTTTGAGCCAAAACCTCCTTCCATCAGTGAGAACTTTGAAGATGAAACGAGGCTGGGTCTTCCAACATGACAATGATCCAAAACACACCGCCCGGGCAACAAAGGAGTGGCTCCGTAAGAAGCATTTGAAAGTCCTGGAGTGGCCTAGCCAGTCTCCAGACCTCAACCCCATAGAAAATCTGTGGCGGGAGTTGAAAGTCCGTGTTGCTCGGCGACAGCCCTAAAACATCACTGCTCTTGAGAAGATCTGCATGGAGGAATGGGCCAAAATACCAGCTACTGTGTGTGCAAACCTGGTAAAGACCTATAGTAAACGTTTGACCTCTGTTATTGCCAACAAAGGTTATGTTACAAAGTATTGAGTTGTATTTTTGTTATTGACCAAATACTTATTTTCCACCCTGATTTACGAATAAATTCTTTACAAATCCTACCATGTGAATTCATGGATTTTTTTTTCACATTCTGTCTCTCACAGTTGAAGTGTACCTCTGGTGCAAATTACTGACCTCTGTCATCATTTTAAGTGGGGGAACTTGCACAATCGGTGGCTGACTAAATACTTTTTTGCCCCACTGTATAAAATTATTTTATCATAGTTTTGACATTGTTGCTTTACTCGCACACGGCTTCGCAATGATTATCACATTATATTTGATAGGCTCCACGAAGATCAGAGTGCACACATGAATACATAAGCACCTTGTAGATTCTCAGTAGAACTTTTGCTGCACTGTGAAGCTGAATTAATCTTTTATGGAAATTTGTGCTAAATATATGAAGCTGAACTAACTGGCTTTCACTTCTTGTATTACTTACGTCTTTACAAAGAGCAGTATTTGTGATTTTTTGCTTTGCTATAAATGCACAAGATTAACAAAATAAATATCATAAAATTTTGTTTAATGAAAAACAGTTTCCTAATGTTTTTCCCTGTGCAAACCATAAACGTTGGTACAGGCAGTTATTGTAATCTGCATGTCTAACTGTGCTCTTTCAAATGTCTCCTCAACAGAGAGGATGACCTTCCTCCTAAGAGGTCATCATCAGTAAAGGCTTTCCATGCCGACGCGTCCTCCTCAGAGAATGACACGCTCACGTCTACCAACACGTACAACAGTCGTTACTGGCACAACCCCAAACCCAACTATGACACCAACTCCTACACGCGCTACAACGGAGACGCTCGCCAGACCTACTCTGCCGCTGCTCACGGCACGCACGGACACGGCCCAGGCCAGAACGCAGCACAAGGCCACGGCGCAGCGGTGACAGCTCCAGGCTCAACCCCGCTCTCCCGCCACCCCCCGCCCACGACAGCAACGACGTCGTTTGCCAACGGCAGCCACACCCTCCCGCCGCCAAAGACTCTGGTGGTCACCACAAACTCTGCCCCCTCCCCTCCCAACATGGTGCGCAGCAACGGCACCGTGAGCCTCAAACCGGTGGTGACGTCCGCACACGGGCAACACACACACTCCTACGCCGTGAGCCAGGCCACTCTGGAGCGGATGGGGGCGGTGCCAGTCATGGTGCCTGCCCAGAGCAGAGCGGGCTCACTTGTTTGAAATTGAGTTTGAGGAACTGTTAGCTTTCAAAACGAGACTGAATGAGCGTTCGGTTGCAATGTTTGAAATCCACCGATGAGAAGCAGACTAAATATGGGCTGAAGCAGCCCGCTGCCCTTTACAGCTGTGTCTTTCTGTATGTCTCGACCTTTTTATCTCCAAACAAACTGGGATTTTACAGTGCAGAGTTCATTTGATGCCAATTCCTTGATGGACCGGTTTTTTTTTTTTTTTTTTTTTTGTTTGTTTTTTCTAGAGAAGCACTACGTGGTATCTGATCATCCCCTTAACTGGATGGATTTCATTGGTGGGTTCAGTGGGAACTATTTTTAAAACCATGTGGATGATTTCCCAAAGCTGGCGTGAAACATCCTACAGAACCTGGATTTCCAGGTGTTTTTCAGGGCTGGATCATTGTGATGATTGATTTTTTTTGTTTGTTTGTTTGTTTTTTTAAACCAACGTACATCACATTGTGTCCATACTGCATGGTCAGACAAAAGCAAGCTTGGATTCTTAAATAAATGCATGTGATCCCTGATTCAGAACATAACAAGTTTGCTTTTTTTTTTTCCATTTGTTTGTTCGTTTTTCATTTCTGTTGTAATTTTGGTTGAGGGAAATGATAGAGATGATAAGGAATTTTACATGAAAACGTGAATGTTTAAAGTCTGTTGGCAGTACCCCAAAGATGAAGGTGTGAATGAAATGATGGGGTTTCAAATGGCCTTAGAAGCTCGTAAAGGCGACTGGGTGTTACTGGGTGCAATACAAGGCATAACATACATTAAGTCACTGAATGAAAACCTTTAAATTAAGTTTTTGCACTTTTCAGAACAATTTTATATAACCCTCTCTGATTTTTGAATAATAGTCTTACTAACAATATGCTTTTCCCATAACATCTAAAGTTTATCACACACACAGAACAGTGGTAATATTTGAAGAGGGCACCAGAGAAGAAATTGGTGCCACTTTCCCAAGAGAAAGCTACTGTCCACCAGATGGAGATGGATCTTAGCGTTTGCTGTCCTTATACTTGCTGTTGTCCTAGCCTGGTTCATGACACATCACTGCTGCTTTGACATGAAATAAGCTGACCGCTTATTTCATAAATGATTTTTTAAAAACACAGAGATAAATATATATTTAAAGCTGATTTTTTTTTCTCCGTCTAAATATTTTTTTTTAATGTACATATTGCAAAAGTAGGCTAGATTGTAAATCAAAGAAAATACACATCTAACACATATTTTACAACTCACATGTCTTAATTTGAAAACAGGTTTTTTTCTGCTACATTGGTAACAAGCTAGGTTTCATAGACTGTGCTGGTTTCAGTGAAGGGTTTCGTTAGGATGGCTATGTGTTTCATTACAGCTTATGATATGTGTGTTGTATAAGGTACTGTATTTCTGATCCACCATCTTTGTATTCCAACCAAATTTCAACAAGTCCCACCTTTCCAAATTTAGCCATATTCATTTCATTTTGTGCCTGAAGGCACCATTTCTTATCAATCCTTCTAGCAACGATGCAATATTGGACACAGCCGCTTTTCAAGGTAAATGCAGTATTGGAAAATGTGTGTGTGTGTGTGTTTGATGGAAAAGTTAAAATGTGCTGTTTAGCATTTTGAAGTCTTACTAGACAAAACTCTTAGCGAGCAAGTGTTCTGTAACAAATGCAATTGTGTCACTTGTGTCACAAAAAATTGTTTTATATAGATGACTTTACTCATTTAATCAGGGGTTGATGTTTATTTACTTTAACTCTTCGTACAATTTGCCTACGTACTCTTTTTGGAAATAACAGGATTTCTGCACTGATTACTAAAAAATTTGACCTGATTTTTTTCTTATTCATTAGATACACACTATCTGACTAAACCGATGACAAGTAAATAGATGTGCTCTTCAAGTCTTTGATAGAAGTAAGAAAAAAAGTTGTCTGTAGCTGGAAAAACCTCCATCCAACCATGACACTATCTCCAACGTGCTTTCCAGCTGGGATGAGGTTTTGTTGTTTTTGTGCAGTGCCTTTTTCCTTCCAAACATACTTTGTCTGTTTTTGACAAAAGTTCAAATTTTCTAATCAGTCCATGTACGGGCTCAGAAGTTTTTAAAAACTTTCAGTAGATGTTTTAAAAAATTTAAAATCAAGCATTCTTCTTCTTTTTCTTCTTCTTCTTCTTCTCCTTGTATTTTTGATTGGCTGTCATGTTCTTCCATCAAAATCATTATAGTGAGAACTGAAGGTGTCTCACTGTTAACCTTTTTTTTTCTCCTACTCTTTCGTTTCACCTCTTTCCAAAACCAAATTGTATTTATCCATAGCTATGACTTGGAAGTACGCTCGTACCACATTTGATGAGTAATCAGTTCAGAAATACTTGCACTTTTCAAAAGGTAACTTAAAGTCAATATTTGAACATTTTTAAATGAAATACTGATTTTCAGTACTCACTTTCAGACGAATCCCACCAAATATTTTGATAATGGGAGCAATAAATATCAAGTTATACAGGCCTAATATGTTATGATGTTAATGTCCTGACAGTTACGTGTGCTTCACCATAACCCAGAATTGCTTTTCTGACATTATAACGGCTGGTACTTTGGATCTCCATATTCTTCATTTATTCAGTATTCAGTTTACATTAATCAGTTACTCCAGTATCATAAACTGACTTGCTCATGTATGGTCTGACTACATGGACCCATTTCTTTCTTTGTTTTCCTTTGATGCTGTCTACAGTGCTGGAGAGCTACGGCACTTGAACACACTGATTTTAAATAGAGAAAGGCTAAACGAGGGCAGATGGTCAAAGATCAGTGATCACATCCCCTCCTTTTTGTCTGTCAGTGTTTTCATAATAAAGTCTTTGTGAATATTTCACTCACAATCTCTTCCAGTGTCCCTGCCCTGAACACCTTCTGAAAGCATTACTGAACTCTTGTTCTAAGGCCTTTAGCTTTATTCCTAAAGAGAATGGAAAGTTCCAAAAGTAAAACTAAATGGAGTTTATTTTACTTTTGCTCTGCCCTCTGTTTTCAAGAGATAAGGCGGAAAGAGAGCACAAGCAGTAGAAATCTACTGAGGTTTTAACCCATATTTAACAAACATCTCATCTTCTGCTGTTGGCTGGCAAGAACGATAAATAGACTGCATTTATATGGCGCTTTTCTGGTCTTAGTGACCATTCAAAGTGCTTAGTGTCAACAAGGTGGTAAATGGGTTGTGTATATAGATAAATGTGATATATTGCCAATAGTGAAACCAATCTGTAAATATGTAAAGAAAAAGAAACACATCTCATTCTGACTGTTGGGTTGAAATGAAATAGGAAAAATAACACTGGAGCTTGTAGTGAATAAATATTGTTAATACATCCTAGTTGGCATCCTGCTCATTTTGTGTATGTGTGCTTGTGACATGATGCAAACTCCCTAACTGTATTTCAGTGAATACATGCACTGAAATACACTGATACACTTTCAATTTCTTAGTAAGCAGTAATGACGAAGAAATTAGAAATGCCAGTGTCCAGATGTAGCTTAAAGATGTACACAAGATATCGTTTGGTGGTGCTGGCTGTAAAGACATCCATAAAAAGGGAGAGGTATAGAATAACAATATAACAAATAACCATGTGTTAGTTTCTTCACACCCTCCTTGTTTCTATTTGAAATGACTTCACACTATTACACAATTTCACTTCAGACTTGAGCCAACCTTTATTTCTTTAGATTTTGCTAGAAAAAAAGGAAATAGGTTCAGGGATTTATTAAAAGGTCTAAACATACATGGATATATAATATATAAGGCAAAAACAGAGTTTCTAGACTTCTAATGAGCTTGAAAGTCAGTATTTGGTATGAGCGCCTTTATTCTTTAACACAGCCTGAATCATTGGCAAGCTTTCTTGTAATGTCTTTAAGTTGCCTTCAGGAATACTTCTCCAGGCTACTTGAAGGACAAAGTTCTCTCAAAGCTCTTTTTTTGATGCTGGCTTCTTTTTGTAACACATTTTGTAAAATGATACCACACTCCTTCAATAATGTTAAAGTCTGTGGATCCACAGACTGTTAGTGCTCCACTGTGCGTTTTTCTTTTCAAGTATGCTTTTACTGCATAGGCCTTATCTTTAGGTTCAACAGCTGACTGAAGTGTAGCCCCAAACCATGACAGAACCCACTGTGTTTCACAGATGGCTGTAGATGCTCAGTGTCTCTCCTGATCTCCTCCGTACATATCGATGATCATTTGAACCAAAACTCTCACATTGGCATTCGTCACTCCTTAAGACTCCTTGCCACTGATTTTCAATCCATTTCTTGCGTAATCTGGCACACCTCAGTCACGCTTCCACTTCTGAGGAGACTTCAGTGAACAGTAGCTGCGACAACTGGAGGGCCAGATGTATCGCTGAGGTTCTGCGTCAGGTCTTTGCTGGATTTTTGTTCCTATTTCTAGGACATGACTTTCAGATACACTGCTTTTTTTTTTTTAGGCCCGTCGCTTCTTTTGTCCTCCACTTATGTAGTTTCCTTAATTAAGTAAGTAACAAGATATGATAAATTTCAATTACAGAAATTGCGGGTCTAACAAAGTGCTTTAAGAGACTGTAAACCAAGTGACAGAACCAATAATTGAATGAACAAATGTTCATCTATCCATCTATTTTTTCCCGCTTACATGGGCCATGCTTGCAGGGGTAGCAGCCTAAGCAAGCCTAAGTCGGCTTATAAAGAAATATGGAACAAATGAACAGGTGCATGTTAGTGAATGAATTCTTTTGCAGCCCTCTGTCCAAAAATTATACCACCATAATCCACCATAAAATACGGGAAATTTTCTACCACTAAGTCATTACATTTTCAGTTTGTTTCTATCTAGTTTATTTAGTATGTGTGTTATTGTTATGTGAGTCCTCCCTTGGTGATTCCATTATGTAAATAATTTATACATGGCATTGATGATTTGAATCTGTTAAATAGTTTGTATATGACAAAAACAACAACAACAACAACAATAATAATAATAATAATAATAATAATAATACTAATAATAATAATAATTTGAACATCCTCCCCTGTAGTTTTGGTGAAGGTGAAGACCTTTATTGAACCACTAGGGGGCACTGTTTATTCATGCAGCCTCTTCATTTATGTTCGTTCAAAAGAGTTCAAGGCAGTAAATTCCAAACCATTCATTATGAAAGGCAAAAGTATCCATCGGTAATGGAGTGAGTGTTAATGGACTCATTTAAATGCAGTTGAATAGCAGACTCCACTTGCAGTGGGCTGAACACTTGTCTTAATGCAGTCTTAATCAGTGCATTTGATTTCCATTAATCTTCAAGGTTCCATTTCTAATCTGAATTTCCACCAGCCTTCCTTTATTTCTCCTCTAGCCCATGTAAGCTTTAAAAATCAACCCAAGTGACCACTGGGACGACCGCTACAAAAGAGGCAAATGGACCTGAGAGCCCAGTCATTTAAAAAAAAAAGAAAAAGAAAAATGGATGAGATCATCAGCTGAGGCTGTGCGTGTGCGTGCGCATACATGATTTTCTGGTCACAAGGCTGACAGATGCTGGTCTGTGTAATGAGCACAATTACAACAATTTTAAATCAATTTTCTTTCTAGTATTTTTCCCATCTCCTCTCATGCAAAAGTCCATTCTTTGTTTAATATCACATCTAAGCACAAAGCTAAGCATATTTTGTGTGTGAAAACTTTTTTGAGTTTTGTCTGGCAGCTATGTTATCGAATGCACACCTTTTAATACAATAATAATTTGATTGTGAACAACAGAGTGTAGTACAACATACACACTATCTTTACTCTATTGATCCTTTCAAAATGTCCTGTAGAAGTCTAAATTCTTGAAATATTGTAGCTCCTCTCTCCTACAACAGCACAGTGTGTTTTATTACCTGATTGATTTCTGGCTGAATCGCAGGTTATTTTAGATGACCATGGCTGATTAGACTCTGCACAAAGCAGTTAACTGTATTGAACACTATCATACTTAACGGTGTTGTGGAAGTTTTCCACTTAAATAAAGCCTGCAGACGAGCGGTGAGCGGTAGCTAACATTCTTTAATCCAAACACACAAAGACAACAGACAACCAAGCTTGATGGAGCCCCTGCATGTCCGCGGGACAGACGGTCAGCAGAGTTCTCACTGAGTCTAACATGGCTCTCAGTTAAATACCTTCTCCAGGAACAAAAGGCAGTACACAGCTGTTTCACACCTTAAAGTTCACACTCCCTTGCTACTTCCCAGAGTCCTCAAAGAGACAAAAGACTGGTCTGCTTCCCCCAACTTCCTCACTACACCCCCACCATTTGTCTTCAGTATGAGTGTCAGACATGTTAATACAATAAAATAATGTGATTAATACCTAAATGAAAGAAATTCCTATACAACGGTGACCACAAAATATCCAGCACTGTGTTACTATTTTTAAACTGCACGCATAACAGCAGGAAAATTCACATAGACAGCTCAGGCTGACAGATGTTGTATATATGATATTTCAAATATTATGATTCAAAGTTTAGCATACATTGATCAAAGATTAAAGGAAAAAAAGACTCAGCTACAGTCATAGGTTATGGAGGGATTTTGCATTTGTGGTATGAATGAGATAACACGGAGACTAAAACCAGGATTTTCATTATTATGATGGTCAGTTTGGTTGTATTATTTAGATATTTTTCTCCATATGCTGAAGATAAACTGAATACATTGAGCAGTGTGAAGAAACAGATGAGGGGAAAAGGCAGAAACTCATTTCCCAGAAGGGCTGACAGGTGACAAGCTAGTAGCTGAACACAGCCACACTGGCCTCTCTGGTTTCCAAGCTGAGTGCACAATGACATTTCTGAGAAATCACTTCAGACATCCATTACTTGGCTCTATCCAAAACACTGTCTCCTTTTATGTTGTCTACAAATCAGCCTTTCTCTAATGATGGTGAACTCTATCTACCCCTAATGGCTGCTTTTTGGAAAGCGAACACTGTTCGCTGCTCCCAATAACTTGCCTTTCTCCAGTCTTTATCTGTTATTATTGCAGCACAAATGAAACACAGGCTTCTTTCTGTTAAAAACAAAATCCTTTAGACGGTTCAATGCATTTAATTCCAGTCACGTTGAAGTTAAATACAAAAAATTGCCTAAATAAGGGCTTCTTATATGCAGACAAACATTGTAATCCCTGATTGATACTGACCAAGCCTGCATTCACATGGACTCAAGATAAGATGAAAAAGTTGACATCTAACAGTGAATGTGTGACCTGATCAACATAAACTACCAGAGGTCATAGCTCATGTTGAAGCTTTAATTTGTAATTTAAATTAGTATTTTTTCTTAGTCCACTGTTTAGTCATAGACATCATTTGTTTCTTACTTCTTACTAATCTAGAGCAAAGTGTCTCCATAATGCTTTACACATAAACAAGCAAAAAGATCTCCAGTTCCTCTCCCAGGAGGAGACTCAAATCCCTTTGGGGACTTCAGGAAGACATCTGATGTCAAAATAAATAAATAAATGAAAAAATAAAATCAAAATCAAAATCAAACGTGAGTTATCTCCCTGCTGACTTTGTCATTGGCCTTGTTGCCATGAACAAACTGACAGCAGAGTTCTTCGTCTACTAGAATCTGGAGCAGATACGATTGAGACGAGAATGCAGCGCTCTCCTTGGTGCTGATCCTGTACTCGTTGGCTACTACTGAACTATACTTGGTGCTCCTTTTGACTGATGTCACTGAACTAGTTACCCACAGCATGCATTTTCAATTAACAGCAAACGTGGCTTTTGTTTGTCAGTGTATTCTGTTTTTTTGAGTCCTGATGGGAGTTAATCTAAAAACAAAACATTTTTGAGTATTTTTAAAGCAATTACTACTTCGACAATTAATAATGCCCCCATGTTTTGTTTTGTTTTTAAACTTTGATTTATTTTTTTTGCTTTGCTTTTTGTTGTTAATGCCTTTAGTATTCAGAATTAAGAACCCAAATTAGGGATAAAAGCAAAAAAAGCAGCCTTTTTGTTTTGTTTGTTTTACACTGAATGCCAAAGTCCAAAAACAAAGTCCACAAGAAGCACAAAGCAGAAATACAAAAGCTTGCAGGAAAGCAGGATGACAGAGAGCAGTCTGGGGAAAAGACTAGGAGAACGATGGAACCGTGTGTACACACACTGAGGGCTAATTGGGAATTGTGAACAGCAGGGAAAGTAATCATGGCAATCACAGGTTAGGAAGTAAAACTCACAGCAAGGCGTAAGAGACGCGAGATAAAGCAGGAAAAAGAATCCAACTAAATACAGAGAAGAGGAAACTCACATGGAACATGGAGGCAGTATAAAAAACCAAAAAACAAAACACAAAGCCATTATCAGAATACTGACTCCAACCCTTGAACAAAATTAAAAAATTAAAACTACACAAACTCAAAAAACATGACCAATCCCAGGGATCAGACAGAAGTTATACATACTCAGTGTTATTCCCCACAGTGCATTGAAAGATGGCAAGAAAGACAAACAAAATCAAGAAGAAGAAAAACAACAACGACATGTTTTCTGTGAGTTTTATTTTTTGGTCTTATAGTTACAGAAGCTGTAGGTAGACATTTCATATAAGAGCTGAGGTGAACTCAGGTCACTGCTTTGATGTTAACTAATACTGGATGCCAAATGATGTATCAATCATGCCTGTGGGCTACATAACTAGAATAAACAATTATTATTCCCTGCTGTAGACTCTTTACAAGGAAAAGTTAATGTTCTGATAAGGTGTAGGGATGTAAAACTATTCAAGCACAAACCATTATAAAAAGTGTAAGAAAGAAAAACAGCAAAAACAAAAAAACAGGTTTTCCCCAAAGTGCACTAAAGGATGGCAACAAAGACAAAAAATCAGAAAAAAACCCAACATGTTTTCTGTGAGTTTTGTTATTTGGTCTTTGGAGTTACAGAAGCTATAAGGATGCTGTTAACCCCCCTGAGTTTGGGGTCAAAGCAGTCCATCTGGGATAGAATGAATGGAAAGAGAAGAAAGAAAATGAGGAGATAGAAACATGTTCAGCAGACTGATGGACAGGTTCAGAGTTTAGATGAGGAGAATGCCTTCCAAAAAAAGAAACAATTTAAACTTTGACCGAACATGAGATGAACTAAGTAAAAGTTTGTTTAGTGAAAATGAATAAAATAAAAAAAGCTAACACTTCACTGGAACTGGAAGTGTACCCAGTACGGCATGCATCCTGCAAAGAGAGAAAGATCCTTCTTGCTTCTGTGACTTATTCACTCAAGAATACAACATACGAGAGAAAACATTCATTGTATATATTATGATGTAATGATTAGGATGTATTTCATGTATACATACATCATCAAATATCCTACAGTCAGAGGAAAGAGCCAAAGGAAAGACTTTAAAGTGGTCAATTTATAAGTTCTGACATTTAATTTTCTGCTGGAGTAACTCAGAGTTGGCTAACTTCTCAAGAGCATTTATTTCCTTTTTTGACAGGACAAGAGGACTGGCTTGGAGGAACAAATATTAATCTGAATGTTTCACTGAAATAATCAATATGGTAATGACAGAAAGCTGCTACCAAGCAATAGATCATATGCAGGAAAACTCTAACAGCATTAGTCAGTGGATCTGCTTTTCTTGTCGGATTAGAAGTCAAGGTATGTGATTCTGATGAATACTGAAGATGGATAGCACAAACATTTTGGTGCGAAATATTTGTTAAGTGTCATCTAAATGAGAATTCCATTTTCTTTTCTGTTCCATTCAAGTAAGGTCTTCACTTTCTCTCCTTTTCTCATTTTAGTCTCTCCAACATGAGATTCAAGTGGAGGAGACAAATAAGAGATAATGGCCGTTCAACAAAACGATACATTCTTGCTTCTGAGCTTTCAGTTTAAAAGAAATCTCAGTCAAATGCAACATATACAGTTGCATCAGCTGCATCACTGCTTTATATTATCAGCCTTACAGAAGGCATGACAATGTATTTATTCATTTTCAATAGATTTTACAACATGGCATAATGTGAACAAAAACATAGGGCCACACCTCTGAATGTTTACATTTGGGTGTTTTCAGTCCCACTGCCACAGGGTATAACATCAGACATCTAGCCATGCTCTCTGCCTTTACAAAGATTTGTGTTTGATTCCACCATTTGAACAAGTCAGTTCTCTTCTACCAGCTATTGCATGATCAACAGTGAGAGGTATTATTGCAAAATAGAACTGTTGTATCTGGTCCTTGTTCTGGCCGAACTCTGTGGCTATGGAGTAGCTTGGGGTAGCTGAGTGCTTTTTTCAATCTTTATATAGCATATAAGTCTCCAACACTCTGTTGACTCAACAACTCCAGCATTCCAAACCTCCTCTGACATTAACATCAGCATGAGGACTGTATGCCGGGAGCTTCATGGCATGGGTTTTCATAGCTGAGCAGCTCTGGCATGGATCATGTGTAGGTGGCTAGCTACTGTTTTCTGTAATTTGCACAGTGAAGGGCAAAATTGTTCACTTCATCCAAACTAAAACAAGTTATGATGACCACGATTTATATAATTCAGCTGTGTGTTGCACACTTTTATATGTCACAAGGGAAACAATGTCCATAAAGGTTACATCAAAACACACAGCATTAACCACAACCACCAGGAATGACTGCGTCGAATAGTCAGTTTTACTTAGGATGGTTTCTAACCGAGTACCGTAAGTAAGTTCTAAAGATGTCACATAGTCTAGTGTGAGTCTATTCTGAACCGTCCTTCACATTTTCCTTGATCTTGACCTTGTTTTGATTAGGAAAGACATTTTTACCTGACTGTTCAACCACAGCCCTAATCATTTTGTCGTCTATTCCCCACTTCCCAATTATCTCACCTGCTTCCACTCACCTCATTACTCCATGCAGTTATACTCCCACCATACCTCATTTGCCAAATTGTCACGGGAGGCTTAATTCTTGAGGCTGCAGTCTCTGGCAATGACCTCATGCTTTTAGCCTCCTGCTTGTTCTTGGACTCTGTGTCTGCCGGCTCTTTGTGTTCGTCTGCCTGTCTGGTTCCACAGCGTTGCCACCTAGTATTTCCTGTCCATCTTTCGCGTCCTCTGAACAAGAAGTTAACAAATTGCAGTTTCAGGGTGCATCTATTTTGTTTCAGGCCAACTCTGAAACATTTGTATACCATTTTTTTTAACCAATAACAACATTTTTTTGCTTCTTTAGTGTCATCCTACTGACACATTTTACGTAATAGATTCTTACAGCATAATTTACTGCAAGAAGAAAATATAATAGCAAATAATAATAATAACAGCTAAACTTATTTCTTCTAAAAGCATTATTAGTTATGTAATAATTAATAATGCTTTAATGACATTAATTTAATGACATTTTAAATTAATGTCATTTTAAATTAATGTCATTTAAAATATTGTTGTTATTATTACTATTATTAAAAAGATACAGTTAATTTGCATATTTTATTAAATGAAATCTACAACTCACAGTATTACGTTAATGTTTCTTTACTGTCTTTTTTCCTGATATCACGCAGCTTTCGTTCATTTTAATTAAACATTAATTGTGTTGGATTTATACAGGTATTAAAATGATTGAAATTAAAATACAATAAACACCAGGCATCCTGGGTCTGCCCTGGGTGTCCTCTTGGAAGGTCATCCCTGAAACATGACAAAGAGGCATCCTAGTCATATGCTCATACCACCTGAGCTGGCTTATTTTGATAAAGAGACGTAGCAGCTCTACTTTGAGCCCCTCCCAAATGACCAAGCTCCAAACCCCTTTCTAAGATTTGATTGATTTGATTTTGATTTTATTGATTAGCTTTCAAATATCTCAGTGAAGACAGAATAAAGATTACCACAATGCAAGAAAGCATGAGACAAGGCTAATCAAAAGGTATTGGCTGAAGCATTTGCTTATTACGCCAACCCTTTTAACAAAAGATCTTTTTGCATACAGCTCCTGTACACAGGGCTCAAAGCAAAGAATAAAACAAAGCAAAAACAAAACAAACAAACAAACAAACAAACAAACAAAAAAAAACTTTCCACCTTAGATAAGTAACTACATCAAAGCAAAAGAATCAAGAGTTTGTTTTTTTTTGTTTTTTGTTTTGCTCTTTTCATTCTTGATATATATATTTTTCTAATACTCTATTTTTAAACATGTTTTTAAACAAGGAAAATGAACTACACCTTTTTAAATCACTGTCATAACTATTCCACAGGTTAACTCCTCTAACAGAAACACATCTCTGCTTTAGATTGAGCCCACATGCCTTTTTAGAGGAAACTCCTTGCAGCTGCAATCTCATTCTCTCAGTCACTACCTACAGTTACTGACCATAGGTGAGGGTAGGAACATAGATCAACCAGTGCGAGCTGGAGGTCATCTCCTGATGAGGCCAAGAGAGCCACATCATCTGCAAACATGAGATCCTGAGTCTACATTTGGGCTGTGCCTTCAAGTTCTTTCCATAAATTATGAACAGTAAATTGGTGACAAAGGGCAGTCATGTTGGAGGCCACCAAGAATAAATATGACTTGTTTCTCACTATGTGACCCAGGCTGTCACTGAAGTTGTACAGGGAGCAGAAACAATTAAAAACAACTAAAGCTAAATACACTACAGGCTATACTCAGGGCAGACTTTGACAGGAGGGATAAATAGTTGCTACCTTCCTGTCTGTGTTGTGGGACCAAACGTGACACCTCTATCATGTAGCTTTTCCAGCTGAGTGTTGAAAAGTCACATCAGCAAATGGAGTTTTCCTCACTCTCAGCAAGGTCATTGCTGCTTTGATCAGAGGTTGTAAAGCAGCTCTTCTTTTCATATGTGCTATGACCAGGGCATACCCCAGCTTTCTTAGGTGAAAATATGAAAATATAGGGATGTCTCCAATGTTCTGATAACCGAGTAAAGCAATGAAGTCTTTCCTCTTTAAAATGAAACTCAAGAGTTCCATTTATTTGAACTCTAGATCTGGAATTCGGTGCTTTTGACTGGAGTCCTTTCAAAACATTTCCAGTTTTAAAAAGCACTGATAAATGCAAGAATAGAAAACAATGATGTCAGATGATTAAGAACAAATTGTTGGACAAAGTCATAAAAGATGAAATGACAGAGTGCATAAGAAAAAGGAAGTAAATGTGGACGCTGTGAGTGGGATTTAACACAACACAGTTAGGTACATGCTCACACAGACAGAAATTCAAATACGGAAATGTGCCGTGCTTTGCTTCCACTTGACTTAGCTCGAGATACCATATCGAAGCATCTCAGTGGGTAAAGAAGACACCATTTGGTACGTTTTATCCAGCACAACATTGCCAGGTGTGGGTACAAGCAAACCGTAGTCTCACTCTAAACAACATACCCGTTCCACACTGACAGAGACACACACCTTCTGTAATTTGGATCTGTGTGATTTAAGAAATGACAAATACCACTTAGGAAAAGGAAATCTTTATGAACTTATGAAGGCTAAAAACAGACAAAGAGAAGACATCTTAAATTAGTTATTAAAATGACGTAAATAGCTGCACAAAATAAATTAATAATGAATAAAATGATAACTAGATTTAAAAGACACAACACAGTCTCACCGTGGCTTATAGATGTGCTTAATTAATCGTACTAACTAAGTAAGAAGTGGAATACTAGTATTTTATTTGTCTGTTGCTTAGCTTTATTAGCAGGTATGCAGCCATACATGGAAGAATGTATTATTGCTTACAAAGATTCCTTAGAATTAAAGTTGAGTTTGCACTCTAATTTTTTTTTTTACTAAAATATTGAAATATAGAGATGTGTTTTCAAGAGTGTGGTGGGGGAGTAGATGTGATGTTACACTGTTTATCTTTGTTTTCAGTAGTTGTTTGTTCAGGTTTAAGTAAATAAATTAAATAAAAGAAAGAATTATATTAGGCAGCAAAACTTGTGAGGGGTTTGTATAAGATTGTAGCTGGGCTGGA
The DNA here is from genome assembly GCF_056152115.1 of Neolamprologus brichardi. NCBI lineage: Eukaryota > Metazoa > Chordata > Actinopteri > Cichliformes > Cichlidae > Neolamprologus > Neolamprologus brichardi. The sequence continues at coordinate 11,842,698 of NC_142117.1, read as the reverse complement.
ATGAAATCTGTCTGTCTGTCTGTCTGGTTTAAACGGGCTGCCGTATTCCAGCCAATCTAAAGGTTTGACTTCAGCACACAGTTTGCTTACTTACATTTCAAAGTTCATGTTATTGGCATACAATTGCAGAAGCATCCCTTTGGAGTTATTTTCTTGGGAGGACAGTCTCATATCTATGTTTTTAGGATATTTTTTCCTCTTTAAGATGAATATTTGGTCTGTCTTGGTGGGTGACAGAGAGTGCACTTTAATACACTAACATTATTAATGTAATCCAATGTTTAGAAGACAGCTGCAGTGAAATGGAAAACAATTGCTGCCCTCTTGTGCCCCTGTTATCTATGTATTTAAGCTTCCCATCAGCCTTATCTTTCTGTTACCTGCCTACAAATTCCCCCAGTTACACGAAGGAGAAAGAGAAGAAAGAGTATTATCGTATCACAGGAAAAACAGGATATTGCAATGACATGACAGAATCAAGTTTAAGCCTAGGTCTTGCCACCTGTCATATAACAGTTTTCAAGCTCATTCTTCTTCACCGTTTCCAGTCTCAGTCTATTTCTATCTTAATTTTTTAACTGTCCGCCCTTTTTTTGACTTTCCTTTGGGACCTGGTATGAGCTGAAGCTGTATTATAAATGCACAGAGGGAAAGCCAGTTGAAAAAAGATCTTTAATACCTTATACCTTACTTTGTACTCCTGCATATAGTTGTTCTGTATTGTATGTGGAACGATGGATATTTTAAAACCACCACCTTATGTTCACAGCCTTGCAACTTCATCCATGCTTCCCCCTTATACATGTGCAGAGCTTCAGTTTTCTTTTCCGCTTTCATTTTTTTTCAGTGATTCACTGCCCCCATCATTCCTGGATCGACGTCTTCAACTGCATTTTTGTGCAAATCATCAATTCACTCTTAAAGCTGATGATCAGCATTTCCCAACCACCCCTTTCAACCTTCTCACCTGCCTGCCCCAGACATTTTCCCTGCCTTTTTTTTTTCACATCAGCAGCTATTTTATTCCCTCTAAAAGCTCATCTGGCCGCCCCAGTCTGCCTTGATTTCCTTCCAGTTGTTCTCATCTGACCAAAGGAATCCATCATACATCTCCCTACAGGCAGCCTCTAAATCTCTACATTTTTGGCCCCTTCAGAGAGCTCAAGTACTCTATCTTTTCTACCTCAAAATGGAAACCTTTCAGTATTGGCTTCTTTTAGTCTTTTTTCATCTTAATGTCCATTCCCCCTAAATGAACTTAAGATTTGTTTCAGTGCAGAAAGTAGTAGCTGACATTCTCCCCACATTTGCTCACATCAATCTGAACGATTTTGTCAAAGTTTGTGTTTATGGTGTATCTTGAAAATTTCACCCTAACACTCACCATCGATCCCCTCAAACGTTCAGCACAACTCTGAGAAGTAAGCTGAAGATGCTTTACACATAGGGCCCAAAGCAGTTAATAGAAGTACACATCCATGAAATCAAGTTGGCAGGAAACAGAGCAGACAGCACGGTCAAGTCAGGCATATCAAACAATCAAGGTGTCACAAAGAAACCCTCCATGTACTGAGAGTATTAGAAAACAAATGCAGAACAGCTGGGCTGGCAGGTGGCAGGTGACACAGTCAGTCAGTTAATGAGCAGATGCGAGACGCTCTTTGGAACCAGCAATAGTAGCGAGTAAACACTGAACACATGGAGAAACTGATACTGAGAGCTAGAGGAGGACGGAGAAAGCAGGCGTTGTGGTTGGAACCATGAATTTAATGCAGGTTATATATCTATATATATATATATATAAATATATATATATATATATATATATATATATCTCCCAGAGGGATGCTCGAGGATGGTGTGGATGACTGAATAAGCAGGATCTGTTGCAACTCTATCTGGGCTTTATTTTCTTCTGAGAGTAGAGCTGACAGCGAATCACCTGCTCAACAGACCGGACAATACACTGGCTGAGGTCCCTGGAAGAAGAATGAACACCAGACAGGAATAATTAGAAAAATAAATTATATATATATATATATATACATACTAGGGTGCAACGATACACAAAATTCACGCTTCGGTTCGGTTCGATACTTTGGTGTCACGGTTTGATATTTTTTCGATACAAAAAAAAATGTTCATGCCTTTTTAATTTGTCATTTATTAAATTTTCACGGCACATTCTGCACCACATCTCTGTGCGTTCATCATTTGTTTGAAGCCAGCTCACCTCCTGCAACCACTTTTCCGAGAATACGCGCTTCTTTTGTGGTTCGGACTCCTTCTGACATTTCTTTGGAGGTGGAGGAACATCACAGTAATTGCTTAAAGGAGCTTCTTCGACATCTTTAAGAGTTCTAAACAAATGTCTGTCCTCCTCCTGAAAATCTTATGTACGCAAACACGCGTTGCAACTTCTTATCTTGTGCGCGTTTTTTATTTTGACAGCGAATGCGCACCTGCGGACCACTTATGTGCAGCCCTGGTTATTTAGCTCGTCATATTGCAGCCACAGAAATTCTTTTGTCCATGAAACCATAAAGCTGCACTTTCTTTTTGCCTTATAGTCTGATTTGTCATAACTTTTCCTTTTTGTGGTAAGCTTTTCTTTGGCTGTCACTTCTTCACCCTGACCTGTCTTATTTGGCTCAGCAGAACTAAAATATATATCCTGCTGCTTTTACACACGCACTCACATAACGCTCAGCGATTCTCTGCGCGATCAACCTCTCACATGTTTAAGCTTGCTGCGGGAGATTTCACTTGTCATGTTTGCATAGTAAGCTAATGATTGATAAGACAATGTCAGAGGAATTGGTGCGCAAATTATCATCACTCACCAATCAGTGCTGTCGCTCTCTATACACAGTTCACACGATTGCAAAGTGAAAGCAAAAAACAAGCGCAAATTCAAACGCGATTTCAATATGTCACATATTGACAGTGGCTCACCGATGCCAATGACATAATTACCCAGCTACATTTCCGAAAGAATGCAAAAGCATTGACATATATTTTTCCTTCCTATGATAGGCCGACGGGCAGGGCAAAGATAGATTTTGGTAACCCGACTGGAAAAATGAAGCGCCCCGACGTCCCGGGGCTAGCGATTTTGCGAGCCCTGTATCTGATCGAGAAATCACTCATCTTTGGAAAAGAGAGTTTATTACAGAGAATTGGCTCTTTCCAAAATAAAAGCTATACTATACGCTTCTTCTGGGCTATATTCTCAGCAGCATATTAAACATATCAGGTCCCCATAAGGAGAATCATGTGCTAACCGCTGTCTAAATGACTCGGGTAAAGTTTGTAGCATGCGTGCTTGTTGTTTTTGTCTGCTTCCACTTGTCTTTGCACAAGGATGATGTCGGCGTAAATGTGCAGTCATATTCGTTGTGTTCCCACTAGTGCTGTCAGCGTAAATCTCGTTGAAATGACGTTAATGCCACAACATGGCAAATCTCAGTTAACGAGCTACCGCGGATCGCCCCGTGCGTGGGGCTGGACGGCCAACACGTTAACGAGCTAACTGCGCTAACACACTAGTTCCCACCCATGTAATTGAGCATTGCTGGCACATCCGACATACTGTTTTACTTTAGTCCACGATGCGCTTACCTTCAGGGTCATACATCACATGAAAACCAAAATAGTTCCAAACGCCAGATCTGAATGAGGGTGGGGGAGGTTCAATTTGCCATGCTGCAAGGAGTGCTTAGCTTCTGTCTTGCTAGCTTGCCCTGCGCCAGTGTTGCCAACTCCTCAGTAAGGAAAATCGCTATTGGTTGTCCTAAAAGTCGCTAGAAGTCACTAAATGACGTCATCACCTAATTTGCATAATTGGTCATGCTAATGTAATTGTAACCTACGTTGCTGGAGAGAGAAATAACATCGTGGACGAGACATAAAGTGAGCAAAAAACGTCCTAAATGCATTTAGAATTTATTTAGAACTACAAATTAAATTTCTTTTAGCAATTATTGTTTTTTGTAATGTCACAATTCCAACCCTGCTCCTTTACCCAGGCTTGGACCGGCAAAAGTGACCCCAAATAGGTACTCTGGTGGAGTTACTTTGTGTGTGTGTGTGTGTTTATAAGTAGTTTTAAACCTGATCCACAAAACAGCATAAGAGTAAAAGAGTAAAAGAAGAACTGACTACGTTACAGCACCCGCTGCTTGTTGAGAGTAAAAGCAATATGCGCTTTCACGTCTTTTTTTAGCGACTTTTTTTTAGAAAAAAAGTCGCTAGGGGGTCTGAAAACTCGCTAAATATAGCGACAAAGTCGCTAAGTTGGCAACACTGCCCTGCGCTCAGTGGATCTGCGCTCGATAGTGCAGCCTAGGCGGAGTAGTCGAACGCAGATCCACTGAGCGCTCAACACAGACAGCACCGTCAGAAGGAAAGTTGATAAAATAAATTAAAAAATTTGTATTGTTTGATACATATGCGTACTGAACCGAAAGCACTGTATCGAACGGTTCAATATCGATACGAGTATCGTTGCACCCCTAAGATATACATATATCAAAGAGAGGGAAGGTAGTCAGAACTGAGGGGACTGAACTACCAGAAGGCAACATTGCAGACATAGAGGACAGTTACAAGTACCTGGGGATCCCGCAGGTGAATGGGAACCATGAAAAGGCCGCTAGGAAAGCTGCAACCACCAAGTACCTGCAGAGGGTCAGGCAAGTCCTGAGGAGTCAGCTGAATGGTAAGAACAAGATCCGGGCTATCAACACCTACGCCCTGCCCGTGATCAGGTACCCTGCTGGGGTAATAGGCTGGTCAAAGGAGGAGATAGAAACCACTGACATCAAGACAAGAAAGCTCCTTACCATGCATGGAGGGTTTCACCCCAAGTCCAGCACCCTGAGGCTGTACGCTAAGAGGAAGGAAGGGGGCTGGTGAGTGTCAGCACCACAGTCCAGGATGAGACAACGAACATCCACAAATACATCACAAAGATGGCCCCAACTGACAGCGTGCTCAGTGAATACCTCAGGCAGCAGAAACCTAAGAAAGTGGAGGAAGGTGAGGAACCATTATGGAAGGACAGGCCCCTGCACGGTATATACCACCGGCAGATAGAGGAGGTGGCTGATATCCAGAAATCCTACCAGTGGCTGGACAAAGCTGGACTGAAAGATAGCACAGAGGCACTAATCATGGCAGCACAAGAACAAGCTCTGAGTACAAGATCCATAGAGGCTGGGGTCTATCACACCAGGCAAGACCCCAGGTGCAGGCTGTGTAAAGATGCCCCTGAGACAATCCAGCACATAACAGCAGGGTGCAAGATGATAGCAGGCAAGGCATACATGGAACGCCATAACCAAGTGGCCGGCATAGTATACAGAAACATCTGTGCCGAATATGGCGTGGAAGTGCCGAGGTCAAAATGGGAGACGCACCCCAAGGGTGGTGGAGAATGACCGAGCTAAGATCCTGTGGGACTTCCAGATACAGACGGACAAAATGGTGGTGGCTAACCAACCGGACATAGTGGTGGTAGACAAACATGAGAAGACGGCCGTAGTGATCGATGTAGCGGTTCCGAATGACAGCAACATCAGGAGGAAGGAACACGAGAAGCTGGAGAAATACCAAGGGCTCAGAGAAGATGTGGAGGGTGAAGGTGACGGTGGTCCCAGTGGTAATCGGAGCACTAGGTGCAGTGACTCCCAAGCTAGGCGAGTGGCTCCAGCAGATCCCGGGAAACACAGCGGAGATCTCTGTCCAGAAGAGCGCAGTCCTAGGAACAGCTAAGATACTGCGCAGGACCCTCAAGCTCCCAGGCCTCTAGTAGAGGACCCGAGCTTGAAGGATAAACCGCCCGCAGGGGCGAGCTGGGTGTTTTTTTTAATATATATATATATATATATATATGTGTGTGTATATATATATGTGTGTATATATATATATATATATATATATATATATATATATATATATATGCAGAGATGGGCAGTAACGCGTTACTGTAATCTGATTACTTTTTAAAGTAATGAGTAAAGTAAGGGATTACTATCGCAAAAACGGTAATTAGATTACCATTACTGTCCTGTAGGAACGCTGCGTTACTGCGTTACTATAACCGTGATTTTTTTGCGAGAATGTCTCATGACAATGATGTAAGCGAGTGCGACGTTCGTGACAACACTGTGTGCAGATCAACGATGGATAATATATCGAGTGCGGGAGAGAGTATGAGCATGTAGCGTTTAAAGCGTGGAAGTACTGACCTTACTTTGAGTTTGATTCCATAAAAAGAGACAAAAACATTAGTGTCCGTTGTGCGTGGGAAGAAAACTTCCTGATACTGTTACTGATTACTTTTTTCAAGTAACTTGACCAACACTGTATATATGTATATATATATATATTAGGGGTGCAACGATACTCGTATCGATATTGAACCGTTCGATACAGTGCTTTCGGTTCGGTACGCATATGTATCGAACAATACAAAATTTTTAATTTATTTTATCAACTTTTCTTCTGACGATGCTGTCTGTGTTGAGCGCTCAGTGGATCTGCGCTCGACAGTGCAGCCTAGGCGGAGTAGTCGAACACAGATTCACTGAGCGCAGGGCAAGCTAGCGAGACAGAAGTTAAGCTCTCCTTGCAACATGGCAAATTGAACCTCCCCTACCCTCATTCAGATCTGGCGTTTGGAACTATTTTGGTTTTCATGTGACGTATGACCCTGAAGGTAAGCGCGTCATGGACTAAAGTAAAACAGTATGTCGGATGTGCCACGCAATGCTAAATTACATGGGTGGGAACTAGTGTGTTAGCACAGTTAGCTCGTTAACGTGTTGGCCGTCCAGCCCCAGGCATGGGGCAATCCGCGGTAGCTCGTTGACGGAGATTTGCCGTGTTGTGGCGTTAACCTCATTTCAACGAGATTTACGCTGACAGCACTAGTGGGAACACAACGAATATGACTGCACATTTACTCCGACATCATCCTAGTGCAAAGACAAGTGGAAGCAGACAAAAACAACAAGCACGCATGCTACAAACTTTACCCGAGTCATTTAGACAGCCGTTAGCACATGATTCTCCTTATGGGGACCTGATATGTTTAATATGCTGCTGAGAATATAGCCCAGAAGAAGCGTATAGTACAGCTTTTATTTTGGAAAGAGCCAATTCTCTGTAATAAACTCTCTTTTCCAAAGATGAGTGATTCCTCAATCAGATACAGGGCTCGCAAAATCGCTAGCCCGACGTCCCGGGGCTTTTTTCCAGTCGGGCTACCAAAATCTATCTCTGCCCTGCCCGTCGGCCTATCGTAGGAAGGAAAAATATATGTCAATGCTTTTGCATTCTTTCGGAAATGTAGCTGGGTAATTATGTCATTGGCATCGGTGAGCCACTGTCAATATGTGACATATTGAAATCGCGTTTGAATTTGCGCTTGTTTTTTGCTTTCACTTTGCAATCGCGCGAACTGTGTATAGAGAGCGACAGCACTGATTGGTGAGTGATGATAATTTGCGCACCAATTCCTCTGACATCGTCTTATCAATCGTTAGCTTACTATGCAAACATGACAAGTGAAATCTCCCGCAGCAAGCTTAAACATGTGAGAGGTTGATCGCGCAGAGAATCGCTGAGCGTTATGTGAGTGCGTGTGTAAAAGCAGTAGGATATATATTTTATTTTATATATAGTTCTGCTGAGCCAAATAAGACAGGTCAGGGTGAAGAAGTGACAGCCAAAGAAAAGCTTACCACAAAACGGAAAAGTTATGACAAATCAGACTATAAGGCAAAAAGAAAGTGCAGCTTTATGGTTCCATGGACAAAAGAATTTCTGTGGCTGCAATATGACGAGCTAAATAACCAGGTCTACACATTAGTGGTCCGCAGGTGCGCATTTGCTGTCAAAATAAAAAACGCACACAAGATAAGAAGTTGCAACGCGTGTTTGCGTACATAAGATTTTCAGGAGGAGGACAGACATTTGTTTAGAACTCTTAAAGATGTCGAAGAAGCTCCTTTAAGCAGTTACTTTGGTTTTCCTCCACCTCCAAAGAAATGTCAGAAGGAGTCCGAACCACAAAAGAAGCGCGTATTCTCGGAAAAGTGGTTGCGGGAGGTGAGCTGGCTTCAAACAAATGATGAACGCACAGAGATGTGGTGCAGAATGAGCCGTGAAAATGTAATAAATGACAAATTAAAAAGGCATGAACATTTTTTTTTGTATCGAAAAAATATCGAACCGTGACATCAAAGTATCGAACCGAACCGTGAATTTTGTGTATCGTTGCACCCCTAATATATATATATATTTATGTATGTATGTATATATAGATACATACATACATACACACACACACACACACACATACATATATATATATGTGTATATATATATATATATATATATATGACCGAGCTAAGATCCTGTGGGACTTCCAGATACAGACGGACAAAATGGTGGTGGCTAACCAACCGGACATAGTGGTGGTAGACAAACAGAAGAAGACGGCCGTAGTGATCGATGTAGCGGTTCCGAATGACAGCAATATCAGGAGGAAGGAACACGAGAAGCTGGAGAAATACCAAGGGCTCAGAGAAGAGCTCGAGAGGATGTGGAGGGTGAAGGTATCGGTGGTCCCCGTGGTAATCGGAGCACTAGGTGCGGTGACTCCCAAGCTAGGCGAGTGGCTCCAGCAGATCCCGGGAATAACATCGGAGATCTCTGTCCAGAAGAGCGCAGTCCTGGGAACAGCTAAGATACTGCGCAGGACCCTCAAGCTCCCAGGCCTCTGGTAGAGGACCCGAGCTTGAAGGATAAAACCGCCCGCAGGGGCGTGCTGGGTGTTTTATATATATATATATGATGTATGCAGCTGGAATGTAACCAGAAGAATGCAGTCATCTACATGCCACAGTGTACTATTTTAAAATACATTTTCCATATGAATTATTAAAGGATTATTTCCTGTATATTTTATCATTTATGGACGTGTCAGCTACAAAAAACTGATAATACACTGCCACAAACCTACGAGGACATTTTTTGCATGAATTATTTATTTATAATTTTTTTTAAAGTGCATATAAGTAATTGTAAAACCTTTACATGCAAATTATTTGTAAGCAAACTCTAGAAGAAAGCGAAAAGATTTCCTTGTTTTTGAATTTGTAGAAATATTTCAGTTTTGCATGATTATCCAAAATGACATACAGTAACTTTGCAGGCTGTTGTTTTGCCCTGAGCTTCACTACAATTGGCATGATATTCTCTTTAAAAATGTGTTTTTCTTGGTTTGGCTGCGTCTCACCCGATCCTCACTTGTGATATCATCTGTGTTTTGCCTCATCTCTCCATGCTCTTTTTTTCTTTCCTTTTTTTCATTCCACTCAACTGGCTGTGATAGATAGCAGGCCCTTCCTGACCCTGATGGAGATCCCTTGAATGTTTATATTTTCTCTGTAATATGTAGGGGCTTCACCTTTCAGTATAAAGTTCCCTGAGGCAACTGTCGCTGTAAACTGGCACAATACACTCAGCATCTCCTATGAGTCCATTACGTGCACATCAACCGAAAAGATCTGAAAACAAAGGTCAAGTATAAATCTAATAAATTCTAATCAATAAAGTCCACAACTTCTTATAAGTTTCCACTACACTTTGATTTTTTAAATTTTCAAATGTCTTTAACAGCATCTTCAACACTCATATTCATCTTCTAATTAGCATTTGAAGCTTGACCAGATTTTCCACTTCAAATTCGGTGGATGAGAAGCGATGTCTCTACACTCTGTCTGGTTCATCTTCAAACCCCCCATCCGCCCTTTTGTCATACTCTCTCATGTTAGGATATCTTCTTTTTCCATCTGGGATACAGATGACTTTTAAAGAGTATGAAACTCTCTGGTATGACGAGAAAATGAAAGAGAGAACAGAAAGGAAAAAAATTAAATAACTGTAATTTGTCTGGCTTGAGATCCTGCAGCTCTTGGAGGCTGCATTTCATTTCAAATGAAAAGACAGCCCGAGGGCTTGATAAAGAAACTTTATAGATAAGAAGGAGTGAATAAACATGTGTAGAAAAATCGTTGCGAGTACAACAGACGTGTTATGAGCTTTGAGGTGAAATTTGGCTTGCTGCTGCTCTGTCTCTGCCCGTGGTGGCTCTTGAGAAAATGTACCAGGTGCATAGTATGCACAGCAGCACATGCAGTACTTTCTCTCTATTCACTATCCAAGGACTGTCATAATAACTGAGTGGCCACATTTATGGACTGATATAGTTCAGTTTCTCCAGATTTCAATGTTTGCCTTGGAACTGGATTACACACGTGTTTCATGAAGAAAACAGCAAAGCACGTTTCAGTTGAGCTGAGTTCACCTCTCCTAAAGTAACTGCCCGTCTCCTGGAATCTCCTATATGCTATTGAGACTGTGCTGGGAGACACAACAGACCTTCTGGCAATGTCACTTACTGATGTACAGTCCCGGGGGATGGGCTACTTCTACAACCTTCTACACAAGTATGGTAGCATTCAAGTATTGTCTCATGCTAGTGACACGGACACTGGCCAAATGCAAAACTGCTGCAAAAACTGTCAGAAAAGATGAAGAGGGGAAAATGTCAGAGTAGCAGTTTAGTTTTTTACAGTCAACGGCAAAAGAAGTTACAGTGTATTCTCACTGCTGGCCCTTTAGCCTTGAGTATGTTTGCCTTATCCCCTCCAGAGTACTACAGGTTCACAGACAGTAAATTGGTATTTTGATGGGCTATCTTTGTCAGCCTGCAGTCTCATTAGCACATTTAACATTTTTGGTTTATGGTGAGGAGATATCAGCTGAAAGGATTTGTTGTTCTGCAGCAAAGTATTATCATAAAAACATTCACTATAAAGACAGCTCCTTGGGCTCTCCCACGCTCCGTGCTGTTATTAAAGCTGGTTACAGGTACTTTCTCTTATAGTCTTTATCTCTTTTAAATAATTCAACACTTGCCCTACGGTTCCCCCACCGTCTGAAACTGATGGATGGCAAATGTTCAGCACTACTGTACACGGTGTTCTCTGAGAAGTGTTGAACCATTTTCTCATGCTGCATGAATTATTAAGAGTTTGTCACCAACATGTTCTTCCATCACTAAATTGAAATGTGTTTTCCTGAAGGAGTCCAAACAATCCCCCCCCCCCCCCCCCCAACACACACACAAAATTATGTAGGGGAGATTTAAACACAATGCAACAAGACTGGAAAAAAGCCTCACACATTTCCCTGTCAGTGGATGAGAGTCTGCTTTGTGGAGTCGATCCATCAGCTAAACCGTTTATTCTCAGGTCCTCGACATGTCATTGAAAGTGAAGACAGTTTCAGTATACAGGAGGGAAATGTCTCATTACATTTAAAACAGACTGAGAATGCAAGCCAAAGGAGTAAAGCCACAACAATAATTCAAGGGAACTTGAAAATGGGAACGATTGCAATGAATCCCCCACAAAACCTGAAGAAAGAGTAAATTAAAAAAAGTTCTACTATGTGTGTGTGTGTTAGAACATGGCGAACATACAGAGGACCAGCATCCTGTACCAAACTGGCAAGCTCTGTCATCAAATTCTGCAGCGGCAACGGTGCTTCATACATGGCCTGGCTGTGCAGACAGTGCACATCTGTACAGGATAAAGTGTTCGATGCTTTATCCACAAGGACGACTCTGATCTGGATGCCTAAAGAAAAAAATTGTATCAAAGCCTCAGCTGGAACATTTCAATCCTCGGAAGAAAGGCACGCCAGAAAGGTCAAAGATTATAGTTAATGACACAAAAGCTCCCTTGTAGCTGGTGGAAAGTTAGTGTTACACTTGGGGGCTCCACAGCAACATGGAAAAGAGCTTGGCAGGTGAAGCTAACTGAAAAGCTTCTGAGATTTCAATAGGTAAAGATTTGCAGATATTCAGAAGGCTTCATTTGAAACAGCTCTGCATTGTCCACAGTGTGAGGATGACGCCTCATGACAAGGGGAGCATCAGGCGGATTTAAGCACGAATATTGTGTGTAAACTGTTATAGAGGTCAGAGAGGTTTCGTCAAGCCAATTAGTGACGTCATACAGACGATGCTCATATAAAGGTTTCAAAGATAATCTTGTAGCAGCATTATGTTCTCAAGCAATTAAAACTACATTCAAGCACAAAGAGTGTCAGGAATATTTTAAATATGCCCGTCTTCACTTCAGTAATTACTTTTCAGCATTATTTCTGGCAGATCCTGATTTTCTTTCAGCAAACATTAATTGGAAAGTCTCTGAGAGCGTTCAGACTGTGAGGAATTAAACAGTGATCAATTCACGTCAAATAATGTCTGATAAAAATACCATTTTCGAAAAAAAGTAGCCCCAAACTGATGTGAACAATTACACAGAACATTCGTCTCTAGAGCTTTTGTTGCAATGACCTTCAGGACAGGAAGTCATTCAGTCCAGATGAAGTGGCCGCTATTGTCCTGGACGCAGAGGATCAAGTGAACCGTGCAATCGGTCATCCTGAGGGTAATGCAATATTTGCTTCGTGGATGCTGCCGGCAATGGGTGAAGTGCTACTGGCAATTTCCAGGTTGCCGCTGACCTTAAGGAAGATGCCATTTATTCTAAGCAGCAGTGGAGGTCAGAGATCACCATGAGAGGTAGAGGAAGCTATTTTGGTGCCCCGACAAACCCCACTGTGCTGTCTCGCACTAATAAACAGTGCCTCATATCAGAAGCCCACTTTAATTATGTATAGGTTACAAATCATTTGGCGGTTGTTAATTAATATTTAATTGTGAAGCCTTGTTGTTTCATATTAACAAGACAGTCAGAATGAACAATGGCAAATATTTCAACTTTGCAGAACAAGAATAAATAAGAAATGACAGCGTGCTTTAAATAATGAATGCGATGAATGATGTCATCCGTATGTCGCTTTATGTCACCAACACATATTGTCCTAATTCTAAACAAAGGCGATGATGAATGAGCCTGGTTGCTGCGGTTGTTGCTTTAATATACTAATCAATATCAGTGAGGATTAGTGCGCTGAAAGATGTTTCCATGACAACCTCAGTTAAACTTGATTTATTCGAGACACGCTCCTCAGAGGCCCGCTGAGACAACGGGTTGCTATAATGTGCGCATGGCTCATTAAGCTCAGGTAATAATGAACCAATGGCAAGCTCAGCTTGCATCTTCAAATCCTTATTTTCTGCAAGAAACACTAGATGGCAGCGCAGGCCAAGCAATGGCCGCCCACCGAGCATCCACTTGGCAGAGCGAGATAGAATCCACCAGTTGTTCCTCCAGCACTTGTGCGGTTTCTGTCGGCAGCTGCCGCAGAGTTCGTTCACTTTCAGGCGTTATTTGCTGAGGAAAGCCTACCCTACCCTCCAAGGTCAACAGATCACCTGCGGACCCCCGAACCACGCCAGGACACCCAGTTTCTTCTGCAGGAGCGCTGAGCAGTTGGAGCTGATTGAAGGACGCCATGCATTACTTCTGGATATACAGCGTTTGGATCCCCTTCCTCGCTTTCCTCTTCGGATTTCAAGGTAAGAGAGACAGTTTCATTCATTTGCCCTGTGACTATAGCAGGAGTTAGACTATGCTGTGATGCAGTTTTGGGCTGTTTGGAAATTGTTTGGAGCTGTGTTAGCTGCCTGTTAGTGCCTCATTCTGTTACCTGCCCCTTTGAATTGTGGCTGTTGCGCACTTAGGATACTGTATCACTGAGTATATGACTTTAGACACTAAATGATCTGTGTCAGACAGACCTCGCTGCTCAGCAAGGTCAAGGTGCATAACACGTTTGTAAACTCGATAGATGCCAGGGGTCGGACAAGTGGCACAGCAGCAGCACGCCTGCACGGAGACTGAAGGTGAAGTTCGTCTTTGCTGTTAGTGGAGAGGTTCAGGGCAGACAGGAGCAGACTGAGACGATTCCCAAGTGTTCAGATCAAAGCTTCCAAGTTTCATCTACATTTCCTTACTGGTGGTTCTCTGGGAAACTGGATGCTTGTCATTTGAGGGCCAGAGAGCATGTTTGCGAACATCCTATTGGTTAAAATGTGATTCTGTGTAGTTTAAATCAATTTTATCTATTAGAAACCCCCCCCCCCCCCCCCTTCTATAGATGAGACCTAACCAAGAGGCTCTCACGTGACACTTTCATCTGTTGATGGTTATTTGAAGTTTTTGATACTCAGTAACATTGTGATCTCAATTGTATAAAAAATTACAGTTTTATATGTCCAAGAGTGATTTTGCAATACTCTAGTAGACTCTAACCTGTGGAAGAGTGAAAGCCACCCTCTGTTATAAAGCTAGACAGTGTTGATCACATTCTCACCTAATCTACCAGTCTTATTTAGTCTATACTGGATCTTTTCTCTGTCCATTGATGTGATCTGACCTCACAGATCTACTTTGCTTTCGACCGCGAGCGCTCTAATTGAGCTGATTTAGCTCCTCTCCGGGAGCTGAGAGTTAAATCAATTTGGTTCTTTTGTCTCCCATAGGAGCACGCTACCTAGAAAAGCATACGGCCTGACCAAGCATATTGGATTCAGTTTGACAGTGGTCTGATGCTGGCAAGTAGCCTGGAATAGTGTGATGTGCCAGATTGGGGCAACTAGAGAGCGAGAGAGGAAAGGAGGAGAGGAAGAGACATAAGTGGAGATAGGAAGAGAGAAAATTTGACATGTTGAACGGGAATCAGACGGATTTTTAAATTTTTTGTTACATTCAAAATGAGTTATTGGCAGTAAGCAATGCTCTCAAGCATCCTCAAGCACCTCACTGCACAGGATATCAGTAGGAGACTGAGGAACGTTAAAGTGTGTTTGAATACTCAAATGCTACCACTAGTTCTTTGATGGTGAGAAATGGTCTGTCTCCCTTCACTATTACTTTGTACCTCTCTTTATTTCATCCTCCTCTTTCCTCGCCCACGAGTCTTCTTTTTATGCAGCTCATGTAGAGTGCACTGCTTGTCCTGAATTTTAAAGCACAAATGGCAGATTACTTCTCAGAGCAGAGGCTTATGAGAAGTTTGCTTTTAAACTTGGTGTACTGTAGCACACACGGTAAGAATAACTGATTACTATCATCGGATTAATGTTGATTTTTTTTTTGTTTATCTTATTATAATTTTTTTTTAACAAGTTTTCTGCTATCCGGATAATGATAAATCCTAGAAACAGAGCCAGCCACATTCCATCAAATCTCCAAACAGTTGTCTTGGCAGATGCACAACTGTTGTCTACAGTCACAATCAGCACTGGCACTGAACTGTGCTGTCTGGGGATGTGGCTCATTTACTTACCAAGCCACTGCTGATAAAGAAAAGAATGATGGATGGAGATTTGGTCTGTCACTTCAGCTGCTGCTTCTGCTTCCTCCTCCTAGTTGCGTCTTTTCCATCTTTCACAGTGTTCATTTCAAACTGTTATACTGTATGTGGCCAATTCAGCTGGGACAAGGCCTCTGACTCTGTGTTACCATATTAGTTGTTGCATATTTTATAGGTTAGACTGTGGCAAGCTGCATACAGAAGTGTCAGTCAGAGATCACATTATCTGAGGGAGGGGAAGCTGGAGAACTTTCAGAGTGTCTGTAAGGTAGTCTTATATGTTTTTGTAGACGTGTTGGGGATATTTATTATAGGTGGATTATAAAATGCCACCTGCAATGTTTTCCAAAAAATAATTGCCTTGTATAGAGACAGTCTACAAATGAATTATCATTTATCGACGTGGTGTTCTATTTCTTTGTAAAACAAATTCATCTTTCTTCACCAAGTACAGATTATTTTTTTATTCTTCAAAGAGTTGCCTTCCTGCTTTGATCTTCATATTTGCCTCCTCATCAGGGCACCAGAGTCCCTCTCCTGATGGTTTCATTTAATTAATTAGGACAAATGACAGTATGTAATGTTAATAGTGGCTGTTTTGCACATTACCTTCACAGTGGGAGAGAGAGACGCCGTACAGGACCGTAGAAAGAAAAGAGGAAAGGACATATTTAGTCATTTATCTAGTTTTCTTTTAAGGAATTAGTAGATCCTAAGTTCCTACTAGGCATTTTTGACTTCTGTGTTGTAGAAAACTGAACACATGGCTTTTGTTAAGATAAAGCAGAACATAATAAAAATGAGACAATATTCATGACTGATGTCATGAATATTGTCTCATGTCATGGGGTGGCTGTAGCTCAGGTGGCAGAGCAGATCAGCCACTAATTAGAAGGTCAGTGGTTCGATCCCAGGCTGCCTCCTGGCTGCATGCCAAATATCCTTGGGCAAGATACTAACCCCGTGTTTGCCTACTGGTGGTGGTCAGAGGGCCCGGTGGCGCCTGTGTCCAGCAGCCTCGCCTCTGTCAGTGCGCCCCAGGGCAGCTGTGGCTACAATGTAGCTTGCCATCGCCAGTGTGTGAATGTGTGTGTGAATGGGTGAATGACTGAATGTAGTGTAAAGAGCTTTGGGGTCCTTAAGGACTAGAAAAGCGCTATACAAATGCAGGCCATTTACCATGATGTCAGTTTTCTTGGCCTTATTCAGATTACTGATGTTTTTGTAAGTGCGACCTGTCGATTTTTCATTTGCTTTCTAAGTGACAGCATATACAAGCAAAAATCCATTTTCTTCAGTGCAGAATGTTGTTATCATAATGAACTTAATTATTAAATTCTTACTATAGTAAGTTACAGAAGCTTAAACAACTGAAAATAAAGAGCTCAGCTACTGGGGAAAGCTACAAATAATTAAATGAAAAATTAAACCGGTGTACTTGCACCATTACCTTTGACCTTACCGAACAACAGCATGTGCTGCAAATTTACATTTCACAAAACAATTATCAGGTTTTTCAGTATGTTTGTAACTTCATCTGATAACAGGTGTGAGAGGGTGTGGTTTGGTTCAGCTGCAGGGGGGGGCAGAGCTGTTGGTTCAGGGTGCGGTGTCAGGGGAGGCTGATCTACACAGCTGTTCTCCATCACCTAATCATGCCTCCCCTATATTTGTAGGATGCCGCTGGGACCTGATGGCAGAGCTGTGTACTGCACTGGAGAGAGGCAGCTGCAGAAAGCCACACAGAAAAATGAAAGAACACTGTCAACTTTTTCAATTTCCTCATAACTGCTTTGATCCTTTGCTCATACTGAGGCTGCTGGTTTGTAGCTGTCTCTGAGCTCTGGATTGCTTTAGCGTTAGCCACTCTAACTTTGTTAGCCTGATCGATCAGAGTGATTTAAGTGTTTGATTAGGATTTTCATTACAAATATTTACTGGCGGTCCACCAGTAGTTAACTTTGGCTAACAGACTGGCTAGGTGACTTTAATGGTGGTTGTCCCTGATTTAGTTGCCTTTCCAGCGAGTCACGCGTCTCCTGCTACATAATCTCTGCTCGTGGCGGAGATTCAAATCTTTTTTTTCTTTTCTGGAGATCTACTGCAAGCTAGGGGACCACTAAAACCACAGTCAGCGGTGAGTGGAGCACTGGCTTATTTGTAGCTGTGCACTCACAGAGCAAAACTAGAAATATCTATAGTCAGTTTTTGAGATTGAAAAGCCAGCTGAATGCTCTGTGTCCTGAATTTCTTGAGAAACAATTCAAGTAAGGCAACATTTAGAAGGTCTAATTTCAATCTGTGATTTTAGTCTGAAGACTTGTCTTGATTTGTCTTAAACGGTGTATGGCAAGCACAAAAGGAAGCAAAGCTAAACAGTGGGGGACAGCTTATGTATAGGGAATGAGAATAGAAAAAAAATGATTGGCAGAACAAAATGAAAAGTATGAATGTTGCAGAAATCTCTTGCTATCACTGCACATATTCTAGTAACAGTCTGTACTGTGAGAACTGACTATGTGTTTCTGTGTTGACAAATGGGACAGTGATGTGGACTAGAAGTAGAAGTGGGTCAGTGAAAATGTAAAACCCAACACTCTCATGATAATCATAATTATCACTGCCAATTTCAAGGTTTCAGTTTTCACTATTTAAATGATCTGTTTCCATTAAACCTACAGTAACGTGATTCCTCAGTATTCTGTTGTTCATGGAGAGGTAATAGTAAATTAATTTGACTGGACTGTTTGTAATTTGCCATGATTTTCTTTCATGTGTGATACAAAACACACATGCACAGAGACAGCTTCCTCCAGGTCCCGATCTGAGCAAATAGGTCTGTCACTTTGTCTTCTGCTCTTCAGTCTGCAGGCAAGCTCTTCACATTTCTATTACTGTCACAGTGGCTGCCTTTCCCAGCAGCGATCTCACACCACAGAGACCACAAAAGATGGAGGCCGGAGGTTTAGAAATTCTTTTTTCTCACTGTCACTTCTTCTTTCCTTTACTTCAGAATGTTCCCTCTTGTAGTCATGCTCTTCTTTCAGGACTTGGCTATCCATTTCACATGACATAATTACCCCAAATGATTGTTTAGAGCAGGATTAAGGCTCCAGTAATTCCTCTCATGACATAAACTGATTGGAGCTTGAGGCCCTGCATTTCCAATTACCGCCATATTGGTGACTGTTAAATTCTATAAGACTACTAGCACCTTGAGTGATCATAAAGAACTGGATACTGTATAAAGCAGTATCAAGTCCATGAATAGATCAGGCTGGTATTGAAGCGCTATGCTTACCAATGATATTCAGCAAAGCTGGAGAGGGAGCAGAGGAGTCAAACCCTGAGACAGCTGAGTGTCAGACCTTTTTGATATGTGGCATAAAAGTTAATACAGGAATCTTTGACCTGCTCCTTAGAACAATAGACAGACAGACAGTCTTTAGTGAGCACGCTAGTTTTCAGAGTTGCTGGTGACCTATGAACTAGGAACTGGAAGGCCTTTTAGGATTTATCTGAATCTTGTCCCAGTAAATTGAATCTTGGATTTGACATGAAAGTGAGGGACCTCAGACTAATTCAAACAGATTTCACAGGATCACACAGCTCGGTCCTTTGTTCTCATGTCAGTTGTCTGGTAAGGTTGATTCATTGTCCAACATTTAAAGTTTTAATATTTATTGTATTTCTATATAAATATACAAAAAAATTTACTGAAACCACCAAGACTGATTTTTAAAGGTACCTCAGTGTTTAAAGGGTCATCCGCACAGGAAATGATTGACAAATGCATCTCTTTGGCACTGACAGTCAGCAGCTAGTGGACATTTCAGGCTCTGTTTGCTTTTGCAACTCTCTATTGTATTCAAAATATAAAAATGCAGGCAATTAGACAGTGAATAAATGTCAGATTGTAACTTGTCAGAGAAGCAAGCACTTGTGCAAGGTACGTAAATCAATATGTGTAGAGGTTAATTAGAATAAGAAAGCCAAGTTACCTTCCTTAATAAATGTATTTAGCTGGCATAGAGTGTAGTATTTACCTGAGTGTCCTTTGGCAAAAATCAGGAGATGGAGAGGTAGAAGTGCAGTGTGTGGCAGTGAGAAATGAATGAGTTTGCTTAGAGAGACACAAACAGGATGACTGATCACTTTCTGGTGATAAAAGCGAATCTCTGAAGTTCCTTTCCATAGAAAACCTTTTTAAGGGTAAGTTTTGAAGTTGGGTTCGAAGATGTATCTAAACAATCAAGATATAACCATTTATGAAATAAATGTGCTGTTGTCCGACTTTGAAAATTGCTGATGACTTTTTTTTTTACAGCAGACATTTGACATTACTGCCAAATCGCCACCCTTCCACCCACAGAGAAGGCTAGTCTCAGAACTGAGGCACATAACATATGTTTCCTGAGTTTCTGTGGACAAGAGGCATCAGATTTGAAAAATGTGAAATGACTCCTGCTGCAGGGGCTGAGGCTGATAAGAACCAATAAAATGTGCTGTCAGCTGTTCTGTAGCTGTAAAGCTGTAAAGAAAGAAGAATGAGGCTGATTGGAGAGTCTGCTCACATCTCCTAGAGCAGTGGAGGGAGACAGCAGCAGGACCACCATCTACTTAGGAGAAAGACCTGAAGCATTTGTCTGCTCCAGTATGATAATGCTATACTGCCTGGAGGTCAGAGGAGAGCAACAACACAGCACTGACTACCAAATGATGTGTATGTTCATAGTGTTTTAGTTTTAATAACTATACATTTTTATTTTAGTCTAGTGTACCACTAGTAAGTTTACTTCTTTAATTCCTTAACCTTGGCTTGGATGAAAACACTTGTGCTGACAACAGAAATATTGCAAGAAACGAGAAGAAATACAGTCATTTTAGTTGCCAGTCGCATTTTATTCAAGGTATTAAAAGAGTCCAAAGAAACTCACCATGAATCCTTGTTTTAGTTATGAGGAAAGCTCAATGTCTCCAGGAAAGCTGAAAGAGGGAATTTCTTTGCCTCTGAAAAGTTTTTAAGTGATTGCATAGGTGGTGCAGCCTTTTATGTATGCATGTATTTGAAAATAAGAACTGATTGCTTTATATAATAGTGATTATGTTTGTTAACACTTTGAAGTCAGTCCAAATGTCCATTTGGTTTACCCTTACTTCAGACTGTTGAGCAGAATGTGCAAACTGAGTTGGGCAAAAGGAAAGCCGAGAGTAGAGCGCAGCCAGAGAATTCACATCACATAAATAATTTACCTAACAGCAGTATATGTTAGGCCAAACATGCTCACATACTGTAAAATAACATGAATAGACACTGAACAGCCAGGCAACTGCTGTAGAGAAGGAAGGAGTTCTGTGTGGTTCTGTAGGTAAAAGAGGAGATTGATGGCTAAAATGGACAATGAAAATTATATTAGTCAGAAACTTTGTCTGCACTTTTAGCATCTGTTTCTGATCTAATTATGCCTCAGATTTATCAACACTGTCTAGTTCTTTATTTCATACACTTACCACTTCATTAACTATAGCTTGTGAATACCAGGTTGACCCTCTTTTGTCTTCAGAAATGCTTTAATCATGGGTGCCAACAAGGTGCTGGAAACATTCCTCAGAGATTTTGCTCCGTGTTGACATGATAGCTTCGTACAGTTGCTGCAGATTTGTCAGCTGATCATCCATTATACAGGTCTCCAATTACACCACATTGCCAATGGTGCACACTGAATTTGGTACTGCAACAGCTTCACAGCATTACACCATATCTATGATCCCGAAGTGTTGATTTTTGTGCAAACTTCTGATCCTGCCACCTGAAAGTTGTGGCAGAAACTGAGACTCAGACCAGGCAATTATTTTCTTAGTATCTGTTGTTCAATTTTGATGAGCCTGGAGAAATTGTACTATCTTACACGAATTGCACCCTGAATTCTCCTCTGCTGCTGTAGTCCAGTTGCATCAATGTTTGTATTGTGCATTTATAAATGTTCATCTACATACCTCAGTTGTAATGAGTGGGTATTAGATTGATTGTTGCCTTCCTATCAGCTTGAAGTAGTCTGGCCATTCTCCTCTGAGCTCTGGCATCAAGAAGACATTTACTCTGACAGAGCTGCCACTCACTGGATACTTTTTGGACCATTGTCTGTAAACCATAGAAATGATTGTGTGGGAAAATCCCAGAAAATTGGTAAAGCATCCATGCCAAGTTGAAAGGCACTAATATCACCTTTCTTCTCCATTCTAGTGCTTTAAACTTTAGAAGGTCATCCTGACAATGTCATAAGCCTAAATCCCATGATTATATGTAAATGATTAATTTTGATGACCCCCCTCGTTGCTGAATTCAGAGTCCAGGGAAAAGTGTGCACAAGCACAAAACCAGAAACCAGAAAGAGAAACTCAGACCCTCTAATGAGATGAGAGAGTAATACATTTTGAGTGCCTCTCCGTAATGCGAGCCAGATAAACTCTCTGTCTTTCTCTGACACTATCCCTTTTCTCTCCTATTCTTAGGACAGGCTTTTAAAGTGAATCTTACACACACACAGTCCAAGTTATTTATATGGTAAATGACCAAAGAAACAGGTAACACATTAGAGTTCCCGCAGTTCAAGTTGAAATGAGATGTTCTTGCAGTCTCTATGTATCTTACATGTCTGGAGGGGTGTGTGTGTGTGTGTGTGTGTGTGTGGGGGGCGCTTTTCTACAATACCTGAGCATTCAAAGCCTCATTCATCTGCTCATAATTTTTCATACAAGACTTTTTTCTATGCTTTTTCAACATGAGCACTTTCTATCTAAAATTCAAACACATTCATACTCCAATGGATGCATTGGTGGGCAACTTGGGGCTAGTGTCTTGCCCAAGGACATTTGGCATACTGACTCGAACCACCAACCTTCTGATTAATAAATGACCTGCTCTAACTCCAAAAATTAACCTTGTGCTAATTATCTGGAGTCAAATGGAGAATTTTCTGATGATATGAGGTGGGATGTTAGATCTCACCATGGATAGCAGAATAGAAATGCCAAATCTGGGAGTGGCAACAAGCTAAAGTAGCATGATTGGTGGCTTAAAGAAAACTGTCTGTTCCTCTGTGTGACTTACAGTGGAAGCCGATCCAATCTTTTGGAGTATAGAGGAAACTGGTGGAAGATGAATAGATGAAACAAGGGAAAATCTCACACATTAGGTTGTACTGAACCAAAGATTATCTTCCCTTCACTGGCTCCCACTAATATTCTTACAATAGTAAGTCTAATGTAATACAAACAAACAAAAAAGTAGTACTTCAAAGCACCCTGGAGAATTAATGGTTGTTATGTTTCAGTGTTTTCTATCTCTTCATGTGACAGAAGTGGTGACGATGTAGAGATATCGTGTTTAGGTTCTACAGTCTGGTCCAGGACATCTTGTTTTTGCTAAGGATAATTCTAGTGTTCCTAATATTATGTCTCTCAATAGATAAGATGCTGCTACTTGTAAATGTAATCCAGCCTGAGTACACAAGCATCACTCACTATCCTTTCAAAAATAACCCTTATATATGACCTTTTTTAAAAAATTGTGTCAATAAAATGTAAAATTTAAATAAAAGTTGATTTCACGTCACAGCTGTTTTCTTGACCTGAACCAGCTTTTACATACTAAACAAAGAGACAGCGGGTCCATTTAGGGATTTTGTGCTGCTGCAGAATGTATTCAGGACCAAGTGCCAGCCAGATGGTATTGCGTTATTCCAAAAGTGCCTAAAACTGTTCTGCTGCACTGTATATTACTCATATATTATTTATGACAATTCACCAAGCATAAACATCACATATCACCTCCATTTCACTTTGATGGAAATAGCCTTTTTATCAGTGTGCATGTTAGTGGCACAAAGTGTATTTTATATGGCTGAAAAAGAACAGTATGAGATTTTGCAGCTGCCAAAAATAATCACTTTCTCTTTCTTATACCAGGAGCTCTCCATGGTGCTGAACCACAGTTGCCCTCAGTTTGGATAGAATACTTTTTGGGACAGCGACCAAATGCAGCTAGCTGATCTTCATTTGAAATTCCACCATTGCTCTATGTGGAGTATGCAGCTGAAAGACTCTTGCATGCAATTGTGACACATTTAAGAGATGCCAGACAAAACAGCCACAATAAGAATTCTGGTGACATGAAACAGAACTGAAGATGAAAAAGCAATGTGAAACTGTTGAATCATGAATAACTTCAGTTGTAGTCCTTATTAGCTCTCCTGTACTCTCCCACTTGGGTGTACAGTAAGGCAATACTTTGTTTCACACTACTGTGAAAAGACTTGATATATTAGCACTAAGTGAGACTAAATGAGGCTGCGCTGTAAAAAACAAACAAGCAAAAAACCCAAAAACTGACCATTTGCCTGGCAGTGTTTCAGCCGTCATATATAAACATATTAAGACTGGTTTGAAGCAAATCACTGACATTCTTAAATGAGCACATTTGGTGTCCTGCATCTTTTTAAGTCTTAATAGTCACTCCTGACACCTCAGAACAGTTAGAAAAAGCTGAATACTATTATAACACTCTACACTGTCCCTAGCTACATTTCCTGGTCATTAGGTTGGAAATTGATTATTGATTCTTTAACTGGGGCTATAGTTGTTTTGAAATCACTGAACTAGTACAGGCACATTTATTGTAAAGACTTAAAATACCCCATTGCAAATCATGGTTAGTATCTGCCCTAAAATAGATTGCTTAAGGAAACCACCTTTACTTAAAGGGTTTCATCTGGTGTGACCATATTCCTCTTATTTCAGTGGTCTTTCATGTGAAGCACAAACACACATTTTTCACCAGGCAAGAAAATGATCTCTTTTTGAAGCTTTTCAGCTATATGTGTCTAACACGGATAAATCTAAGGTGTGGTCACCTAACTTTACCGTTTAATACTGAACTAAAACACTGAGGCCAACACATAAATGCCAGAAAAGCCATTAGCCTTGTGCCATTTGAATAAATGTGCCCACTGATTACATCTGGAAATGAGTCAAGTACAGCACAGCCCAAGCTAGTGACATCTCGATAGATGGAGAAAGAAACTGCGGGGGGAATATTTAACATGTTAATGTTGTTTTGAGAAATGTGAAGATGGAGCGACCAGCGACCATTGTTCTTTGTCTTCCAGGGGCCAGAGCAGGTGACGCTGAAACTGCTGGCTAAGGATAAATGTAGATTTTGTAAAAAATAATTAACGTTGGCATTAATGGCACCCGGTTACATCAGTCGAAGGTCACTGAAATTAATATTGAATCTGTGTGTAGGCAGAGCAGTTTGCTCTCAGACTGCTAACTTACTTGTGGTTCCTAGGCTATATTAAAGTAGAATGGGAGGCAGAGCCTTCAGCTTTCAGGGCCCTCTTCTGTGGAACAAGCTCACATTTTTTGATCAAGCTTATAGTTAGGGCTGGATCAGGTGACCCTTAGTTATGCTAGGCCTATGCTGCTGTTTTTTTTTTTTTTTTTTTTATGTGAGTGTTTCTTCTTTACTCATCTCGTTTCACTCTGTGTTTTTATCAGAGGTGGGAAATAACAAAGTACAAATACTTAAGTAGAATTTTCAGACATATGTACTTTAGCTAGCTGAAGGTCCAGCTACTGTATTTCACAGAGAGAGAAAAGAGTGAGACAGAACTTCACTCAGAGATGGAGAAAGATGTATGTAGACAAAGTCACCCTCTGCCATGTAGGCAGCAGAAAATAATTCACTGCTTGTGTCCTACATAACAGATTCAAGCTAAGTGCTTTCATTAGATTTAGAATTCAAATTTGAATTATTTTTGTATTCTGTATAGGACTACCCCTCCATGAGTTCTTTTCCTGTTAAAAAGGAGTTCTTCCTTCCCACTGTTGCCAAATTATTGCTCATATGGGGTCATTTGAATGTTGGGGTTTTCTCTATATTATTGTTCGGTCTTTACATTTGAATATAAAGTGCCTTTATGTGACTATTGATGTGATTTGGTGCTATATAAATAAAATCGAATTGAACTGAAATGACATTGAAATACAAACACTAGTTTACAGTGAACACGCTGTTGCTTTGTTTTCAGTTCTCTGTAGAATATTTACATATAAACATTATTATGTCAGTCATAAATAGTTTTCCTTTTCTTACATAGCCGTGAAAAGACTAGAAACATTGGTTGAGAGAGACAGTCCGACTAGCTCACTTTAGGAATGGAGCTGGTGCATTTATTCAGCATGTGCTGTAACCTTTTGGCTACTCGGATATATTTGGACAAATATTTGGAATTTTAATCTTTTGTCACTACTAAGGGGTCAAAATTCAAGAACCTCTGCTCTTCTTGCCAAATGTATTTATAGCATCTTTAATTTGTCCTAGTAAGGAGTCGACACTGCACTTATAAGACACTGAATATGTTCTTTTCAGTCTTTTGACAGCTGTGTTGCTGAAAGTGAATTTCAACATTGGGTACCATCAGTAGTGTGGAATATGTGCCCAATTTAAAATGCATATAATAGACTTGTCAGATAACATACCTGTGGAAGATGACATACCTTTGGAGGTATGGATATGTCTAGCGGGCAATGGACTTTTTAACCAGATTGTTTGACACAATGATGGAAAGTGAGAGGATGCCTGTGGAAAGAAGAAACGTACTGCTACATATTTATAAGAGCAACGGTGATCCACAGAGGTATAGAAACTACACATGTATAAAGCTGATGAGCCATATCATGAAAATATGGAAAAGAGTTGTTGGAGCCAGTTTAAGTAGAGAGGTGATGATCAGTGAGCAGCAGTGTGGGTTTGTGGAAAGAGAAAGCACAACAGCTTAATTTCAGTACAATTTTATTCATATAGCTCCAATGCATGTCAGTCACCTTAAAGTTCAGATGCTATACTTTCTTTGACAGTGGTGATGGAGAAGTAGAGAAGGTCAGGAGGAGCTTCACTGTGTCTTGTGTCTTGAGAAAGCACATGATAGGGTGCCAAAAGGGTCACCATGGTTGTTACGACCCGGCTCAAAAGCCGCAACATAAAAAAGGAGACAAATACCAGAGTATGGGTGAGAAGAGGTTTTATCTTAAAATGGAAAACCAGGTTGGCTAAAATGGCAGATGCCACCAAGGCAAAGACAAGTGAGCTCCCCGGGAAGCTTGCCTCAGGTATGCTTTTATCCACACCTGACTAGGTGTGGCCAATTAGCACCAGCTGAACACACTGAGCAGATTAGAGGCTGCAGAGAGACATAACACCTCCTCCCTTAAAAGGGTTCCTCTAGGACCCCTAAACAAATTAAAAGTCCCTCTGAAGCCTTGATCCCTCAAAAATAAGTTGGCATCTTTAAGCATGGATGCCCCTACATGAGGATCTGAAGTTGCCACACCAGCTGAACACACTGAGCAGATTAGAGGCTGCAGAGAGACATAACAATGGTACTAGGTAAAGATGAGGTCTCTGTGAACTATGATGTTTGAGAGTATGATCTGTAGTGAGAGTAGGGAACAAGTGGAAGAGAGCCTGAAGAGGTGGAGGTATATTCTGGAGAGAATGAAATGGAAGTTCAGCACGTTTAAATACCTGGGGTCAAGGATAACAGCAAGAATGGAAGAGATGATTTACAGGAGGGAAGTGAGACCTGCTGTGATGTGTGGTTTGGAGATATTGGCTCTGACAAAAAGAGAGAAGACTGAGCATCTTCATTGTCCACTTTATATCGGACAAAGGATGTTGAAAATGGAACTGCCAGGAAAAGGAAGAACACAGAGAAGATTCATGGATGTAGTGAAGAAGGACATGCAAAGAGTTGGTGTGACAGAGGAGATGCTGAGATGGAGGCAGGTGAAAGAAAATGAAGAAAATGTTGGCGTATGTCGGAAGACCTTACACTTTGAATTCTTTTAGTTTTCAGTGAATGAATAACTTAATCAACATACGTAAACCAGTGCTGCTCCACTCATTATAATCACTAAATTTTGGTTACGCTGGATAACACTCAGTGACAGGAGCTGCAGAGTACAAAAAAGGGTTTGGGTGAAGTATCTGCTAAGAGTTTTGCTTTATTGAACTTTAATTCATTCTTTCTTAGTTTTATGCTCATGCAGATTCCTTGAAGGTTTCTAGCTGCTCGTTGTTCCAGTTCTGCAAGCCATGCACTTTTTTAAAGACAAAATTCAGTATGCATAATTTCTGCAATAAAGAGAGGCGTTTGGCAGATAGTGTTATCATGGGAAAAGCACAGATACCGAATGATTTAAATAATTCAAATTAGTAATGTGACTGAATATTACTCAGACACAGTCAACCATTAAATCCATTCAATAAATTTCCCCCCGAGACTAAATGTGGTTTGACCAGTGAACACTACAATTCTCCACGCAGGAAAGAAACAGTTTAGTTCTTAAAACTAGATGATTTTGAGTGTGCGGTATAATCCCAGTGTACATCAGCTGTTCAGTGGATGTACTTTTTTACTGAAAGCAATGTGGCTGTTGGTGTATAGGAGAAGCAGAGGTGAACAGGGATTTCTGGCCCCGTGCCTCTAGTGTGGTCACTGCAGTGTGAAATGCTGCTACGCTCTGCTCCATCTCTTCAGGTCTGATGGTGCTCCATAATCTGCAGTCCTCCCAGATATGAGCTGAGCTCTGAGTCACAAAAGAGGCCTGTTGTAGGAGACAGAGAAAAAGAGATGACATAAAGGATTATCATTTTTATGCATTCTCTTTTGACTGATGAGATAATATCTTTTGACGGGTACTTTCTGCTCTCCTGCTCTTATGAAAGAACTGGAGGACTTGTCGTTCTGGTCATGCGTGAGGGTGTCCTATTTCGTGATCATTTAGTAAACATTAAACAGATAACACGTAAGCCTCACCTGACAGAAACCATTGAATTTAAGCTCACTGTAGTCCTTGTATCTAATTTATATTCTCTGTAGTGCTGCTGAAAATCTGAATATTTCTGTGAAAAGATTTGTATTTTTTCTTTATTGATGAACATTGTTTTCTGTAACGGTCACATCATTCTGTGATGTGTCTGTGATCATGGCAAAGTGTGCTGCATGATACCCTCCTGCTCATTGATTTGGATGGTTACACGTCATATTAACAAGATGCAGTGTTGTATAGCAAGTATACAGGACAAATGAAGAGCTTTGTGATAAAACAGGAATATGCACTGAAAACTAATGAAGGAAGTCTTTTTTTTTTTTTTACTGGAGATCATTCTCAGTGAAAATGTGGCTTTTCTCTCACTCTAGCACACAAATCATGAAGCTTTGCTGTATGTTTACAAGAGGCAGGGGTTGAAAATGATTTGTGTGCGTCTTGTGCAAACAGCCTCTCTTTAGTGGAAGAAGTAGTTTGGTAATGGTTTTTGCATCCGTCACACAAGGACACAACAAATGTTTGAGTTTTAAAAAGTCTAGACAGTCCGGATCTTCACATTCGGTCATCATTTACAGCTAGTGGTAAAACATAGAAGATCGGTGTTACAGAAGAAGCCAACCTGAAGTCTTTGGAGGTAATAAAAACAGAAATATAAGTAAGTAAAGTTTATGTATAAAGCACCAATCACAAAGTCACATAGTGTCTAACACCAAAAAGAAAACAATAAAACAGAAATGATCAACACAAGGTTAGACACATAATTACCCAAATGCCTGAATAGGAATGTTTTTAGCTTTTTTTTTTTGTTTCTTAAAGACATGAAGCCGTGTAGTAGAAAACATTCATCTAATTGCTTTAACCGACTCAATAAAACAAGCGGCGAGGGGAACTCACACCAGAGTTTTGGAGCCTTTCATAAATTGTAAAGTACGGACCCAAATGCAGACTGTCAGGCTGACAGATGTTGCAAAAACTGCCCTTTATTTCAGTAATAGCAAAGTCCAAAGTTCACAAAGTCGATAACCAGATTCATTGCTGGCTGGTAACAAGGACAGGAAGTTAAAAGAATCAAAAAATCCAAAGCAACCTGCCAGGAGAACATGAGGTAAGGGAAAGGACTACTTAAGCACAGGAGGGCAGGGCTGGGTAGAGGCTGTTATGGTAACAGTATCACCTTATAATTATGAAGTTAAAACCACAAGTCAGTAACACCTACTTGTTTAGACCTTATTAATCACTCTTATTGCAATATTACTGAGGTTTAATAGAAAGTCCTTACTTTTATATGCTATATCAACAAATAACTAATATTGGTGATCTCTGAACAAGTACTGAGAAGCACCTGAATTGGTTTTGTCAACTTCACCATATTTTAAAACTGCATTGATCCTGCAGTGCATTTCCGACCATCTACTAGCTGCATCTTCTGGACATTAACAGTGGTATATTGTTACCCAGTGAAGGCTTGAGTAGTCAGGGAGGGAAATACAGAGTTTGAACTGTACACTGGTTCACAGATAATCTCAGATAATCTCTCGATGATGGATGATGATGGACAGAAAGTAATGTATTAATTTGTTTCAGTCAAGTAGAGCAAAGTCATGACAAAATTGTTACCTGCTAGCAACACTATCAGTGCCTTGTTACCATAAAGCAGGGGTTGGCAACCCTAGGCACGCGTGCCACAGCTGGCACGCGAAGGGTTAACTGATGGCACGACCATAGCTGGACTGGCCGTCGGGCATACCGGGCATTTGCTCGGTGGCCCGATGATTTATTTATTTTTTGTAACGGTATAAACAATGAAAGGTGGTGGATTGGCCAGATGCTGGCCGATGTGTAAAAATAACTCAGTTGGATGGTGGTGGCTGTGGCGGAGCTTCCTCAGATTCAGTAACATTAGCAAGTGGTGGAGGCCAGCAGGTGGATGAGGGAGATCAGAGGCAGGACGAGGAGAGACCCGAGGTGGCCGCTGGTCCGAGTGTCAGGTGAACTGAACTTCAGTTAAGAAGTTATGACCTGCAGACTATCTGGGTCAGATATAAACCAAGTTTAGGTGGAGTTTATTTTTGTTGTGCTGACTTTTTACAGTCAGTTACAATAAGTCCTACTGCGTACTAGCTAGCATGACGGAGTTTCTATACAGCTGGGTGGGTGCTATGATGTTACTGACGTTGAACTTTATTTTGTTCATAAGGTTAGTGGAGTTGCCAACCGTCCCGTAAAAAGACGGAATCCTCCTGCATTCAGAGAAATTATTACGCGTTTCGTGTTGAGCTGAGAAGGGACGCAGTTTGTCCCGGACTTCAGCTGGAATGGAAAAAGACACAAAGCTGGAGTTATTCTTTGTCTTTGCTGCACAGCTGCCTCTTCTTCTCTCTTCTCCCCCCTCCCTCTCCTGTTTCTACTTCAATCATGAAACTGATCAATGATCAGCTGATCGGCTTTTCTCTCGTTTGTTTATCGCCCACTTTGCGCCAAAAAGAGGAAACCAGTGGATGTCGCGCTAAACAACAGCAGCGCATTTAAGCTTGATCAGCTGTTGTTAGAATTTATTTAATATTCATTTCTAGTATCAGCTGATGTTTGCAGGAGCCACAGCTGTTAAGCTGTTGGTCATGATATCGGTTTGGTTATCTGGTGAGAGGGAAACATGAAGATGAAACCAGGAGATGTTCTTACTGAATCATCAGAGCTGAACAGGTGATGGAGGAACAGGTTTACCTTTTAGGTGACATGAATGAGTTGAAGGGAAGTTATGAGCTGTTTCTGAGAGACAAATAACACCAGGAGCTGTTTCTAAGTAGCTGACAGCTGGTAACTGTGCAGGGGCGAGTCTAGCAAAGCTTTGCCAGGGGCCCAGGTGGGGCATTAACAGGGAAAGGGGGGCACAAAGAAATACTTTCTTATTCTCATTTAAAATATCTGGCTGTTATTAAATAATTATCTGAAGCTTACAACCAAAGTTAGCTCGCATAGACACATTAGTTGTGCCTCTGCTTAATGATGGTATCTTAGCTAACTACCAACAACCAGATTCAACTTGTATTTGGCTAAAAATAACTTAGCCTACTGGTAAGAGGGACGTTGTTAGCTTTCCACATTCCGACACTTCAAAAGCTTCAGGAGCTGTCCGCTCAGCACAGCATCAGCACCATGGAGACACACGGATACATCCGTAGACTCGAGACAGAATTCACAATGCGGTTTTGGGACTTTCAGGCGTATGGACCAATGTTTTCTTTTCTAATCAAACCAGAAAGCTTTAATGAGCAGCTAGATTTGTCTTGCATTAACTGGCTGAGTTAATGCCAGTTAATGCGACATCGAAGCAGCTGGAATCCATAGATGTGCGTGTTCATGAAGCTTGCATTTTCACATGCTGGACATCACTACCCGACAAGTTTAGCTGTCTTCAGAACATTGCAGAGACCTTATTGACAGTATTTGGCTCTACATATCTGTGTGAGCAGATTTTCTCTCACATGAGTGTCCTCAGGTAGCTGTCTGAATGCTGGACACTCGGAGACCTTTGTATCTGAGTGGGAGACCAGAGATCAGATTAACATGTGTGTCTCTGTATTAACAGACATGCCATATTGGCGCAGTTTATTTTACTTATCATTGTTGTGAGGAGACCATAAATAGCATTTGTATTTTCTGTTGTACAGTTCATTTGCTGTTATGGATAAAAAGTATTTTTTTTGTTTCAAAATAGCTGCCAACATCTGTGAACAAATATAATTCTATAAAGTGGTTCTATATATAGTGTGTAACTGTTAATATAGAGCGTTATTAAATTTATTGCTAATGCAATCATATGGCACACTGACCTCTGAGGAAATTTTAGATGGCACTCATCATCAGAAAGGTTGCCTACCCCTGCCATAAAGAGATTATTAGCACTCTGTGACACTGGCTGTGTGTTCGTAGACTATTTGCACTTTAAATGTGTTTCCACTTTGTGCTTCACCTCCTGTACACATAATCTAACAGATGTTTTATAGCGATCGCACTGCCTTTACACTGCTGCCGTCACAACCTGTTCAGCTCTCAGACAGACATGTTCTGGTTACAAATGGATATGATTATTCATGTAACCCATCACCCAAACTCGTAGACACCGACATTTGGGATCTGACAAGATTTTCTTAGATAGCTCATCATGCAAATTTTATTTTAACAGCCGTCCTAATGATATGACTTGTTAGGATCTAAATATTTTGAGTATGAACATGAGGTAGAATCATTTGCACGTAAATCTTTTAGATTCAGTCAGCTGAGATTGTATTCTACAAGAATGTGGCTGACATAGTCAGAAGACGTGAATATTTGAAGGATTTTATAGGAAAATCCTGAAAAAAGAAAGACAGCACGAAACAGAAAAAGAGAAAGATCAGTGTACATTCACAAACGTCAAGCAAGCAGCAAATCAATGCGGAGAAGAAAGGTTAAAGCCTGATTTCTTTGTTATTGATGCATTAAACATTCAATTCTCAATCTACATTGGCAGAATAAAGGATGATGTGTCAGTGACCTGGATCTCATTGACTTAGTCAGTAATTAACAGAAGTAATCTGCCAATTAAGAGACTGTAGATGTTTTAGTTTAATCCATTGTCGCAAGTTATTTTTACAACGTAGGTACCTGTGTATTTGTTGCATTCAGCCCCGAGATGTTGGTTTACAAGACTGCATTTATGTAATTCACACAAAAGCACATCTCCACCAAGTCTCTACAAAAGTACAGAAATGGAACTATATATTCACTCAATTTTATGCACAAACATCCAAAACAACAAATATTCAACACTTAGACTCAGTTAACGAACATTTGACACAGAGCAGTCCTGAACAGGCTGCTTGTTTAAAAATTCTTGTTTTAAAGTTGTGGATGACTCGTTTACTCTCTGCATGTCTTTACTGAGATTCACTGATACCAACTGTTTATTATTATTTGTGGCATACGGGTATTGCCAACAAGGATGTTGCAGAGTTCCTGCCCTCTATTACTTTTCAGTTACATGCAATGCCACTTTTTGTGGCCTGTTCTTAAACAAAACCATGAAATGGCAGTTAGTATTGGTATTTCCACAGCAAAGCTATGAAGTGCATGGACAGTTTTTTGTAAACTTTGTAGCACAAATTATTCCGGTCTAGGTAAAAAGACCTGGAACAACTTGAGTAGGTTATGTTTGCCTCGTCTGGTTCTCTGTCATTTATTACAGAAGCACAAAGTCAAGCATAGAAGGAGCACATGCAGAAATTGGCTATGGTCACGTTAATCAAGCCATGTTGAATAGCTATAGACAGCGTTGTGTTGTCTCACATTAATTTTGCCATATAATTAGAATTGTGAGTTTGAAGGTTGTGCAGCTAATACAGGTTGTGTGCATCACTTCAGCTGTCTCCCGTGTATCATAGCTCTGTTTTACTCTGTTGTTCAGAAAAAGTCTATCAGCAGGTCAAGTCTCACTGTATGCTTAACTGACCTCTGACAAATGCTGGCTTATTTCTTTAGCTTTAGTTAGTTTGCCTTGTTTGTGTCACATGTCGGAGTTTTCAGCTCATATGGTAAGGTACTGCTAGCTGGTATTTTATTTCAAAATATTGTTTTGTTATTACATGACCTCATGTCTTTTTTAAAGTGGTCTTGAACTTTTGTTTGTTTGTTAAAAGTGGTGAAGTATTGTGTCTAATACACAACAGACACCTTAGGACAGGGGTCAGCAACCTTTAACACCCAAAGAGCCACTTGGACCCGGTTTCCACGCAAAAGAAAACACTGGGAGCCGCAAATACTTTTTGAAATCTAAAATGAAGATAACACTGTATATATTGGTTTTTTTTTTTACCTTTATGCTTTGTGTGAGCAACTAAAGTAAGTAAAGTTTATGTATTAAGCGCTTTTCACAGACAGGCAGTCGCAAAGCGCTGTACACAAATATTAAAATAAACAATACAATCAATAGACATTATACACAATGTAAAAGATCAAATGTAAATAATGTAAAGAATATAAAATACGTAGATCAACAAAAGGCTTGTTTGAACAGAAAAGTTTTTAACTGCTTTTTAAAAGAATCCACAGAGCAACTAAGGTGTGTTGCTTAAATCCATGAAGTGCTACAGAGAAAATTACATTTTATTTATGTAATTAACACATTTTTAACTCTTAAAGAAATATAACAAAAGGAAAGACACCCAGCTGAACTAAAATGATCCAGCAAACAAAAACTGTTGTGAGCCGCCACCCTTATATCGTCTTTGGGCTTTTGGAGCTTTGACCTGACTTTTAAAAAGTAATTGGAAAAAAAAAGCACTATGCTGCTAAAAAAAAAATACATATTTGCAAAATTCTGCCTAAATATGTATTTTACCTGGTTAATGTGTGTGGCAGGGCGTGGTCTGCAGCGCTGCTGCAGGGGAGTCGGACACACCTGAGCGGGACCCGCAATCACGCCTTGCTGCCTTAAAGTCTGCGCTCTCTCTGAAGAGAGCTGAAAAGCTATAGCCGGCTGTATAAGTACAGCAACCGTGTGTGAAAAGCGATCAATAAAGAGATGCTGAAAAGCGTGTTCATTCAAACATCGTCGGGTCTGCCGTTATATGTTTACAATGGGACTTATGGTCCCGAACCTCTGCGCACAGCGTCTGCTAATCGGGGCTTTCATCTTTACGCAGGACTGTAAGCTGTCATCTGTGAGGCGCGAGCGGTGTTTGTTTTTAACATAGTTCACGGTGGAGAACAGCTGCTGACATAATGTGGATCCGAAGAGCCATATTTGGGCTACCTGGGGTTGAAAGTCTCGATAAATGCACGGCGTTTCGGCGGGTACACCGGCTTCCGCGAGTGTGACGCTTATTTTGAGCGATGAAAAAATAATAAAATATTATTTTATTTTTATATTTCAAAATCACAATAATCTTCCAATTTAGAACTACAAGTTAAAAAAAGAACTAACATAAATAAAATACACTTCAGCTAAATACTTCTAATTTATTTTCCCAAACCACCTGGAGCCGCAAAATAAAGACTAAAGAGCCGCATGCGGCTCCGGAGCCGCGGGTTGCCGACCCCTGCCTTAGGAAAAGAAAACTCATCTTGTCAGCATGGAGGGAAGTGTGTTATTATACTGTAGTTATAGTGCTGAAAGGAAACACTTTGATTAGTTAATCCTATAATGTGTTTAGGCTTAATCCTGATGATCTCTCTAGAATATCTATGGATTTAAAATTTTATAGCACAAATCATCATGTTGGCATGGAAATGACAACATGTTCCCTTTCCTTGGACCCTGACTATTATCAAACGGCAACAGAAAGTCTTAAAATCTATGGTTAAATTTCTCTTCTTTTATATTGCCTAATAAATTCAATTAGTGTAAGGCATTTGCTGCATTATCAAAACATATCCTTACAGAGGAAGTTAGTAGTTGTGCTAAGCGTGTAGAGCTAGCTTTGAGGGCCAGATTATTATACAAGGATGACACAGTGCAGACATCTTGGAAATTGCAGAGCTTGTCTGGAGCTCAAAATCAACACTGCGAGTAACTACTGAAAATACTTTGACAAGGAAGAACAGAACACATAAACAGGTGCCGATGAATGTGCCAAATCAAGTTTGATATACTGCTTTCTTATTGATGCTAAATACCAAAGGCTCCTTCAGATGCCTTGTTAAATTCAGAGCTGTTCTGACAGCATACAAGGGACTGATATTATATAAGGCAGGGGTGGTAATTTGATTATGATTTAGCTCATTAGTGTATGCTGCAGTGAAAACAGTAGCTTTGTCTAAGCAGCCTTGAGCTGAGCTGTGATGCGATGTCTTTTTCCATGGTGCCATCTGGAAACTGATCAATTCACTGTTTGTTACATCTTGAAGGACTTACTGTCAATGGTTGTCCAAATGCACAGACATTCACAGCTACAGTCCAACACCTAATTAGGTCACTGCAGTTCTGCTATTTCTGTTTTGCCTCTTTTTTGAACAAAGCAAGTAAATGTAATCTGCTTCACATTCCTCTCAGAACTTAGATGTTTTTATATATAGTCATATGAAAAAGAAATTTTTCCTAGAGGTCTGTTGTCTCTTGGATAGTATGCGTAGAGCTAATGTGATATACGTTTTCTTTCTTCTAGATACAGTCCTAAGCAAGAAACTGAGCCTGTACAAAATCCATGACAACGTTTTTGTTACATCCTTTGAGGCTGTGGGAGTGTGTGGGCGTGGTGTTGTCCTCTCCCTCTCCTCCTCCTTCTTTATTACCCCTCCCCTGTTTCTCTCTGCCCCTGCCTTCTCCTTTAGAACACGCCTGCTGCTTTCCCCCCTGTTACCACCAATTACCCTCCAGAGGTGATATAAGCTGGAGGAGAGCAGTGTGGGTATGGGAGAGGCTTCTGGTGGATTTCCTCTGTGCTGGTCAGTGTGTGAGTCTGGTCTAGGTGTGGAAAAGGCCTGCTGTGTGTGTGACCAGCCCCACCGTGTGTGGCTTGTTGTGAGTAGCTCAACTGGGCAGTGGTTTTGCTTAGGTGACGGCGGCCTCCATTTCTTGGTTTGGCCTGCCTGGTTATTGCTAATAGCAGCGTTGCTGTCTTTTTCTGTTGAATCCTTGTTGTTTTCTTAGTTGAAGCAGCCACCATCTTTTTGGGTTGGCCTGTCTAAGTTATCATTAAAGCAGCGTTGCTGTCTCTTTCTGTTGTTACTGCTTATATGATTATTGGGTTAATTAATTATAATAAAGATTTCTTTTGTGTTGAACTCCTCTGCCTGGCGTCCTTTTCATTTCAACCCAGATCCAACTGTTACTATCCCCCACCCCCTTCGCCTAGCTGTCATGTGGGGACGTAACAGTTTTTCATTCATCAGTGACCACCTTACATTTTCATTGTAAATGCAGTTTCCAGTTCATGACAGGCTTAAGCCTTGGTAGTTCCTGGATTATTCATATATATCATAATCCATTTCCTCTTATCTGAAGGTGACAGTTTGGGCCTTCTTATAGTAATTATGTATTGTAATTGGTCTCACTATAAGTCTGACTAGCTATCCAAACAGCTAAACATGAACCCAGGAACTCCAGACAGTAGATGAGATGCAACAATAAAGCGTATATGGAAATGTACATTACTCATCTGTACTGTTAACAACAATATGTGCCTTAAAACAATGACCTAATAATCAATAATCTAATTTAAGAAGCTAGCATGCTTAGCGCCGTAAATTAGAATGTGAATTGGCGATCTGTAGTTGTATAAATAGTTCCAAGAGAGCTTCTCCTTAGAATCTCCATCCATCTGTACTGTCTACTGGGTAAGACTCACAGGATCAGAGATTAGGATTTTTTTAATTAAAATTACCTACCTTTAGTATCAACATTCTTTCTTTCTGTGTTATTTTGCTTATAATCTTGACACTGCAATGAATTTGCACCTTTCTGTTTGGTTTGGGGTGCACATCAGGCAGATCCATGCTACAATTGAATGTGCCCCCCAAAATTTAGGAAATCAAAGTGAAATGCGGGCGGTCAGACGAGTGCTTGCTGAAGAAAGCATTTTGTCTTCCCAGCAGGCACATCTTTCATAACTCACTGTGTAAGACGGAATCTTCTGTTTAGGATCCCTAACGTAATAAGCACATTTTAAAACCTCTAATCTATCTGGGTTGTTGAAGTATCTATAGTTTATTAATATCTAAATATATTAATAAACCTATAAAAGTGAGTCTTGGGAGAAGTTTACAGGCTACAGTTGGTTACTAATTGAAAATGAGGACATAAATGACTATTTAACCAGCAGAATATTATTATGAAGAGGAGAGATAATTATTATGATCTGACCTATATCGGCAATGCAAATTAATCCAAAAATAGATAATTAGGACTAAAAATGGTTTTCAGGAAATTTTCCCTGAAGCAAATATTCATGTTCATGCTCCACAAATTCCTCTGCTGCCTTTGCGGCTGCTGATTACTGGGAGAAATCACTTAACTGGTGGTTAAGGGGACAAATAGTAGCGACAAATATCTTTTGGCTCGACAACAGCATTCCACAACCACATCCATTGTTAATGTTACTTCAAGACTATTACCTTGCAAAAAAGGTTCCCAAATGACCGAGCTTTTTGTTGTTGAATCTGTATTGCAATGCTAAAACTGTGAGCAACAAAGGAGAACAATAACATACCTCTCCACAGAAGATAAGACCTAATCTTTTGCCACCACTCACTTCTGTTGTTATCATCAAAATATTTACCAATATTTGACAATTTGACAATTTTTTAATAACTATTGACTTTGTAAAAAAAAAGAAATGTCACTATGAAAACATCTCAGGACACATATATTACTGACAAATTGTACATAAAGTACCCTAATGCAGTCACTTTTACAGAAATGGCAATCAAAAACCATTTACTTGCTAATGCTAACAAAGGGCACAGATGGTAACTAATCTCAAAGTAGTGAAAGCAGAGCTAGCAACAGCTTGTCTAGCATGCCAGTCTTTCATTTGTCTTTCATTAAAGTTTTTATCAATGTTTATTCATAATATGCATATGCAAATAACCAGAAACAAAACAAAACTGCTTACCCTTAGCTTACCCAGCTTGAGCCTTTGTAAATGGGATACAAATAGATCAACACTAAATATCCCAGTGGCTTATAGTCAAGCAGAGTTAAGCTTACAAGCCAGAGACAACAACCAACTGTGTCCACAAAATATGAGTTATTTAAAAGGGATGAAATAGTCAGCATAATTAATGACAAACTGCTGTTTGAGATCAGCATCCCAATACAAGGAAGTCTAGATAGGCTCTCTGTTTAAGGTGAGTAGTGATGAGTGTACAGAGACAGGTCGGTATATCAACTTGCCGTGATATAATTTAATCTTTAAAAGCAAGTTTCATTTTATGAGATGCCAATTTTACTGTGAAACCATAGAGTGTTTATAAAGGCAAGGCTATAAAATGTAAACTACATAATCAAAGATCAGTTGCCACATTTAGGCCTATGAGAGTCTAAATGACTGAATGACTTGTAAAAATTCAACAAAATTAAAGATATATGAATTTTATTATCAGGGGATATTTCTTTTTGTGTTATCTTCCTCTACTCACCCCATGGCAGATGGCTGCCCCTCCCTACGTCTGGTTTTGCTTGCAGTTTCTTCCTATTGAAAGGGAGTTTTTCCTTCCCACTGTTGCCAAGTGCTTGCTCGTAGGGTTGCCTGATTGTTAGGATTTTCTCTGTATTATAAGGATGCAAGGTCTTTACCTTATCATATAAAGTGGTTTGAGGTGACTGTTTTTATGAATTATATTATTTTAATAAAATAAAATTAAACAGAATAGAATAGAATACAATAGAATAGAATTAGTGATTTTGCCAGGCCACCAGACACTGTCAAATTCAGGGCTGAGAAAGAGGTTGAGGTCATTTGGTTTCTACATAATGCATTATGTTGCTGGACTAATTGTGATAAAAGTATTGTATTGTATTTTTGATGCTTATGCTATATTGGAATAATGTTAAGTTCTTGTGTTGTTACTATTAGTTAGGGTTTAGTTGAGTTTTAGTCTAGTTTATGTTTCATCTATGTCTCCTTGTTTAGAAGTCTTCTCTTGTCCTCTGTGTAGTCTCTTTTTTTCTCTGTGTTTAACTTTTAGTTATGCCCACGCTTGTGTCTCCCTTAGCTGTTTTCATGTGTCTCTCCTTGTGTTCCATGTCTCCCCAGTCTATCATGCGTTTCATGTCTGCGGGTTCCACGTTGTCAAGCTTGTGTTGTCTTGTCTACGTCCCATTATGTTCCTGTTTTATTTTGAAGAGTCTGATGTTTCCATGTTTTGTGTGTTTAGTTTTACTTCCCCGTGGCGTCAAGTTCATTTGTGTCAGCTGTGTTTCCCCAGGTGTTTCCACTTCCCTCATTACCCTCCTGTGTACTTGACTCCCCTGTCTCCCTCTGTTCAGTGTCGGTTTGTCTGATTGTCTTGCATCGTGTCATGTCAGGTCTCAGGATTTTCAAGCTACTGTTCAGGTTCAGGGTTCATGTTTAGATTACCTCACGCTGTGGTGGACAGCTAGTGGGCTCTACTCACACCCAGGTATGGAAAGTGGTTGCTGAACTGTGAGGCACGAAGTAGTCCGTTGTTTTGTGATGAAGAATAAAGTTGGAGTGAGAATTGAGAGCTGGGTCTGCTTCCCAAACACACCGGCCGCCCAGCCGTAACAGAGGGCTTTAGGTGGGCAATACGTTTGATTTTTGTTGTATCAACTAATGGCAACTATAAGCTTATTTACATCAAGGAAATATTCAAGGTACAAATTTGTCTATAATCATCTCTGAAATGTCAAAATTTCCATATTCTTTGCACAGCACCTAGATCTTTGACCCTTTGACCACATTTTCCCTCAGATGTAATACCCTTACATCTAGTCCAGATAATATTGAGAGCCTGCCATTTATACAACACAGAATAAAAGAAAGAAAAAGACCAAAGAAAACCTTCAAAGCTTTGACGGAAGCTGTTTACTCTGAGCATAAAAAGCTGTGTATGTTTTCACTGTTTTGTTTTTTCTCTTTCCTGTCAGAGAGACACAAGTGAGCACTGCTCACTGTTGATGCACCTACATGGTGGGTTGTGATGTGGTTCTCTACACTGAAGGAGACACTGAACTCATACTGTACAAAGCACAAAGCATGCTGTCCGCAAATGTGGACAGGGTCTGCTGTTGTGATGATAAGTGTCAACCTGGCTGTGTGGTGGAGATGCTAGCTGTGTCAGGAGAGGCTTCAGGAGTGGATGTGATGTCAAAAACAGCTTAAGAGAGACAGATGAGGGAAGAGGTCGGGAGGTAGAAAAACGAAAAACATTGCCAGAGGATGTACATGCTGTCTTTGATTGTCTTGTGGATTAGAGAAAGAATTCACTGCTAGTGCTGTGGATCAATGTGGAGTCTATTTTAGTATTCCAGTATAACTTGAGATTTATGAACAAAGAGTGATAGAAGAACAAAACAAAACATTGTAGTCTTTTTAATCATTACTACAAAATGTGTACATTGCTTTGGACATATTTAAAATAATTAATGATAAACTGGCGCTTTTTCAGAATGTAAATATGCATGGCTGTAACTGACGGACAACAAGCCTTTTCCCACAAAAGACATTTGATTTGTTAAATGAAAGAGGTACAGTGGGTTGAATCAACCTCCACACAACTGTGATTTACAGAGAATAGTCAGAAATAGAGAAAATATCCAGTGAGTAGCAGTTCTCTTGTTGGTGCCAAAGGTTAGGAGTAAATGGCAAGACTGTATTGAGCTGATAGGAGGGCAGCAGTAATTCAAATAACCAGTTGTGTTACAAGCAAGATATGCAGCGTCTCTGAACACACAGTATTTTGAACCTTTTGAAACAAATCGGCCCCAGCAGCAGAAAACCAGACTTGGAGTATCGATGGCTTCTTCCAGGGGGATAACATGCCACAGTGTTCAAATGTACTTAAATACCCTACATAGTCACCAAATCTCAATCAAGAAGAGCACCTTTTGGATGTGGTGGAATAGGAGCTTCATATCATTGATTTTCGCCAACAGATCTGCAGGACCTATGTGATGCTGTCATGTTAATATGAGCCAAATTCTCTGAGGAATGTTTTCATCAACTTGTTGAATCAGAGCCATGAAGAATTAAGACAGTTCTGATTACCCAGTAATAGTAAAGTTTAAGTAAAATGCCAGTGAGTATATCATTCATAGACTGCCTCGCTGCATAATGTATCTATACATCATGGGACCTCTATCAATGTCTTTGGTGTGAATACCAGATTTAATTCCAAACTGCACTAGTGGTGCATTTCTATTATGACCTTACATTCTTAGAATCTAATCAGAGTTTTAGTGGGCTAACAGAAGTTTAAAGACCTCTTACATTCTTGTTCTGCAAATAAACCAGATAATATTTTTTTTTCATTCAATATAAAATGGTGTTTAAAATCAAATGAGGACAATTGTTTTTTTTTTTTCAGTGTTCAGTTTCTGGGAAAAGCTTCAACAACCCAGTTGAGGGACATTTTGAAAAGCTTAATTTGCAGCACACACAGTAACAAGTGTGTTAAATAGATAAGCCTGATGAAACATATTGCATATTGAGCTAATGCATGCCAGTTAAATAAGACTAAACGAAGAAGAATATGACTTTCATGTAGTCTTCCTAACTTTATCTTAGGCAGACCACGCGAAAACAATCCCCTAGTTCAGACCTTCCCAAAGTGTGGGCCCCCCCCCCCCTAGGGGGGGCGCAGAGCCCTTGCAGGGGCGGCGCGGTATGAAAAGGGGGGGGGGTCTAAAACCAAGCCTGCAGAATTCTTTGATTCCCTTCTCTCCTCTCCTCCCCTCTCCTCAGCCATAAAAAGACTGATGGGGTATTGCTGTCACCCTGCTGATTGGGTTGGGCGGGATGGGCATACCCAAGTTTGTGAGTGCAATAACCCGAGAACATAATGACATGGGAGTCTGTAAAAATCTCGGATACTTTTGAATCTTTGTGACCTCGAGCCTTAAGGTCAAAGTCAGAGGTCTAGTTTTCTGAAAATCTTGTGAACTTGAGAACAGGGTGATGTAGGATTTTGAAATTGATTCCATAGCTTCATCTACTAGGATGCTGAGTGATCACACTGCCGGCCACCAGTAGCGATATACGAGGCAATGTATATATTAAAACAAGCTAAAATAAAAAACAACAACACAACAACAATGCTAAAAATGAACAGTTGGCAACAAGGCATGTCTGGGTCACCAGCTGAGCAGAACCTCCACAATCCCTTATGAAAGGTTAAGAGAGATACAGCAGTGTAGAGCAGAATAACACAATCCTCTTCTTAAGTTACGCACCTATACGGCTTCAATAACTGCTGGTTGCCTCAAGTTAGTAAACTGGCTGGCAGGAGGAGTTTTGCCATTGAAACAACTGACTAGCATTTAAAGTCTCTAGTCAAGACAGAGGATAAGTAGCAGTCTGTCACAGTCTGAAAAGTCATGCTTGGAGCCACGGGGAACACTGAGCCAAAATCTGTCTCAAAGGTACAATAGAAGTCAGACATCAACAGTAGTGGAGGTTTAAAATGATAACCTGGCACTTTGGATCTCATTCGGTCAGAGGACAGAGGCTGACAAGATGACGTGGAGACAGAGAAAGAGAGTAAGGTCTAAGCAGAAGCTGGGACAGGTGTGTTTTATTCAGCACTTTGCAGTAGTCTTATAGATAACTCTTGTCTGTGAGTTGAATGCTGTCATCCGTTTTCTGTATTTATTTGATACCCTTCTAGCTACC
This sequence comes from Neolamprologus brichardi, assembly GCF_056152115.1. Taxonomy (NCBI): domain Eukaryota; kingdom Metazoa; phylum Chordata; class Actinopteri; order Cichliformes; family Cichlidae; genus Neolamprologus; species Neolamprologus brichardi. The sequence continues at coordinate 11,799,106 of NC_142117.1, read as the reverse complement.
TGAGTTTAAGTGAAGTTATAGAAAGTGGGAGGAATCCTGATCTCCTGAGTTTTAAACACAGAACTGGACGTTTGTTCCTTCTTTTGTTTCTCTCTATCTACGCCCTTGAGACAGTCTTTTTTCTTTTGTTTCAAAAATAGCTTTATTTTATATAGTATAGTAGTGTTGTGTCAGTTTGTGTTTTTTAGTTTTCCTCTTCAAGGCTCTCAGTTGGGCTCTTTGGCTCCACTCTGACAGTCACACTGCATTCCTATTTGAGACGAAAGATCAAGAGAAAATGAGAAAATAAATAACAATCAGCTGACAGTCTGTAAACATTTGATATGAAGTGGTGGTACAAAGTGGGTGTAGGAGAAAACCAGTGGTCCACTTAACCACACATTCAGTAGCCCCACTCATTAAAAGGGTGCCAGTGTCAAAATTTAGCTTGTTCAGTCTTTGTACTTTGTCCAAACAGTCTTTCGGCAAAGACCTTAAAACCTGAGGGACTCATTTATCTCAATACATGGTTGTATAATTAATTGATTTGTAAAACAAAATGTTTTGTGTTCTAAATGTTCTAACTTTGTGACATTTGGATTGGTACTGGATCATAAAAATGAAAGCAGTGACAGTAATAGAAGTTATAGCTGGAACTAAATGAAACAGCAGCTATGACATAAAGTGGCAGAGAAGCAAACTTATGTGAGTATATTAATAGAGAAAATTGGATCAGCACTCTGCTAAAATGAGTGTTTTTCATCAAAGAGAGAAGATGAAATCAGACCTCGAGTGAAGTGAAGGAAGATGTGAGAGAGGTGTCTCTCTGCAGGAAATGCAATTTTGCTCTCTATTTGTGTGGGTGACAGGTCTTAGTGTCTCCCATAGAGAGACACAGTTTAGGTTCCAGGAAGATGAAATACAAATTTCTTAGACAGTGGTTGTGACAGTGGTGACTTACTTTCATACACTTCTGACTCGCTCCAGTCATTTATCTTTCTCCAGTATCTCTGCAATCCCTCAGTTCAGCTGAAATCAGATCAGAAACACAATATGAAATGTTGAAACTCAAAAATGTTATTATGTCAAAAGAAATATGTTTGTGTTGTGTGTGTTTGTGTGTCTTGTAGTATAAAAATGTGACTGACTGTTAGGAGCAATTGTTGAGCACTAACTACAGACCCTGACGACAGAAACAATGTCTAGACGGAACAGGAATCGCAGTGGAGATGAAATGATATCTGAACATGTAAAATAAACACTAGTCACGCAGGCCTAGGGTCACTAATCAGTGACCCTTTGGCAACCACTGATCCCTACCACTAGATCGGCCTATAACAACCACTTGCTAACTCGTCGGGGAAGATACGTTTTTCCCTAACAGCTACGTGGTTGCTGAGTGGTCATTGAATATGTTATTTGGAAGTCTGCCCCGGGAGGAGGCCCCGGAGAGATCTTTTTCAGCTGGCCTGGGAACGCCTGGTGTTTCCCTGGACAAGCTGGAGGAGGTGGCTGCGGAGAGGGAGGTCTGGGCTTCACTGATTGGGCTGCTGCCCCCGCGACCCCGCCCTGGATAAGCGGAAGAAAATGGATGGATGGGTGAATGGATGGATGTTATTTGGAAGTATTTAAGTAGTGCTGTCAACAGATTTAAAAAAAAAAAACAAAAAACGAACGAATTAATCGCACAATTTTCTGTAAGCCAAAGTGCTAGCAGCATCCCCGGCTAACGCATGCTTTGCGTCAATGTGATGTTTTAAGCTGGAAGAGCTTCGGTGAAAAGAAAATTCCTTGCACAATGTGCATGACACTCTGTCAGATGACTGTTCCCTCTTGTTATTTTTTTAACACTCAGATTTCCCATCGAGAAATGTGCGTTTATCATCTGCCATGTTGAGTTGAGCTGCCCGGCACTACCAGCTCAACTGCCCATTTGCGCATGTGCGAAGGTAACTCTACTTGGACAAACTGCCCGAAATGCGTTGACAGAAACATTTCAGGGATTTTGAGTCATTCTGCACTCCAGATGGGTTAATTGCGTAAATTTTTTTGTGTCGACCGTGATGGCGGATTAATTTGCGTTACCACATTAATTTTGACAGTACTATATTAAAGCAGAGTTGCAAATTCATGTACATCTTTTCTCTGTCAGGATACGTAAAAAACTGATCATTTGCTTAAGTCCAAAATATATTTCTTGTAAGTTTAGTATTTTCTTTCCCTACAAATCGGTATTGCGCCATGATTATGGTTTGATTGCGCACATTTATGTGACTAGGTCACATAGATGGTATGCTCAGAATATACACCAGAGAAAGGTTATTGGTGGCTCCAATATTTTTTGATAAAAATGCCTCAGTCAGTATAATGGCTCTCTCTCTCTCACCTCAGAGAGGGAAAAGGGGAAATTTGGAGCCTGGACTGTGAAATGAATACACTTTCTGTCATTTTCAGTGTGCAGTGGGCTAAAAATGTCTGTAATGACAAAACCACCACACTGGGCGTCAGAGTAAGAAAATTGTTGAATGTCAGCAATCTGAACTCATTCTTATATACATTATTGAAGCCAAACGCCGTTAGATATAATAAAATCTTCCACAGCCTTCTCTCTCTTCTTTAAAGTTTTTTTTTTAAAATATATACTTCTTCTTTTAAATCACTGTAATTTTGCAGCCTTTCTGTGTTTCAAGGAAGGTCAACCTTAGAATTACACCTACATCTAAAATACAAGGGGATTAGATATTATCTGGAGCAGTCTTCTCTTTTTTGTAAGACTTGAGCACTAATATCTCACTAATACTAACTATTAAGTATTTTTACCTAGTCTGGCAAGAGCTATCGTTAACAAAATAATATCTGCCCTTAAAATGTCCTCCACTTTCTTTCAGCAAAAAAGAAAACCACATATTTTCACTCAGTACATGTAAGACAAAAGTATTGTGTCTGGATTGTTTTTTCACCCATCCAATCTTATCTGCTTCAGACCACACAAGTGTATCGTTTGGGGTGTAATGCTGGGAAGAGGACACAAAACAGAGACCACAGCTCTTCCAAACAGTGTTGGGGAGTAACGGAATACATGTACCGCCGTTACGTATTTAAAATACAAAATATGAGTAACTGTATTCCGTTACAGTTACCGTTTAAAAAGGTGGTATTTAGAATACAATTACTTTGTTGAAATAAATGGATTACACGCTGGTACTTCCTTGTTTAATATTGTGGCGGGTCAGGACTGTTTGGGTTTTGTTTGACAGCTACGTTCTGTTGTTCCAGGCGGCAGCGTTACGGTTGCCATGGTTACAGGGTGGCACTCTCTCTCTCTGCGCGTTTCCTGGGTGAGAGAGGCCTTTTTGTTGTCGTTGTGCTAAGCTAATAAGCAGAATGCTACAGGTATAGCGCTAAAGAATGTAGCATCATAGGCAGTGTAGTCCGTGCTGCAGGGAGAATGGACTGCCATACCCGTTATGTGTCTGTGAGCGAGGGAGGGAGAAAAAGGAAAAGTACGAGCTGTCATCGATCAAAAACGGGAGCTGGAAGCATGTAAATATAATAATAACCACTGCAGCCAAGAAGAGTGCCTGACGAGCCCAGTTGTAAGTAAGCTATTAAGACTCGACTGTACACTGTGTTCGTGTTTTCCTCCAAAACAATAAGTTCCGTTGGAGCAGCCGTTCAACGCCTCTCTCTGTCTCTCGCAAGCAAAGTTGACCCAGACAATAAAGTAAAGCTATTTTTTGGCTACGAGCCCGACACCGAACCCAATGTATTAGCCAGAGGTCCCTTTACTATGGTTCAGAGCCGCGGACCTTCAGTAACAGTAATAAATCACAGCAATAGTACATTCACGTAGTTGTAAACAGCATGACAATATATTAAGTAATCCAAAGTATTCAGAATACGTTACTCTCATACAGAATACATTTTGGGGCATGTATTCTGTAATCTGTAATGGAATACATTTTAAAAGTAACCTTCCCAACACTGCTTCCAAATGACCCCAAACTGCACTCAGTAGGGTCCCCAGCAATACACCTACTAAGCTAATCAACTGAATAGCAGTCAAGATAGATTTATTAGTAAGATGCACTGCTCTGGTTCTGCACCTTCTAATGAGTTTACTCCATATGTTTTAGCAGCCTGTTTCATGACTCAATGGTGGGTGCAGCATGTTGAACAGGTCTGGCAATTGTCTGCTGGTTAATCTTAAAGTATATTATCTCTTCTCTCCTTCTCACTGGTTTCATCTTGTGATGAAAACCTGGAGAGTCTTGATTGATAGACCCCATCAGATGAGATGAAAAAAGGAGAATAAAAATCTGCTGCATTGTATTGAAATCATTTTTAAATGTTTGTAAATGTGGTGAGGTGAGCATTTCTGACTATGGCATCAGGTTTTAAGCATACTTCAAAGGCCTGTGTTCAGTGGAGCGAAAAATCTAATCATCTGCAAACTAAATTCAAGTACCTTGAAAATGTATTCAACAGGCATATCATAAACTCTTAATTTTGATTGTAACAGAGTCAGATGCCAAGTTAATGTTTTGACCAACTGGAGATAATTTATGTGAATTTTAGGAGCAGGACATCCAATTCCCCCTCTTCTGGTTTTAGGTCTATAAATGTCTCGACTCAGATATCAGTTGATACTAAACTTAATTTGGATCTCAGATACTCCTTTGCAACAATATCAGTACAAACTGTCCAATCTTTGCCTCCTCAGTCCAACACCGCGCCGCTGCGAACAGACAAACATTTATCTATTAACAACTTACCCGATAGCCACATTAGCCAACATAGCAGCTGTTGGACTGTAGATAAAAGACGAATAATGCTTGCAGACTGAGTTAGGTATTTTGTTGTTTGTTATGTCCTTTGGTTATTAATAGGATTTCAAATATATTCTACCTTCATGATCTGTAATGAAGTGATCAAATTAATTTTTAACATGAATCAAATCTGAACTTAATTTTGAATACTTCTCTTTTCATGGTATTTAAAATGGTAACGAGTATCTAGTATTTTCTTGGTTATTGGTATAGAGTTTGAAATTCTAGAATTATGACACCTTAACTCCTACCCCCTTTCTTCTTTCTTTACTCCTGAACTAACAACAAATTTCAATGACGACAGGTGCTCAATATTTTTAACCACACCAATTGTGAAATAATCAGCACATAGGATTTAAAATATCACGCAAACATGTATTGTTGTAAGAATTGTCCCTTTGGTGAAAAATAATGAACACAATAAAAAAGAAGCATGCATTTCTGCGTTGTAAAATGTAAGAATGAGCTGTCTATCTAAATGAATTCGGACATCGTCTACTAAACTAAAACTGGCACATACACTTGTTCTCCAATGCAATTTACAGCTGGTTTGGTACCATGACATCTGTGACTCCATCTACACCAATATTCTCTCACACAACTGAATAGACCAACACTTTCTGCTCCACTGAGACAGCAGATGGATACAGTCTGAAGAAGAGGAGACAGTTTGATAGTTTTCTCTCTGGACAAGTGTATCTGTGTGTGCGTGTGTGTGCGTGCATGCAAGACTCCTACAGTATCAGTATCTTGAATAGTAGCCGAAAGAGTATTGTTTTCTTTGTTACACTACAGTAATACAGTAATTATTCACATTTTCTTCATCTGTCAATGCACATTAATCTAATGATTAATACCATCTTTCAAATTCCATGTGATGTATTGTAGTGACAGAATTGGGGCATTGTACATTTCTGACTGCAGTAAATTAAGACTGAGGGATGCAGGCGTTTGTAAAGTCTCACTGTCATGTTTTTTTTTTTTTATTCTATGACTTAATTTAAAGTGACACTGAGTTTCTGTTTTCATTCTAAGATGGGATGATCTGACAAATTATGATGAGCAGCACCACCAGCAGTGAATCCTAAGGTTCCTCTCAGTCACATGGTATTTGACAGCAGCCTGTCAGCTGATATCCAAGCTAATAATGAATCATACAACATGCCACCTATATTGTTATCAATTTTCTAATAGTATTAATAATGATAGTAGTAGTAAGTTTATGTTAATTATGTTCATCATGAAGTAACTCTTAAAGTTGGTTCTATGAAGAGCTGTAGGACCTGCTGCTGTTCATTGTTGTTCAGTTCATTGCTTGAGCAGCAGCTGTGGTCTGCTGTGTTATGCATTGAGTGGTTGGTTAAAGATATAGAAAACTGTCATACTGTCATGTCGTCATACGGATTTCACTACGTGTAAATGAATTGGGTGTAATAATGTTTTGGATGGCAGTCCAAGTAAAGATTGTTTTGGGTTTTTTTTTTCGTTGTCAGTATCTAACAAAACTTTGGATTTTCAATGAACTTACTCTGGTCACTGACATGGGAAAACTGCTTAATTCATTAAAAGGTTTCATACAAAATATTAATATAGTTCAAGAGCCTGATTTATTATGCTACTGTAGATTTTTGACCTAGACAGGTAAATGCCAGTTTTACAGTATATGCAGTAAGGATACACTGAGAAGTTTGGTTAAACCTGTTACAGTAAGACAGACAAATAGAAAATAATGGGTGTTTAATCTTGCCATCATATATTTCAATTCTCTCTTATAGCTCTACTCTCAGTCTGTCTACTGACAGAGCCAGGAAGCTGGAGTTGCTATTGGGTTATTTTTCATTGTGGCACAACTGCAGATATTATTTGTCATTTCTTTTGTAAAAGAGGCCTTTCTTTTTGCATTAAGCAAGGTGCTTTATGTAAAAAATCTAAATATGTGTACTTTAGCAACATTAGAAATTTACATTAAGTGGATTGCATGATGCTAAAGAAACCTACCCATTTCAAGGACGTCTAAGACATAAACATCTACAGTGGTGTGAAAAAGTGTTTGCCCCCTTCCGGATTTCATATTTTTTGTATGTTTGTCACACTTGTGACAAATCTTTCAGATCATTAAACAAATTTACATATAAGACAAAGATAACACAAGTAAACATAAAATGCAGTTTCTAAATGAAGGGGGAAAACAAATCCAAACCTACAGGGCCCTGTGTGAAAAAGTGATCATATATAAGCTGAAGCACACTTGAGTTCTGCAGCAGAATAATGATCCACTTCTTAATGGCTTAAGAAAAGCTAAAAACGTGGCCTAGCCAAAGTCCTGACCTGAACTCGATTGAGATGAGATGCTGCGGCATGACCTTAAAAAGGCGGTTCGTGCTCGACAACCCTACAGTGTGGCTGAATTACAACAATTATGCAAAGATGAGTTGGCCAAAATTCCTCCACAGTGTTGTAAAAGACTCATTGCCAGTTATCGCAAACACTTGTAGGTTTGGATTTTTTTCTCCCTAAATAACCAACACCTTCATTTATAAACTGCATTTTGTGTTTACTTGTGCTATCCTTGTCTAATTTTTTTTTTAATTTATTTGATGATCCGAAACATTTAAGTGTGACAAACATACAAAAAAAAAAAAAAAAAGGAAATCAGGAAAGGGGCAAGCACTTATTCACACCACTGTAAATACACAGTGTGTATGTCTTATTATTCTTCTGGAACTATACTGCTTTCCCTTTTTTGTTGATGTTTTGCATGTGACCACAAACTACGTGGTGTTAACTTGTACATCATTTTGCATTTGTGACAATCATGGTGACAATATAGGATCAAGTGAATAAGGTCCCAGTTGCTCTGGCATAGAGACTGGTCTGTTAGCATCTCACAACCACTGTTGTTAAGGCTGCTGGAGGTTAATGGCAGTCACTTGGAAAATAACTGCTAAAGCCACAGTCACACAGAAACTACAGACCAGTCTGTGAGCCTGCACTTCCGTTCCCCAGCAACCACCTGTCATTAGGGAAAAACGTGTATTTCCCACCGCGTTGGCAAAACCTCCTTGTGATTGGTTTAGTTACTAGTATGTTGCTGCAGTTGTCATTTTTAGTTTGCAGTGAGTACACTGGTCAGCTACTCTTCTTGCTTTAGTGAAATGGAAAAGTACAGTACAAACCACAAATGGAGACCATTTGCCTTCATAATAAAAACTGTGTCTTATGAAATATTTTGGCTGTAGCACCAAGACACAATTTTTTCTCAATTTTTGGATTGCAGTGCACTTTTCAAGTTGTCCTACTGCTGGGCTAGTAGTTATCAATTATTTACATAAAAATCTACGGGCAACATTGGGAATCTGCTATCAACCAAAACACTCACTAGGAGGCTTTTGCTACAGCAACTTCTTTGCTTCAAGTTTCACCCAATGAGAGCCAGCAACCTCCAATAACTAGAAGAGGAATACATGTTTTTTTTCCCCTTAGCAACTGGTGGTTGTATCACATCCAGTATGACCTTTCTGAACAGCATGCACATGATTCATTGTGAGAAACGTCAACTGCTCTCTTCACATGGGCATATCAAAAGAGATAGGGAACAGCATGCTTGTAATATAACCTTATTTCATACAAATGCTAATAAGATATAATAAAATGTACCTTTTGACAATTCATTTGGAACATTGCCACAGTGGAAAACATCCTTCTTCATTGTAATGCAGAGGCAGATAGATGCCGAAACCATTTTTGTACCAGACTGAAAACTGGGTAATTTCTGCAGTAAATTTCAACATTTTTATGGAATCTGTGGTTATTGACTCACCGTGGAGCCAGCCTCTTGTGTTCGTTCAACAATTGCACATCCACATTGACATTCCACAGTTTTCCTGCTATAATTGTTTGGTTTTCACATTTTTGCTTTACTGTTTACCTTCTAGACTGAAGATTGTTGCATCTTTCAAAACATTGTAACAGACTGAAAAAAAGCCTTAAATGTTGTAGTTGCCACACAAAGCAAAAAATGCTAACAGGTCTTTGTGCATTGGAAGAAGTGGACAGACAGAGGTTTGCAGGGATCACTGTATTGTCGTCTAAGGCTTAGAGATTTGTGTGCTTAAAGGTTAGAGGGCTTGAGACACAAAGCCATTAGCTATTTGCAGAGTGTCCCTGGAGAGTAAAGTGCTGTCATCAAAAGGATGCCAAGAAAAGGGAAAACCAAACTGTCGAGGATGTGCTGAGGAGTACATGATTAAATGTCATATGAGTGGAAGAACAATGTACTGTAGATGTTAAACTATGGAGGCTGTCAAATGGCTAAACTGCTTCATTGATTTGCAGCAGACAAAAACAAACAAACAAACAAACAAGCAAGCAAAAAAAAGGATATATAGATGTCAACATCTATATATATTGAGCGATCGTGGCTCAAGAGTTGGGAGTTCGTCCTGTAATCGGAAGGTTGCCGGTTCGAGCCCCGTCTCGGACAGTCTCGGTCGTTGTGTCCTTGGGCAAGACACTTCACCTACCGCCTACTGGTGTTGGCCAGAGGGGCCGATGGCGCGATATGGCAGCCTCGCTTCTGTCAGTCTGCCCCAGGGCAGCTGTGGCTACAACTGTAGCTGCCTCCTCCAGTGTGTGAGAATGGGTGGATGACTGGGTGTGTGAAGTGCTTTGGGGTCCCTAGGGGGGACTAGTAAAAGCGCTATACAAATACAGGCCATTTACCATTTAACTGCATATAAATGTCAAGCATACATGCACTTAACAAGGCATCTGGGCTTTATATGAAAACCAGAACCTCAAAACCTCATGAAAATAAAGAAAAAATAAATAGATAAGAAAACAAATGAAATAAATAAACTAAAAATAAAGAGAAATAAAGTGAACTTTTCTCTTGAGAGATTAATTTTCATGAGATTTTGCAAAAAATAAGGCTTAAAACAATAATGTCTTGGGCAAGAAGATTTCTAAATTTCTGCTTTTCAATTCTGCATGCCTGGTCATTGTCCTCTAGTCACTAACACTGTGTTTTGATACAGCAAAACAACATGCTATGATTATTCTCATTTTTATTTTTTCACTTTCTTTTGTCACACTACTGAAAGAAAAGAAATGCTCCAGACATCACCACTGAACACTAAATAGCAGTAATTCTGAAGCAGCTGCGCTTCTGTGATAAAATGCTTATTCTATAAATGAAACGTTGTTTGACAAAAATCTCCATGAATTGGCAAATTACCCATGGTCCTAAAATAAGACTGTTCTCCCTGGGATAATGACCCCCAATCAGTGTAGGAGTAGGGCTGAGATGACGGTCAGGCTAACCCCACAGGCTGCTCTGTACATCTCAGAAAACAAGGAAGGTAATTTGTTGTTTCTGGCTCTGGTGGTCATGCATCCTTGATGAGAAATGTCTGCCCTCTGGGTGGTTCATCACAGCATGCGTCCTATCGTGCAATTAACATTTATTTGCTGATTTGTGCTCAAACCTTCCTCAGTTTAATATTTTGAAATATATAAAGTCAGGAAAGAGATTACACTTTACACTTTGGATTACACTGGTTATAGGCCATAGCTGAAAGGTCTTCTTTTTTCCACAATAACGTAAACCAGGGAGTGCAAGAATCAGTTCAGTCACTTCAGTAATGATCAGACTAAAGAGTTAATTTGCACTGCATGTTGTGATATAGACTGATGTCTATGTAGAAGTTTTTTGGGGTATCTGTGGCACAGGAGACAGACCAGATATCTGTGGTCAAGATACTGATTCCCCAAGTTTCTCCAGATGTGATCACTGGAGTGCGGATGTGTGTGAATATTAGATACAAAGCACTTGGGCATAGTGCATGGCATGTGTGTGAATGGGTGAATGAGAATTGTAGTATAAAGCACTTTAATGTCACGATCTGAGGAGACAGACCGTGTGGGGGTGCGTGTGGTGGACCCAGGTGCGAACACAAGAGAGTAGACCGGAGTAACTTAAACTGAAAGCGAGCCTTTATTATGGCTGAAGACAGGTCTCAAACAAAGCAGAAATACCGTGACTAAACTGAACTAAACTAAACTGGGAAACGGATACTGATAAACTATGAAGACTCAGAAAACCACGACGAAGACTGGCCGTGAGGACATGGAGGGTGGGAAACACAGACGACGCGACACAGACTGCATGAAACACAGAGACTAAATACACATGAGGGATGATCAGGGGAAGTGGCCACACATGGGAGCACAGCTGACACACATGAACCTAAAGACAGGACAGGAGAAGTGAAACTAAATACACTGACATTGAATACAGACTTTCAAAGTAAAACAGGAAACATGGAGATTAGACATGACATGAACTAAACATAACCACGCAGACATGACACATGACAGGTAGATGCACGAACCAGGGAGACTGAGTACAGGGGAAGATGACATAAACAACTAAGAAACAAAAGGCTAAACAGCCCCCTAGAAATTAACTAGACGAACTAAGCCAAAGCATAAATGAATACAAAAGATACATAAAACTCAACACTGGGTCACACGACCCAGGACCATGACACCTTAAGGATTAGTCAATTTACTATTTGTTGAAAATCTAGAGAAAATTAATTAACAAGAATATCTGAAAGCACCTACGTATGTTGTCAAAACAGAAAGCTGATTTTTTTAGTATTCGACTTAATCTCAGCAATGTTTATTCTGTCAAAATTTTCGATTTGTTTTAAACAGATCCTGGCTGGGTGCGTGCTTTATCAGCACCCACTGTTTCATAGATTCCCACATTGATGATGCTCGTCAAGATCTTGGTTGATATTGTTAACAAAGCTGTGCCCCATCAATTCTGCAGTCTTTTCAGTCCTTTTATGATGGTGCTGAACATCAGTTACTGAGTCAATTCAGTTCGTCTTAGCCAGAAACTTTGTTTAATTACTAATCAGTACCCTTTAATTCCAGTCAATTATACAAAATAAAAAAAGTTAGCATGTATCAAATTCATTTTACAAAACTTGTGTGCCATTCATATACTGTACCAACCATTTAGCTAGTATTATCTACACGCAAAATTAGAAAAAGAAAATGCAACAAAGAACAAGAAAAAAAATAACCACTTAAACATTAATATGCTAAATGTTTTATTCAATAAGTAAGGAAAAAAATGAAGCGTCATCTTTGTCCTGCAGCTCATTTCAAAGTCCCTTTCATGGAGGGTAAGGAGAGGTACCCAAGGCTTTTTGAATTAGATTTTTCTCATTCTAATAGTCTGGTGGGTATTTTCAGTTAGGCCCCTTTGTAGAGTTAAAGTGATGCTTTGCTGCCATAAATGACAACTGGGACTGTAGCCAATGTCATTAAGGCCAACTGGAAAGCACCATCAGTCAACCACCCCCTCTTTCCTAAAAGGCTTTTTATCTCCAAACACAGAAGTTTTATTCTGCTTCTCACCCACTCATGTGCCCAAGGTATACCCGATTATGCTCCCACTCTTCCAGTTTATGCCTTTGGAGACAATACATTGGATCCCGCCATACATCATACTGATAAGACATCAAAACAACGTTGATTACTTACAACCCCATTTCCAAAAAGTTGGGACGCTGCGTAATGTGTAAATAAAAACAGAAAACAATCATTTACAAATCCCACAAATCGATATTTGTGTTCACAGCAGAACACAGAAAATACTGTGTGTCAGACGTTTAAACTGCGACATTTTATTATTTCATGAAAAATATTAGCTCATTTTGAATTTCATGGCAGCAACACGTCTCAGTAAAACACAGGCTTGTGTTTTATTTTACAGAAACAGATTTTTTAAATACCCCATCTTTAATATCATTCTTACATTATGAGAAAAAAAAATCTATAATGCATATGCAGAATGGTGGATGAAACCTTTTATCCATGATAAATGTCGGGCCATTCAGGCTCAGAGACAGATATTAATCTCAGCACTGAGCTTCATCACATCAAGTTTAAATGGAAGAAGAGCAGCAGATCAGAGAGATGTGGTGAGCTCACTGCTGCAGGGGCTAGGGATGAACAAAATCATTGCTTTGCCAATGTGATAATGTAAAGAAAGCAAACTGAGCTGACTGGATTTTCTCATGAGATTACAACAGATCAAAGATAGATTAGGGAAAAGAGAATGAGGCTGTCAAGGGCAATAATGCTTCATTTTTTTTTAAGTAGCGTTATGGTTTGAAGTGTGTTCACCATGTGAATTAAGGGGTTTCTGTTAGAAATGTAAGGTAAAGTATCCTTTAATGTAAAACTGGTACAAGAATGGTGTATGTGCGTGTTTTGTTGATGTCTTTTAAAGTTTGTCTACTTATGCCATGTTGCTGCCCAGCACAGTGGCTTTCACATTTGCCTAGCACAGGGGTCGGCAACCTGCGGCTCCGGGTGGTTTGGGAAAATAAATTAGAAGTATTTAGCTGAAGTGTATTTTATTTGTGTTTAGTTCTTTTTTTAACTTGTAGTTCTAAATTGGAAGATTATTGTGATTTTGAAATATAAAAATAAAATTATATCTTACAATTTTTTCATCGCTCAAAATAAGCGTCACACTCGCGGAAGCCGGTGTACCCGCCGAAACGCCGTGCATTTATCAAGACTTTCAAACCCAGGTAGCCAGTTATGGATCTTCGGATCCACATTATGTCAGCAGCTTTTCTCCACCGTGAACTATGTTAAAAACAAACACCGCTCACGCCTCACAGATGGCAGCTTACAGTCCTGCGTAAAGATGAAAGTGACTTCGTACAGCCCCGATTTGCAGACACTGTGCGCAGAGGTTTGGGACCATAAGTCTTATTGTAAACATATCACGGCAGACCCGACGATGTTTGCATGAACATGCTTTTCAGCATCTCTTTATTGACCACTTTTCACACGCGGTTGCTGTACGCGTACAGCCCGACACATACCAACACAACAGCAGAGAGAGCACAGACTTTAAGGCGGTGAGGCGTGATTGCGGGTGCCGCTCAGGTGCGTCCGCCTCCCCTGCAGCGGCACTGCAGACCATGCCCCGCCACACACATTAACCAGGTAAAATACATATTTAGGCAGAATTTTGAAAATATCTATTTTCATTTTTCAGCAGCATAGTGCTTTTTTTCCAATTACTTTTTAAAAGTCAGGTCAAGGCTCCAAAATCCCAAAGGCGATATGAGGGTCGCGGCTCACAACAGTTTTTGTTTGCTTCATGGATCATTTTAGTTCCTTTTGTTATATTTCTTTAAGAGTTCAAAATGTGTTAATTACATAAATAAAATGTAATTTTCTCTGTAGCACTTCATGGATTTAAGCAACACACCTTAGTTGCTCTGTGGATTCTTTTAAAAAGCAGTTAAAAACTTTTCTGTTCAAACAAGCCTTTTGTTGATCTACGTATTTTATATTCTTTACATTATTTACATTTGATCTTTTACATTGTGTATAATGTCTATTGATTGTATTGTTTATTTTAATATTTGTGTACAGCGCTTTGTGACTGCCTGTCTGTGAAAAGCGCTTAATAAATAAACTTTACTTACTTACTTTAGTTGTTCACACAAAGCATAAAGGTAAAAAAAACAATATATTCAGTGTTATCTTCATTTTAGATTTCAAAAAGTATTTGCGGCTCCCAGTGTTTTCTTTTGCGTGGAAACTGGGTCCAAGTGGCTCTTTGGGTGTAAAAGGTTGCTGACCCCTGACCTAGCAAGTCAAAGGTTCAATTCTAGAAGCGCTTTTGGCAAATACGTCTCCCAAATCAAAACATGTGGAACTACCTGCTGTGGGGACACATTGCGGCATGCGAGTAGCCAAATGTAGTTATATTCATGACTTGACATTTGAATCATGTGAGCATTTCACCAAATTTCTATTTATGTATCTCTACCACTGCTACTAAAATTACATTAAAAACATGGAGATCAACAAGAAATATTCTATTGATGGAAGGCTTTCTTCCAGCAGAATTGATTTACTATTGTGGACAAAGAGGAGAGTTGGAACCGTTCTCTGTTGCAGTTCACCAGCTTTACAACTCCTACCCCACTGTCACCTACCAGCAGGAATAGTTTCCATTTGTCTGATACAGAAAACACTGCAGTGGATTTGTCAGCATGGTGCAGCACAGTGGTAGTTTGACAGATCTTTGTAGTGAAGACGGAGTTCATTATAACAGGGCAGATACAGTACTGTGGTTAAAACGAAAAGAAAAAAAAATACAGTGCTGAGCAAAAGAGTCCCCTCTCAATTCTTATTATTTTCCTTCCAAACGTATACTTTCTTGTAATCCTTTAAAAGTGATATTAAGCAATAGCTCTTGATGCTTTCATAATTCCAGCACATCTCACCAAAATTGATGGAAATATGATTGCAGAAAACTACTGTCAGATTTTGATGCACCATACAATACCATCGAAAAAGCATCCGAGTGTTTTCATTCTTTTCAGCGTGACAATGATCCCAAACACACTGTTAATGCAGTAAAAGCATACATGGATAGAAGAACGCACAATGGAGCACTGTCAGTCATGGATTGGCCTTAGCAGAGCTCCAGAACCCCTCAGTGTTATCAAAACTGTGCGGGATTATCTTTACAGACAACATCCAAAGCAGACCCTCTGAATGTCCTTAAGAAACCTGGACAACTATTCCTGAATACTCCTTAAAGAAATGACAAGAACATTTCATAATACACTTCATGCTGTGTCATTTAAAATATAGATTTTAAAACTTCGATTTAGGATATATGATCAAATTGTGCTATTATTACAGTGTGCTAGTCTCTCTGAATAATTCCAGTTTGGAATGTGCATTTCCAGTCACCAGAACGCCACAGCAACGTTTTACTATAAGGAAATATGTGCTTGTATAGAGAAAGTTGTTTTAAGAGGGAAGGCTCAAATGAAAGGAAAAATCGCCTTCACACTGTAAACGTTTCTCAAAGTCTTCTCTGGAGACTGACCATCATTTAAAAAAAATATATATATATACTCTTAGACTGCAATTACTGAAGTGGTTGCGTCCTCTGAGACACAACTGCAGTGAGATCTGAAACTGCAGCAGAAATTGGTATGTTTTCCTTTCATCAAACAGAATTATTATATTGGGTCAATGGCTCAAATCATGATGATGTCAGTATTAACTATAGATTAAGTATTTTCATGCTTTTAAAGTGTAAAGTATGCAAAAAATAAAATTAATTAAGAGAAATGCATAGTTAAACGTGATCAATTCGAGTTATCCACAGGTGAAAAAAGGACTAAATAAAAACAATTAAACAAAACAGTTAGGTGCTTACTTGATTTTTTTATGGCTTTTTTGCCTTGATTCAATAGTGACAGAGAGGAAAGCGGGGAGAGAAAGAGGGGGCGGCATGTAGCAAAGGGGCGTGGGTTGGACTCAAACCCGGGCTGTGCGGCATGTAGTTACATGACTGTAACTAAAAACAGCTGAAAGGTACTCTTGGGGTGCTTTGAGGCTTTATGGAAGTTTGAGTCTGACGATTCTTAATATCAAATTCTAAACATGAGAGGAATGCAGATTTACCCACATGCTGTGCTTAAATTCACTGCTGATGAGAGGTGTAATGGCATCCAACCATCTGCCTCTGTGGTTTCAAAAAATTGATACCTTCTTTGTTTAGTAGTCTACTCCAATAGAGTGATGGGAAGTTAGAACGTGTTTTCTTAAGGTATGAAGAACATCTTGCGTTAAGAAGTCTTATCAGAATTTCTTCTGGGCTCTGCCGTGATTTCCTAGTCCATAGGTCCACTGATTTTTTTACACTGGCAATGGCAAGTAGGCAATGGTTTACAAAGCACAGGATCCACACCCGGCCAGCCTGTCAGATATTTTGCAGCGATACTGATACTGAAGCCTAACCCAACATCCTTGAGCTATACCATTATTACAACTTCATAGAAATTTATTTTACTTTCCCATGGCCTTGTAATTTTCTGATCTTTTAAAAATACTTATAATAAAATAATTCAACTGTTAAAATATACATTTCTGTGGTACCATCAAGTCAGAGTAGCCTGTCCTCACACTTTTAAGAACAAACACACTCTGGTTTTTCCTTTGCATGGATGGCTTTGATCTGAAAATAATTTTTTAAGGTAGAGATGCTTATAAAGACTCTGGAGGCTTTATGTGTGTTGATGATATCTCCACTTTTTCCTCTAGCAGTCTTACTGTCAGTTAATGTGAGTGGAGTACCAATGCATGGTGTTTGATCTTGGATTTTCATCTCTCTCTTCCTTGCTTGTCTGCATATCAAAGCTCCCAGGCAAGGCCCTGCTTGCTCTTCCACTCTTCGTATATTCTTCTGACCAGCTACTGTGTATCTGAGAGGAACTGTGGCGCTTCAATTTAATTTACACTGTTAGACTTTTCATCGCCACTTTACAGTAACATACTGGCGTCACTGTTGCCAGCGTCATACCGTGAGGCCGTGTTACGGTAGCTTACCGTTCTGCAGGATGATACCCTTTTTTGCTGGTGTGGTATAATACTCTTGGACAAATTACGGTAACGCACCGTAGCCTTTTTTACGCCAGTGAGATACCGTTATGTCGTAAATTACGTCAACAAAGTAACATCATACTGTGATTAAGAAATTGGTATACTGCCGTTTATTCACGGTATGTCACTGTAAGCCCACTGCAAGGTAATAAACTGCAATATATTTACCAGTAACTTACCGTTATCACGCATCATCAATACCAAAAATATTCATCTCTGCTAGAGGATACCGTGTCCCAACAGGCGGTCATTTACTGTTTAACAGGTCGTAATTTACCGTAATTTAAAGAAACAGTAACATACTGTAAGAGACATGTGCTTTACACCACTTTATTTCAGTTCTGATTTTTCCCTGCTGAAATACACATTTCCAAAATCAAAAACTGAAAAGAACTGAAAACATTTTTTCATTGAGGAAGCATTTGTTTTTACTAAACCATGTAATCCATTATTTTCTCAGTTGGTTGTACAAACAATAACAATATTATGTCATATCCATATCATGTCAGACAACATATGCTCAAGTGTTGGGTTTATGGCACTGAAGCCACAAAATTTAGAAATACACATAGTTGCAAAAAGTTCAGTGACCAATTACCTTTCCTAAATGACATATGCTATGCAAAAAATAAGAGTATTGTCAATAGGGACCAATTCCCAGTTTTTACATGATCAAAATGATTCACAAAAGGCTTCAATAAACAGAAAATGTGTGCCGACAAGAGAGCAGTGCACAAAAATGAAAAGATATTTGAGCTCCACGCTTTAATGGGTTTAACATGACTTAGTCAGCACTCCGCACCGTACAGGTAGTACAAGCATACCTGAAAACACTGACCAGCTAACAGCTTTAAGCATTTGGGCGCAACCTCGGTAGCTCACCGATTCACCTGTTGCAAACGTCCAAGTTTTCTATCAAGTCTCATAAATCCATCGGCAACTATTACCTAACTAGTCTTTTGAGTCTCCACATTCATAGATATTGACATTTTGTCTTAGCATTTGAATGAAAATATTGTGGTAGGGTAGCTTAAAAGTCAAAACAAACAGTAATATGAACGCATTTCGGACTTCTCTCGAATAAGTGGAAAAAAACACTTACCTTCAGACTGATTAGCTGGTGTCAATCCAACTTTAATGTGTCCCATGTCAGTCCGTTTTAGGGAAAAAGTGTTAAGTGGTTATTTAATTTTGAGATACTGGACGAGCAATTTGGAGTCTAGCAGAGTTATCACGAATAGCATACGATCTTCAGATATAATCCAATCAACCTTGCATTTAACCCGATTGAACATCCAGTTACCTCTGACTACTTCTAAGTTGCACATGTTAACGGTCTCATCATCACTCTGTGCTGCAGTGAACTGGATCTGTGGCACAGAATAGTTGATGGCCATGTTGTTCTCCTGCTTTGCAGCTTTGTTTGAGTGTGAATTGCATCTTAAACGTGTAAAACTAAGAAAAACAGATCAATATTTTCTTCTTCTTGTTATTTAATGGTGGTTGGCAACCAGCGAAAGGAGCATTAACCACCTTGAGCAATATTTTCTATCCCCATTGTTGTTTTGAAAGTGAATACCTGACGTGTGCGTCATATGTCACGTTGTATGTCAGGTGAAGGTGTGGTGTCGGCTATCGCACCTGTCGCATTAAAAAGCTTTAAAAACGTAACAATCGCTTTAAAAACACAACCCAACGCGCTAAACATGAACAAACATAAACACCCGTGTTACATTATCACGTATATCCAGGACATCTCTTCTGAACCAAGACGAAGTGGTGCTACAAAGGAATTATTTCTTTAGGAGAGTGCATTTAGCAGTCTGGCCTGCAACATAATGCACCGCTAAAAATACAGTTTCTGCTTGTCCCAGAATTTATTAATTTTGAGAGTGAAGTTGTAGGACTGATGCTGGTTAGTGGTGTAGGTTTTATGGATGTGACACCTTAACTTGTGTAAAATGACGACCAGAGCATATTATTAGGTTAGTTCACTGTAGTTAGGCAGAGGTGTCTTAAAAAGTACCGCCTTATACAAAACAAATGAAGGTCCAGTATAAGAAAGAATAAGAAGAGAAAAAAGGAACACCCTGCTAAATGAAGTCATTTTTAAACATTACTCTAAATGTAGCCATTAGTTTTTGTTGCTGGCCATACAAAAAATAAGTATACTTCAATTATATTTCCCTAGTATACCTTACCTAGTACGTATACTAATAATGCTTCTTGGGACTATATTGGCCCCCGTTTTAGTACTTAACAGTATTCTTGAAATTAACTTTTAGATGTACTTTTTGTTCACTATAAATGCACTAGCATAATGTCTGCAAGAGTATAATTAAAATATACTCGACTATCACAATACTGACCTTACAAGTATACTATTAATTTACTTTTTAGTTTATATTTGAGTTACTTCTGATTGAAAAACAGTAATTAAAATGCAATTGAAACATATTTTTCACATGTAACAAATCTCTTCATTCCCCAGATATCAGATCTAACTATCAAAGGCTTCATTTGTAGAGAACTGCACCCATAGTTCAAGTACCAGAATTATATTGTGAACAGGTGAGAAAAGGTTTTGAGAGTTTAGGTTTATTAACTATTGACCCTTTTCACTCACGGTTTGAACAATTTCATTTTTTAAATTAATAATTTACCCCACTTACTCTGTTCAAAAGGTAAAAGACATTGCACAAGAATTTTTGACAGATTCTTATTTTAAAACATCATTTGTTTCATAGTTGTTTTAATTTCACAGTTAAAGCACTGCAATGCATGCTGGGTATTTCTTATACTTCTTAGTAAACCTCAGGTATACTTCAAATAAATTACATACTACATAGTATACTACAAGCACTACTATACTACAAGTATAGGCTAAATGTACTTATACTTTTCTGTATACTTCCAACTGTACTTAAAGTATGCTTAAATGTAATTTGGTCTAAAAAAAAGGAAGAAAATACATACAAAGTAAACTAAAGGTATACTTGCTTGTTTTCTAGTTTTTAAAGTATACTTATACTTAAATATTCTTTTTGGTAAGCGTGAGACTGGTTGTTTGATTCAAAGTGGGCTGTAATAATGTTTCACATTGTTTGAATAAACAAATACATTTATTAATATATGAGGTTCCATTCAGTTCAAGGAATTAAATTTTAGTGTGGTTACAACTTACTCCTTAAGTTAAAAATCATGCTGTATATTGTAGTTTATATGTTATACTACTTTCACAGTGAATTGCATTTTAAGGTAATACACTCTGAATGAGGATTTAAGTAATTACTCTTAGATCCACAGTAGAAAACAACAGAAATCCAGATGGTGTAATAGTATAATCTCAGTAACATCACCAATTGTTACATTTGCTGTATTTTACAGCTGTTTCCATGAGTACGGTGAGTTACCGTAAAAATAATGTAATCTCGTGGAATTTTCCCACAATTACATGCAAATTACAGTACTACACTGCAAACATCCTTTAGAGTTTTTTACTGTTGATTTTGCAGTACTAAGCTATGGAAATTACTGCAAAGGCTAACAGTGTACTCTACTCTTGGCTTGACTCAGGTAACCCTGTCAGAGGCAGAGTAAATAGGTCCTGTAATCATCATTGGAGTTTTCTGAATTCCTTCTCTGATTTACTGTATTTACATTTATATACAATGTTGTGAAATAATATTTGCTTCCCTCCTGGTTTCTTAATTTTTTGCATATTTACACTTAAATGTTTCATCATTAAACAAATTTTAACATTAGTGTCTACTGCTTATCAGGATTACAGTGGAACTGCAATCTGATGCAAGGCTAACACAGAGATACAGACAGTGTTGGGAAGGTTACTTTTAAAATGTATTCCACTACAGATTGCAGAATACATGCCCCAAAATGTATTCTGTAACCAGTGTTGGGAAGGTTACTTTTAAAATGTATTCCATTACAGAATACAGAATACATGTCCCAAAATGTATTCTGTAACGTATTCCGTTACGTTACTCAATGAGAGTAACATATTCTGAATACTTTGGATTACTTAATATATTATCATGCTGTTTACAACTACATGAATGTACTATTGCTGTGTGATTTATTACTGTTACGGAAGGTCCGCGGCTCCGAACCGTAGCAAAGAGACTTCTGGCTAATACGGTGGGTTCTGTGTCGGGCTCGTAGCCGAAAACTAGCTTTACTTTGTTGTCTGGGTCAACTTTGCTAACGAGAGACAGAGAGAGGCGTTGAAAGGCTGCTGCAACGGGACTTATTGTTTCAGAGGAAAACACGAACACAGTGTACAGTCGAGTCTTAATAGCTTACTTACAACTGGGCTCGTCAGGCACTCTTCTTGGCTGCAGTGGTTATTATTATATTTACATGCTTCCAGCTCCCGTTTTTGCTCGATGACAGCTCGTACTTTTCCTTTTTCTCCCTCCCTCGCTCACAGACACATAACGTGTATGGCAGTCCATTCTCCCTGCAGCACGGACTACACTGCCCATGATGCTACTGTAGCATTCTGCCTATTAGCTTAGCACAACAACAACAAAAAGGCCTCTCTCACCCAGGAAACATGCAGAGAGAGAGCGTCACCCTGTAACCATGCCAACCGTAACGCTGCCGCCTGGAACAACAGAACGTAGCTGTCAAACAAAACCCAAACAGTCCTGACCCGCCACAATATGAAACAGGGAAGTACCGCTGTGTAATCCATTTATTTCAACAAAGTAACTGTATTCTAAATACCACCTTTTTAAACGGTAACTGTAACGGAATACAGTTACTCATATTTTGTATTTTAAATACGTAACGGCGGTACATGTATTCCGTTACTCCCCAACACTGTCTGTAACGTATTCCGTTACATTACTCAATGACAGTAACGTATTTTGAATACTTTGGATTACTTAATATATTATCATGCTTTTTGCAACTACGTGAATGTACTATTGCTATGTGATTTATTACTATTACTGAAGGTCCGCGGCTCCGAACCGTAGTAAAGGGACCTCTGACTAATACGGCGGGGTCCGTGTCGGCTCGTAGCCGAAAAATAGCTTTACTTTGTTGTCTGGGTCAACTTTGCTTGTGAGAGACAGAGAGAGGCGTTGAACGGCTGCTCCAACAGAACTTATTGTTTTCGGAGGAAAACACGAACACGGTGTACAGTCTAGTCTTAATAACTTACTTACAACTGGGCTCGCCAGGCGCTCTTCTTGGCTACAGTGGTTATTATTATATTTACATGCTTCTAGCTCCCGTTATAGCTCGATGACTGCTCATACTTTTCCACTATCCTTTTTCTCCCTCCCTCGCTCACAGACACATAACGGGTACGGCAGTCCATTCTCCCTGCAGCACGGACTACACTGCCCATGAGGCTACATTCTTTAGAGCTATACCTGTAGCATTCTGCCTGTTAGCTTAGCACAACAACAACAACAACAAAAAGGCCCTCTCTCACCCAGGAAACACACAGTCGCAGAGAGAGAGAGCGTCACCCCGTAACCATGGCAACCGTAACGCTGCCGCCTGGAACAACAGAACATAGCTGTCAAACAAAACCCAAACAGTCCTGACCCACCACAATATGAAACAGGAAATTACCGCAGTGTAATCCATTTATTTCAACAAAGTAACTGTATCCTTTTTAAACGGTAACTGTAACGGAATACAGTTACTCATATTTTGTATTTTAAATACGTAACGGCGGTACATGTATTCCGTTACTCCCCAACACTGGATACAGACAACCATTCACCATCACTTCAATTTTGAATCACCAATTAACCTAAATCCACTAATTACATGTCTTTGGACTGAGAGGAAGCCGGAGAGAACCCACGCAAACATGAAAAGAACATGCAAACTCTACAGAGGAAGTGCCCCATCCCGTGATGACTTGAACCAAAAATCTGGATTCAGATATAAGATGATAAGATAACATGCCTAGTACAATAGCACAATGAAATTGGAAACTGTTCCACATCAGCTATCATCAGTCCACAAGAGGTCTTGCTACTGATTTTCATTCCAGGTGGCTTCTTGATGTTAATTTGTATGTCAGGTTTTCCTGGATATTTTCATATTTCTCAAAAACATGACTTTTTGGCAGTGTTCATCTGCTGTAGGTAGATTTTTAGGCTTTTTCCTAAAATGCCCCAAAACAGCTTCCTCGATTTTTTAAGGACACATTGCACACCACACCATATGAAACATTTTTGGCCATATCTCTTTGAGACTCCCCTTGTTGTTGCAAAAAATTCCATTTATGTCTGTCAAACTGTGCTATCTTTTGCTATTTTCCAGATTCTACTAAAGAAGTGCGAACAAATTATGTGCTTTTGTGACAGGCTGTTGGTAACAAAGAGCCTAAAGATACAATTTAAAACTGGTTTATTGCTGAACTGTCTGTTGTGTTGTAGGTGTAACACTGGTTCATTGCTGTGTCATGGTTATTGGCTCATTGGAAGCCAAATAAAAAGAAAAGAGGGGTGGCTGCAATTCTGCTTTCGTGTGTAGCCTCAGTCCACATTCCTCTCACATTATACTGCAAGGTTTTTAACATTGTTTTCATGTTGTGTCCAGCTGTGTTTCTTTGCTGTAGTGTCTCAGTTCTAGCTACTTCTGGCGGGTTCTCAACTCCCTCTGTCAATACAAGGCTATATTTTCTTTTTTCATTCTTGCCCATATCAGCGGGACAAATCTGAGTGAAAATACTGTTCAGCACACTGCATAATGATACCCTGCTGATAGATTATTCTGTGACTGTAACATGAATAAAGAGATGACAAGGGTATAGTAACTTTTTGTAATATATGAGAGTAAGATACAGTACAGAGACACAGCACTAGTTTTTGTGTCAGTTAGGTGTTAGATGTCACAAAGACTTCAATAAGAGTTCAATGATCCAGGAGAATGTACTCTGTGTGATTACTAAAATTGGGAAAATGACATAACATTATTTAAAGTTGTCCATTTTGGGGTTTTTTTTCTGTATAGAGATCACTTCTTCAGGACAAACTGTTAAAACTCAAGTGGTGGAGGAAGAAGAATGAAAGCAAGAACTAATACTATTGCTACTGAACATAGGAAGAAAATCTTAAATATACTTTACAGGAGAAAAAAACTGTTTTTACTCCCACAATCAGTCTTGTCTTCACTTTACTATTGAAAAGTGAATTATTTCTGTTCAGTCCTCTTCTGGGAGAAACCCTTTTTTTGTGACGGATATTGACCGAAGATCAGAACAAAACTCTGAGGAGAGGAAATCATACAGACAAGATCCTCACTTGAGCCTTTGTTTTTCTCTCTTCACACAGAGATATGTAACAAGCAAATATGGCTGAGGTGGTTTGACTGACAGGAGCAACTTTAGAAATGCTGAGGACTCAATCAACTTCAAAATATGATCAGTTGCTAAAGTGTGACAGCATTTTCTCCTGGTGGTAAGGAGGTATTATGATGAATTTAAAAATCTGATGTATATCTATATAATATCTTTTACTGGTGGCAACAGAAGGAAGAACACAGCAGAGGTTTAAGATCCTACTACATTAAATGGCAATTAGTAACAAAATAGAGCAAACAAAAAGGGGTCCAGTGTGAATTACGGCATTTCTCAATCAAAGACTAGATTGTCTAATGTTACATTTCAGCATGTCTAGGCTTAATTTTGGTGTTTGGTATTACTTTATCTTCATTCATCTTAATGTTGGCTTCCGTTTAACAAAACCAATTACTTCTGCTTAGGTCTGCCATAATTTTTCATCCATTGCTGATTCTACGAGGACATTATGTCCTTAAAATTCACAGCTACTGAAGCATGCCTGGTACTGTCGTGGTGTATTTGCTAGTAGTGCATGGTCATCAAAAATAAAATAGGCTGTGGTGAATAATTTTCTCTCATCATTTTTTAATTTACATTATTAAGCAGGCTATATATGATAGTGTGCCCATATCCACTTTTTAATCAATTGATTTACAGTGCTGTCTTACAAAGACAATCACAATGACTCTGTGACAGTAGTTTCTATTCATGTAAAACCTGTTTACCTTCATCTCAACACACACATTTTGGTGTGAAGTGAACCCATCGTAGTCAAATGATTAATGTGTAACCATGATACACTGTGTTTGTTCTCTTCTGTGCAGTGCACGTGTACACCCAGTGTGCTCCGCTATGGCAAGTTTTCAGTGTTAAAGAATTATTACATTAAAAAAAAAAATCACTTTAGCTTTCTCCTCTTTCTTTTTTCTGGGCTACTATAAATGTTCAGAGTTGATTTTTTATCTCCCTTTGTTCATTTTTTATTCTCAGTCTCTGCTGTAAGGTCCTCTTGACATGTTTCACATTTCTTTGCATTTAATCAGTTAAAAAATTGAAACAGAAAAGTCAATATGCACTCACAGGTCGGCCCACAATCTATAATACACATATCAGATGTAATTAAAAAAAAAAAAGCAAAGTTATTTTAGTTTAGTGTGTTTGCCATGCACTCTTCTTTTTCTTTCTCCTTCACACCACCTGCAATTTTTCCATTATATCTGAAACTTGGTGGAAAATGTACTTTTTTTCTCATGCAATGCTGTCTTTTTTTGTCCCAGTTTTTCTTTCTACATCAAACTACTTTTCTCTTGCGTTTCTTTTGATAGTTAAAGGCCAGTCTGTTCATCCTAATGTAAAAAAGGTTTATGTCGCACCCACTACATGGCTCAATCTTTCTGTTCTAAGATGAAGAACTGCTGCTTGTGTTACTTTACCATAAAGCTTTTGTATATTTGTATTACTAGCACATGCTCATGCTCTAGTATTGCCTATTGCTTATTCACACTGTTGGTTGTGAAATTAAAATAATGCTTTTATCATGTTTTAAGTACATTAATTAAAAAAGGGTTATTTTAACTCATTGCTAGGTGGTTACTAGGCAACATATTGATGATGAAATATCATTAGATATTTCACCTTTTGGGGATATTAATTAGTGTTATTGTTGTGATATAAAACTGTTATGGTGCTTTTATCAAGTGTCATATGTGCTTGAATGCTAAAAACAGCATTGCTAGGCAACATGATGACATCATATTATCTGATATAGATAAGACCCTTCAGGGGTCTAAGATACCTGTGTGCCAAGTTTGGTTACTCTGCTCCTGGTTGTGTAGGAGTTGGTGGCCAAAGAAACAAACATACGCAGATTTTAAGTACTGTAGACTTTGGTTGTGGGGGTTGATTCCTGTTCTATGTTGCACTCCATTGAGTCATGCAGACTAGAGCAGTCAGGGATTAAATGATGAACCTTATTAGCAGAAGACCTGCTCTACCTACTGAGTGACAACCAGAATGGGGATTTGTCCCCTTGGAGTTGATCGTGTGAATTGTTGACCCACTGTTAATCCTGTGAGAATTAGGATTAAGGTAAGAAAAATGGTTTTGGCCTTGACATCACTGGGAACATTTCACTTTACTTTATTGTGTGAACTATTGAGGTCACCTGAGGCAAGGGGGTGAGTGGAGGTTGAAACGCCTGGGAAGGGATCTCAAAACAGCATTGCAGGTGGCTGATAGCCGGTGTTGTAAGCCCTCATCTCTGTTCAACAGTGGTTGTTCACAGTGAACAGTTGATCCGCTTTCAAACCATCTGTCTTCTCAGTGAAGACAGGCAAAACCTGAACTCTGGTCGTTTCTTCTTTGAGTTTCATCCTGTTGAGTTGTCTCCTCTGTCTTTTGCCATGTGTTTAGTTAATTGCCCTCTGCTTAGTGTTATATGCCTGGGACTTTCTGCCAGTTGTTTTAGAACTAAAGAAGCCACCTGAATGAGAAATTTCTGTACGACCCTAAATAAGTCCAGTTGCCTTCTTTTAAGCACTTAAGGCCAGTGACTTGAACCTGTTCTGTATTTGTCCATAAAATATTATTAAGTAGCCTTTACAATTGGTGTCTGTGCCTGAATTGAGTTTCTAGAACATAACTTCTAGGCAGAATTTTGTTAAGTCACAATGTTTTAAACTAAAACAATATAGTTCGGGGGCTTGGTCAGACACAGAACCAAAAACCTAATATGACCACTATAAATGCAATGCATGTCCTGTATGGCGATTAAATAACCTTACAGGACTTTGACCATTCCAGTCTAGCCTTCATGATAGTAGTCAGTAGGTCTGTTCTTCTGTAAAAGGCCTATGACAGCCTGCTCGGAGTTTGCCACGAGGCACCTATAAAGACTCTCAATGACTCGTAAACTGAGAGAAGCTAAGTCTTCTGTGTTGAGCAGTGAGGTTCACCTCATTAATACGATCCCTGCAGTCAAACATTAGGGGGGCAGCATCAGGCTGTCAGGCTTTTTGGATCTTTTTTTTTTTTTCTTTTTTTTTTTTTACAAAAAAGGGATTGGAAGACTATCCCTTTTCGTAGAAGGAAACTTGCATGCAGAAACATTGAGCAAGTGGAAACCTTTTCCAATGCATACTGCCAATAAGTGGCTTTGGCCACACTCTGGAAAAGTCCTTGATTGGCCCAGCCAGAGCTGAACTCAATAGATCACCTCTGGGGACATCTTAAATTGTCTGGGCAGTGACACTGTCCTAACTGGTTGAGGTTGAATGCATCTTCCAAGCAGTAATTAAGAAACTTAGAAAAGAAGCCAGGACATATTAAGGCTGTCATTGCTTCTGTTAATATTTAAAAGGCCTGCACTTGGTAAAAAATGATAAGTGAGTCTTTTGATTTTAATTAATTTGTGCTGAACATGTTTCTTTATCACCGTGATGCTTTGATGAAACACATCTATTTTTGAAGGATTACAAGCTATGAAGCACTACAAAACTATGCACATGCAAAAATTAGTATTTTAATTCCATTTCTTCCCCCTTTTCTCTTTTCTTATTGCTCCATCTGGAATCTTCTGGCATCAATCCTGAAATGCAGGTAAAACATGTGCCATTCGTCTCCTAGTGATGAAGTGTGAAAGATTATATGCAAGTCTGTGTGCATGCTGCGTGCCATGGTGTAGTCGAAGTATATTTGGTGTATTTTCTGGATCGCTTTCTTGATATCACACTCACATAAGCTCTGAAGTTTCACAATTTGTGTTCATGTTGATGTTGTGAACCACCATTAATGCATGAAATGTCAGTTTACCAGTGGGTGAACATGATTTCTACACATTGGTTGGTAGTTTGGCTCTGATGAAAGAGAATTTTACTGAGGCTTTGTTGGAGCAATAATCTACATGTTAACAAGCAGCTACTTCTTCAGCTCATGACACAAACAGTAAATAATTACTTATTAAAAGAAGCAAAATTGCTTGAAGACTGCATGCAGCACAGACATTCAAACTCACTGGAGAATCTTTGGGATTCAGTCAGTGTTTCCCCAGCAGACACACTGCAGCATCAAGAAAATGTCAATCTACAGATACACAGATGCCTATAACCTCTGCTCTTAAGTAAAACAAAGCCTCCATGCCTCTGTTGTCTTCAGCTTATGTTGAGAAGAAGCAAATGCAGCCTGCTGTCCCGACGTGTCAGTGAAGTGCTGATGCGGGCATTGTCATTGATGCTAAGACGCACAGGTTAATCAACAGGATTTAAACCTGAGACAGAGACCATAGTTTGGGGATTTTACTTCCTCTTGCTGATTCTTATCTCTGTCTAAAGCTGCTGTGCTCCGCAGTGGCGACTCCTAAACTAACTTCCGTGGTGAAACAACTGCCTAGGAGACAAACACACCAATCTTTTGTTAAAGTGGTATGCCAATGCTTCAGCCTGAGCCTGTTTCCAGATGTAATCAGGTTGCACTATTAGCACTGTCTACATATAGAAAAGCTTTAAACCTGCAAGCACATGAATGACTTCTTAACCCATCCAATCTCTTCTTCTCTTTAGAGAAATCACTACAGTCCCTGCATGCTTACTCCCTGATGAAATGCTGTGGACACTGTATTGAATTCAGCCTCATCAGACTTGTTACTTTCAGCAAGCCAGAGAAAGCACATGTTGGGTTTGAATCCCAGGTGCAAAGAAATACAATCTAAGCATTGTAGTGGAAAAACCCAAACTAATTAGTAGGCACTACAGTGAGCAAATGATTTCCCCCCAAAGTATTAACTGTCAATAACATATTAGGTATGTAATTAATAAATACTTTGCCCTATTTGAGGCCTCATGAGTTTGACACCCAGATCGCCATAACTTAATTAAATTATTTTTTTTCCTAATTATCAAATTGATGGTGAAAATTAATGGCGAAACTGCATTCTGGGCAGTATCTTTGCTGTTCCTAGGACTGCGCTTGTCTGGACAGAGATCTTGGATATTGTTCCTGGGATATGCTGGAGCCACTCTGGGGCTCCAACCACCCTAGGGGTAAAATCTCATTTTTGTCATGGCGGGGTGCGCCGGTGTGTTTTTTGAAACAGGACCCAAAAGCAGATGTGGACGAGGAGTTGCAGGTTTAAACAGAAAGCGATCCTTTATTTGGATGATAGCAGGAGTTAAACATGGAACCCTAAGCAAACTAAAAAACACTAAGAAACAAACACTATGAAGTTCTATGACTAAGACTATAACAATGACAATGACTAAGACAATGGTGGGGATAACAGACGACCTGACAATGACATTCAGAAAACAGAGGACTTAAATACACACATGAGGGGAAGTGGAGACACATGAGGAAATAGCTGACTTGGATATACATAATGATGCACAGGAAAAAGTAAACTAAATGCAGTGAACAAAGAACAGACTCTTTAAAAATAAAACAGGAAACACAGAGACATAGACATGAAACGAACTAGACAACAAGAGCCACACAGACATGACACATAACGGGTAGGCGCACGAACCAGGGAGACCGAGTACAGGGGAAGATGACAGAAACGACAACATGAACTTGACAACATAAGACACACAGACATAAACACATGAAGGGCAAGGGAGACTTAACACAAGGGTAATATAATAACAAATGAGCTAGAGTAACTTAATGAACCTAAACAAACAATAAACATCAAAATAGACTAAAACTCAAAACACTGCGTCGCACGACCCAGGACCATGACAATTTTGACATTGGAACATTCAGCCCAAACTTAGCACAGATTCCTGTATATTATCCCAGCTACTTATATTATGGTGTTCCATGTATGCCCTGCTTGCTAGCATCTTGCAATCTGCAAAGCTTGTGCCTGGTGTCTTGGTTGGTGTGTTAGACCTCAGAATCAATTGACCTTGTGCTTAGACCTTGTTCCTGTGCTGCCATGATGTTTTTTTTAACCTTTTTCTAATTTGTGCGCTTTCATGTTTAACCACAATTTACACATGAAGTATACCCAGACATCTGATGGTAGTTTTAAAAGGCTTATTGAAAAGGTGGAATAAGAAGTGCAATTGGAGAATGTATTTATTACTGGAGCAGAGATGGAGTTTCTGTTGGAGAGGAGTGCAAATATTAACTGTTGCTGCCGTGATACTGGTAAGGTTTTGTAAGTTTGTAAAATGTTTCTCAGACCTTACTTTGTGTTTTGTTGAATTGTCGATTTTGATGGGCAGTGGGGAAGCAGTAGGGTTTTCAGTGAAGGAACAAGGGATTCGGTAGCAAGGGGGCAGGCTAGTGAGTAGTACATAAGATCTTGGATTTTCAGTTGTTGCAACTGAATATTTAACCTAGGTAAGTTAAGGCAGGCAGTACTTGCTAAACTCATCTGACTTTTTGCAGGTCAGACAACTCAGAAGAGTCTCAAGGACTTGGGCCAGGCAACTAGAGAACAAACGAGCAAGCAGTTGCTCAGCGAGAAACTTGAAAGCAGCAAATGTGACGAGGGAGGCCTATTTAGCACCATGATGGTGACAATGATCCAGCAGAGAGTAGCAGCACCACCCGGGCCTTAAATACCACGAGCAGATTAGATAATAAATAGCAGAGTAGGGAGAGAAAGCCCCGAAAAGGAAAACTCTGTGTGGGAAAAAGCCCCGACCCATTTCTTCTCCATTTGAGATTGAGATGGAAAGAAAGAGAGAGAAAAACAGGGAAAAGACCCCAAGCCTGCCTGGACCATAACATGCAGTGCAATTTGTGTCTTTTAAACTACGAAGCATCCATTATCTTTAGTGGACCATCAAACCGCCACCTTTCAGTGACGCGGTTTTACTCAGATTCTACAATCTCTCAGTGTACTGTTTGCATGCATCAGTGTCTACAGATTTTATCGATTTTTTTTGGATGTTCAGTGTTTCATTGAAGCCATGAAATGCATGAAGCATAAAGTCAGAGTATATGGAGTATAGAGTTAGAGGTCACTTTTTTTTGCTTTGTACTGGGTTTACTGCTCTACACTCATCATTTCTGAATGCTGTTGTACGAGGGCCAGAGGTGATTTGTGCTGCTTCACAGATTCTTGTAATAAGCGTCTGAGCAGAGCACAAGGCTGTTTAAGTGTCCTTGGTTATCTGAACATCCTCATTCCAAAGCAGCTTTAGCTGTGTCTCTGCATGAGGGTAACATGCTGCTGGTAATATTTTGTATTGTTAAAAACAACTATTCATATTTCACTGTCCACCTATAAACAGTGATGCTGCTGCCCTGCTGACTGTGACTGTAAAGGAGAGGCAGTCTGCAGGATAGTACAGTATAATGGATCAAAATGTGAGTGATGGAAACTTGATGCCAGATTGAGAACACGGAGGAAAGGGCAGGAAAGAGAAAATGGCCTGTCAGTGGAAAAGAAGGAATTGGTTATAAATTTATAGAAAATAGATGTCTTTTTCATCAACGCTACATTCAGTATTTTTTCATGTGCTGAGCACCTTTTCTTTTGCTGCTTCCTGCAGAAGCTGTTGAGAAACAGGTTTCTGTTAATGTTACCGTGAGACTGACAATGTAGAACAGACAAGATCACAGCCAGAGCAGCGACGGCACTACTGGTAATCAGAGACTTAAAAGGGCTTCATGGGAAAAAATAAATACATCACCGTTTTTGCTCATGTTCACATGCACAAACATCTGCAGACACAGTGTACTCGGGATTTGTTGTTTTTTTCCCTCTGCCTTTACAAAACATTTGTTGTGTAGTTTATTACCTCACTTGTGTATTCTTGTCTCTTGCTGTGGGTTTAGCAGGATTACAAATCACTTGGGTTTTTGGGATTTTTGTCAGTGTTGTCTGCAGTCAAAGTGAAAGAGTGAGCCACGCTGAGTTACACAGAAGGACAAAAAAATGTTCGATTGGGTGTCATCCATTTTGGGTTATGACTGTGTTATTGTTAATTAACTCAGGCAACGTGCAGGGATGAACTTGAGAGTGAACTTAATGAGAATGGAGATTAGTTTGAGGAGATAAACATATGGAGGTTCTTCAGTGAAGAACTTTCATCTAATGCCACTTCAGTTTCTGATATTGGCTGACATTGCAATAGCTTACAGGTAGAATTAGTAATGTTTCCCTTAAAATAAACCATCTAACTTATATCTGCATATAAACAACAAACCTACAGTATCCTGAGTGTTTACAGACTAGTCAAACCCGACACAGTGCTTTCAACTATGCAAGTTTCATTTGACTGTTTTCACCTTCTTAAGGCATTTTAAGGACATTGAATTTGCATATACTGAAATGTGCTATATAAATAAAACTGCCATTGTCACCGACTAGAGAAAAAAATATGTATGTTTGCGTTTTTCTTTTCTTTTTTGTAATTGGCTTTCAGATTTGACTTGTCAAGCAAAAACAAAAAGAAAAGGTAAAGCGGGCTTTTTATGTTTGGATTAGTGTATATGTACTTTTGAGACATGATGTGATATATTTGCTCTTATTTATTGGCTGCAATCCTTTAAAGTGTTTTTGATTTTTCTATTTAGCCCATATGGAGAACTGCGTGTTAGTCCAAATCACTACCAGCTACTGCAGAAAGCAGAAAGGATGTGACAATTTGTGTGATGAATTATATGCCCATTACTCTTACTAAGGCTGAGCTGTAAAGGCACGAATCCATTGACTATGAGCACAGCTGATGCTCGGGGAAGATGACTGTTATTGCTGTGGATGTTTGGCTGAATTTACGATGCCTCGGATTTGTCTAGCTGCAATTTACCTTCTCTTTACTGCTTCTGTAAGCATTAGTCAAGAAAGCATCAATGGGCTGCACAGGATTTGAATCAAGCTGCGTCTGTCGTATATGACAAACGTTACTAATGCAAAGCTTATGCAGCACTCGATAGTGATGACAGAGAAGAAGCAGCCACCGTGTGTTGTACTTATTATAAACACATGTGTCACAGCTGGAAATGTTACAGTGCAGTCATGATGACTAAAGCAGCAGCCACGGTAAATACTGTCTGTCACCGCACGGGTGCCGTCACAATCTAGGAAACATCAGCTGGATGTTTACTAGCTCTGGTGTCTTGCTTCAGGGAAGAACAGCAGGAGTGTCAGCAATAAATCATCTTTAAAACAAGAGATCAAAAATAAGCCCTACCTGCCCTTGTTGCTTTGCACTGCCGACTTTGGAGTTAAATTAAGAAGCAAACGGGAGGTCACATCGTCGGCTACTAAACATTAATGATATATTATTATTAAAACAGGGGAACACAAACACAGTCATCATTCACTCCATTAAATGATCTATTTATCACAGCATGATGGAACATGCTCATTTGTCTTCGCCAGACAATGCTTCGCAGGAGTCCTCAAACTCAGACAATCAACAACTGCAGTGTGGGTATTTTTTTTTCTTTTTGTATGTGTGCAAATTTTGAGTTTTGCTCTATACTAAGAAAAATATTTTTACTTTCAGCACATCTTGCAGAGAGCAATTTAGTTTTTTTCCTTTTATGTGGACAGCTATTAGAATAAATCTTTCTGGCATTATGTTCATCGGTCACCACTGGAAGACTTGGGGCTAAAAACAAAACAAAAAGTAACCCAATAAAAGAAAAAAAAGGATGCTTCAAAGCAGGACTGAGTGCTGTATTGAGGGACTGAAGGCTGTATGGAATGTGGAGCTCGTGGTCTAACGTCACAGCAGTTTCTTTCATTCCTTCCTTCATTTCTATAACCTTCAAGAAACACAAGTTACATTCATATTCTGTGTGTGTGCGCGCACACGTTATATGTCACAGCTTATTCATCTGCTGAAGAGAAAATACCAGCTGACAATGTCAGGATGTCAGCATGTGTGTGTTGGCAGATCAGGTACAACCTGCACAATGAGTCTTTGCTTGTCAAAATCTTAGTGCCCTAAACATTTTGACCTTCATTCTTCGCTTTGGTAGTTTCATTATAACTTCTCAGCTGAGACATAAAGTAGTTTCATTCATTGGGCACGCTACATAGATTACACATCTATCTAAGCAATAGAGGTGCAATCTCACTTGGCACAGTTGCCTTGTGCTGTGCAGTATCATCATTGCCCCCTTGCTCCCTTCTCCCCGATTCCCTGCTGGCCTGTACTCACACTGTGCTTAATGATCTGGGTTTGAGTATGCTTCAGGTAATCTGTGTCTGCTTTCTTGAAAAGGAGAACGTCAGTGTTCACGGCTTTGTGCATTTTCTGGCTTATTTGGAAGCAGCGACTTTCTATCCACTCACATCCCTTATGAATTTGTAAAACTGTTTAACACGTAATTTTCATGAGGACACTGAGGATGCGTTGGAGATTTGTGCTTTGGTGTTGTAAGCGATTGTGCTACATGTGTCTAGCTGAACTGTGCAGGGGCACACTGCGCAGCAGTCAGCCTAGTTGTATAAACTGGACTTTAAGTCTCAAATGTGCTTGGGCACAGTGCAGAATACCTTGTGTGAGTGCACCCTGAGGCTATATTTAGCATTCTGCCGTGAATGCTTGTAGAACCTGAGCTGTAACTGACATGCCTTTTGTCGTTGCTGGCATTCATGCTTGTGCTGGTGCATTATGTGTTAATTACCATGAGGTCGTGTCCTAGTGTTTTATATGCGGCGCTAGGAGATTAAACCAAATAAAATGTTGGGAGGTCCATGCTCTTTGTTTTCTTTTTTGTTTTTCCTCACTGATAATTTCAAAAACAGTGAAGAAAAGTAGCCAGTAATTCACATTAAGAATCGAAGATGCTAAACAGACCAATCACGATGCCTACATTGTACATTACGGGAAAGGTTTTATGAAGGTTTTAAAGTTTTGACCTAGCTGCTGTGTAGATTTCCCACTAGAACATAAATCCAGTCTGTGCCTGGGAAGAGTGTCACTTGTATAATAAAGAAATTACATTTTACAGACCCTGAAGTTGAGCCCTTTCAAAATTTGCCATCTCAAGTGAAATTCAAATGGTCCAGTGAACTACATTATGTTTGTACCTTGTAGTTAATGAGAATAAAAAGCCTCCCTGGTGTATGCTGGCTGCCATTACTTAAAAAATATATATTTGTGAATCGTTTGCTCACAAACCATTTATTCAGTCATTGTTATGAGTTATAGTACTTGTGTGTTTTTTTTTAAAATATTTTTTTAATTTTAAGTTTGTGTATGTTTTACCACTCTTGGCCTAGTCAGCTTTGCTTCACAATATAGTGACTAATCTCAGCAGAGCATCCGCCTGGTCGATCAAATCAAGCACCCGTCATGAGCCTTCCCATATGGAAAAGATATATATAAATCTTATAAAGTTTGTATCTGTCTTGTGTGAAACTTGTATGAAAAGCATACAAGAGTGAAAACACATATAAGATCCCTTGAGTTTTTACTATTTCTTTTCCATATGGGTTAGCATGCTGTCAGGTTTAGCCTAAAAAGCTGTGAGGTTTCTCTGCCATTGTAAGACATTTTGATTCAGTACCTGAACAGAATAAACAGAAAAAAACACTATTAAAAGAACTGCTTGCTGTCCTGGAGACGTTGGGCACAATATCGTCACAAATGAAAACGGAGGTCATCCTGCATTAAGTTGACTTGACAATTCTGTGGTGACACAAAATAGATAGAGGAGATTAAAAAAAGTTTGTTTTTTTTTCAGCAACTTTTCTTTGTCTTTAGGACTTGGCATTGTTGAAGTCTGGGAAACTGTTTGGTCAGCACAGTGTGACCTGGAGGAGATTTTGGAGGCTCCTGTTTGCTGTTTTACTGTCCAGCTGTAAATAAATCCATGACGAGCAAGGACAACAAGCTAGCTGTCATAACTGAAGAGTCGAGTACCAGTGTTGTGTGTATTGTGTTTATTTTATACTTTTACTGCTTTTACTTACTCAGCTTTTGTTACTGATGGTGTCTGGCACACGTGTATCTTAGCTGTAACACTGAGAATTATACCCACTAAAAAAAAACCCACTTTTTTTTTCTTCTATTGTTTTTCAGAATAAGAAAAGAGAAAAGTTAGATGTCCAGCAGAGGGCAGGAAATCTGCTATAATGTTTCCTTTGGGCTTTGCTTTACAGTATACTGAAGCTGTTACATTTATCTTCTGTCATAGTAGTGAGAACAGTAGAAATGGTTCATGCTGTTTTCTTATGAAATATAAAATCAGTTCAGACTAATTGCAAATTTGACATGGTTTCCTCAGGTTATACCCCAGAGGTCCAACAGTAGCACACAGTGAAATGTTTTTGTACATAAGCAGCATGGTAGCACTGTAATAGATGTCAATGACAGCTGATGATAACTAAAAGCTGTGATGTGTTGCCTCATGTAGTGGTCAAAGTAGTGGATATTGTGACATATTATAATAGACAGTGTTAGGCAGTAGAGACTGGCACACCTTTTATTTGTAATTCCCTGATGTACTGATGTTAAAAAAGATAAAATAAAATCTGTTAAGTCTCCCGTGCTCTTCTTTTCAGCAAACTGCTTTATAACAAACTCAATAGCTTCCATTCAAAACATGACTTGGTCAGACATGGAGATAAAAAGGTGGGACATATTAAAACAATCTTCCTTCTTTTTCTTGCACTGAATGTTTTCTTTCTTTCTTTTTTTCATTCCTACCTCACCTTAAAAATCCTTTTTGTCACTACTCACAATCACATCTGCTACTAAATGAAGATTAATAAGACATTAGGCTTTGAATGAGATTTGGACCCACCTAGGGATGCACCAATACCGATACTGGTATCGGGGCCGATACTGTAAAATATGTGTGTACTCATACTCATAAAAGTTAACCGATACCATGAACCGATACCAACTTATTTCATTAATCAGAGGGTGGCTTGTCATTTCTGTTGTAGTTTTTTAGATTGGCCACTAGGGGGACATCCCGCGCTAAACAGGCACAGGGTTAGGCGAGTGAGACTGGCGGCTCCAGATAAAAAAGAGAAACTGGAGGCTGCTGTAGCTACGCTAAACAAAATGTCAGCAGTGTGGACCGGAACAGCCAACTTTAACTCAGGTTTTGGAAAAGTGATGAAAAATGTCAAGAGAAAATCCACGGGCAGTTAAAATAACAGAGGCTCTGACTCATTTTATGCTCTGGATGACCAGCCAATGCAGGCTGTGGAAAACATAGGATTGCACCGTCTTCTCAGCATACTCGAGCTGCGATATGAAATTCCCAACCGCCCACACATCAGGGAGATAATGGTGCCAAAACTTTCTGAAGAGGTAAAGACAAGCAGTGTGTGCGCAATGTCAGGCCTCGGTTTAACGGCACAGTGGACTGATGATCCACGGGCAGATGAGGAGTTTATTCGTCAATGCTAAATACTTTCGTTATTTTGTTTGTTTGTTTACAATATGGACACTCTGCAATAATTTAAAAGTTTATTTTATTGTCAAACCTAATTTGTATTTATTTTATACCAAACAGAAGTGTTTATTTATTATTCTGAAAGCTCGAGACAGTACCAATAGTTCAGTGATATTTTGTTAAATTACAATGTGGAGACTCTGCAATAATTTAACAGAAGTGCTTATTTTTCACTTGAAATTTTTTTGTGGTCATTTTTATTAAGATTAAATTTTTTATCGGCAGAGAATAAAATAAAACCTGTCTTCCAAATTTATTGCATTTGTGTGTGTGTGTGTGTGTGCGTGTGTGTGTGTGTGTGTGTGTGTGTGTGGGGGGGGGGGGGGTAGAAGTATCGTTTTTTGTACTCAGTATCGGCAAGTACTCAGATCCAAGTATCGGTATCATATCGGTTTGAAAAAATTGGTATGGCATCCCTAGACCCACCAATTGTTCTCTGGTTAGATAGTAAAGCATTTATGTGTCCCATTCTGAAATCTGATCTATTCCTCTGTGCTAAGTCAAGTATAAGTGGATTTCTTCAGATTGCCTGTAGACTGTGTGTGTCAGCTTTCTCATCTGTTGACTTATTTCCAGTCATGTTACCAATTGTCACATGCCAATAACTTGTTTTTAATGCTAAGTGTCAGAGTGTGCAAATACCTTAAAAACTAGTGTCTATCTACCTGTGCTCACCTCATATAATTTGGCTGCACTCTTTTGTAGTCAGGAAGCTTGATTTAAGGTAAAAAAAAAATGTAACTGCTCTGTGCTTTTGGCAGAAATCATACATACATAATGATGTTTTCCTTTCTAATTGTATTACAGCATTCCTCCTGGAGTGGAGTGGATGTTGCAAGGTTACATTTTATGACAAATTTTCAGTGCTGAGACAGACTACTAAAACCCCTACTATCGATACCAATAAAACAATAGCAATCAGACTTGCTTTTGTGACAGAATGGAGCTCATACGTTGCTGTTTATATTGAAAGTAACTGAACCCTCGAGTTAATTGTAATGAATAAGGCAAAAATTGAGAACATGGAATAAAAGGCAAGATGTCATTCACCTTATGTAATTACTGTTTTTGTCCTGCTTCTCTGACTGTCTGTCAGATGAAGGCTAGAACCTCTCTTCTCTTTGCAAAGCACAAACGTACGTAATGCAGACCTCGCCAGAGGTAGTTGAGTATTGTGGCAGAGGAGTTTTTGCAATTTACTCAGCAGCAATAAGTCAAGAAGCAAAAGTAGCTTCTCTACATCCAGTGAATTCTGCTGGAAAATCTAATTAGTGTTTATTATTTTCCTTTTGAAATCATTGTCTCTGCCAGAATGAGCTTGTGTGATTAAAATGCTGGGGGCTCAGCTGGTCGTGGACTCAGTTTTGTTCAGTTTGTAAATCCTATTACTGCATTCCTCAAGAGCTGCAATTATCATAGCAATTTTCTTTTTTAGAAAGAAAATAGTAGCATTAAATATGAATTGGAAGATGTCAGTCATATTTACTCTCCTATAAGGAGTTTTTTTTTAGATAAATGTGAACAATACATTTAAATTTGGTTATGTGGTAAGCTTAATCACAATAACAAGTACATTTTCATTTCTGATGTAGAGCTCTTCTTGATCATTTCTCCTTTGCTTCCATTCGCTGACACCTGATGCATTATTTTCTCATACTTCTTTTCTTTATTATTAATTTCCAAACTGTAATACACAACTGAGAAAAAAGGAAAGAGGCCATGCACAGTGTGATAGAATAGAACAGAATCGAATAGGACGCCTTCTTATTCTCACTATACACATGTACAATGAGATACAATGAGATCCTATTCAATGCAGACATGTGGAAAAGACAGGTGAGGTTTATAGTTCTGCGGCTCTATATACATATCAACAGTAAACTGCTAGAGATAAGATGAGATGGAGGCAGATGAGCCGTTGTGGCATTAACATTAACCACTAAGTGACCATATTATTGTGCATCCGTATCTCATAATACCATCTATTAATAGTTATTTCTTGTTTTAACTCAGTGAAAAGTAAATGTTGAGAATAATTCTTCATCTGTTGAACTTCATTGCTTAGATTCTTATGTCCCACCAAGAAGCACACAGCAATGTAGCAAGGTAGAACGTCTGCATTTACTTTTGGTGTACATGACTGACCTTTTCTCATTTTCAAGTTAGGTAGGTAATTCCTACAAACTGATTAAGTGGCTATACCTGATCCATGCTGCATTTGCTTTGGAAGTAAAATAGCTATAGAGCCATTCAGACTGTGCACGTTTAATTCACTGAAAGTTAGGCAAGCAGTAATCCATTAAGTTCACAGTCACACAAACTCCTGTTTAACACAATTACTGCAATGCTTGCTAATTTGTCGCTATTCAGTTTCAGATTGTAGAAAAGTTAGCAGTTAATTGTGGTCTCATTCTATTTTACACTAAGTGCCGAATCAGGTGAGCTATTTTGGATAAATGTTTTTATACCTCCAGTGGCTAAATTTAACAATTCCCTGCAGCATAGGAAACAATTTTAGTTGTTGCTAAAAATCCATACTGAAGGATGGAGTGCAGTGAATTTGACTTTGCAGTAAAATGTCAGGATAACAAACAGTATCCTACAAAGTAAGTGTCGCATTAAATTACATTTTGACAGTTATCAAAAACTTGTATCAGTGGTTATAAGTGTGAGGTTTTCTGTGAATGTGTCGTGTGCTAATAAATATGCAAATAAATATGTCTTCCTATAATATATAATTCAGCTTCAGGGAAATGGTACAGAATTTTTCAGCATACACAAAATACATCACAGAAGGGTGTTTAATTTATGTAGCAGGTGTAAAACTAAGGAAAGGATGTAAAAAAAAAATGTGATGATAAACACTTTATATGATAAACACTGTGAATGTAGAGTTCACTGTATTACAGGTTATGCAGGTTTACAGGGACCAACAGGTGGGCGATAACACCTTAGGAAACGAGGATAACACAGGATTTGATAAAAACAGAAAATATTAGGAAACAAAATAAGTTGTTCTTCATGGAGGCAGGTACCGTCGGAGGCTGATGATGAGGCTGATGAAACGAAGCAGGATGCTTGATGAATACATGTGACATGATGGATTCTTATATTCATTAAGTTTTTCCTTTGGTAGATATATGACCATATGCTAAACAATACAGTCAGTTCTTTTTAAACATCCATGCATTTTCTGAAGCTTACCCCCCATGCCTCCATGATCTGAACCAGCAGACCACCAGTTTGCTGGTTCAGATCATGTTTCACACAGAGGTCCAACAATAAAACACTGGGTTCAGGTTGGGCAGGTCCTCCTATTCACATTCTTCCAGATCACACTGTAATTATGCACATAAGTGCTGAAGTCCTCCAGCAGGACAATTGAGTCATCAGTTGGGGGAACCTCGAGAACCACATCAGGGTCCCCAAAAAGACTGGGTACTCTGAACTATCATTCATCGTGTAAGAACCTGCTCTTAAATTGCCTCACCAAAGGCAACTCCAGAGTTGAAAAGAGTCCAACCCCTCTCCAGGAGACTGGCTCCATAACATAAGCTGTGGACTGAGGCTAGCTCAACTATATCTACCAGGTATCTCTTGGTCTCAAGCACTAGCTCAGGCTGCCAAATAACTTTGGTGTCATGTGAGTTATAGCTGTGCTCTGTGAAAGACTACGTCTTGGACATTCAGCCAGCAGCTTCTCAGTGATAAAGGTGAGGCAAATTCTGGTTAAAGGGGAATAATAGAATAGTCTTCTGTAGACACTTGGTTTCAGTGTTTCAGTGTCTGTGACAACAGAAAGCAAGAAGGTAGTATTTGAAAAACTATTAGTATATATAAACTCATTTTGTCTGTATGTGTGTCAGTTTGTTAGTACAAGCTGCCTCGCCACAGCCCCCACTTGTTCCGTTTTAAACCAGAGCTTTACTCAATAATATCTGAAGCACCAGATTTCTCACATATATACTTCGAACTTGGCCGTTGGAGAGGAAGAAACTAAACCTGAGGTAGAAGGATTAATACACAGCTGAAGATAAATGCATTACCTCCACCCTCTGTGATAGCAGTAGGTCTGCGTTATTTTGTATCTTTGTGCCTCTGACCTAAGGCTTGGATAGAGTGTTATGACTAGTCAGACCACACACACACACACACACATTCACACACACAAAGTCCAGTTAGTTATCAGCAAATATGTCAATCGTCGTAACAGCGAAATAATAGAGTTGTTTGAAAAGGAGGAGGCAGGATGAACGATAAGTGAAGAGAAAATGCTCACGTCAGGTTGTCTTGTAGTTGAAAAGAAGACAAGCTTGAGACTGGCTGAAAAAGAGCTGACAGGGTGATGTGTCGCACAATAGATGTGTCTTCAGGCCTCCTGTAATTCCAGATAGACGCCTGTCAAGGGGCTTACTAAAGATGTCGGCACTGACTTAAGCAAGAGAGACACATAGTCGTATAACATGTGACTGACTGCAAATGCAGTTTGAGCTACTTTTTAAAAAAAATTTAAGGCGGGCTAGTGAAGAGTTTCTGTGTGCACAATATTTGTGAAATTTGCTATGAAAAAGGAAAGAGCTGGGTGCGTGGAGGCTGTTCTAGCTTTTTTACTGTCTTTAGCCACTAACTTTTGTTCAGACATTCCTAAAATTTGTACTGACAGATCATTGACAAGATAAGTTGTTGAATTTGAAACCTTGGTAATTATGTAAATACTCAAAAACATTCAATCCACGAGAACAGGAAACTAAGACTACATTTCACACAGGCTTACCAAAATATTTTACCTAGCCTCATGAGTCTTGTTTTCTGTTGTACCACTCAGATGTTAGGGCCAGAATGTGACAAAAACAACGTGAAAGCACAGATCCATCCTATCTTGTAGCGCTGGTTCAGGCTGATGGAGGTATGGAGGTGGTGCAGTGGTGTGGGGGACAGGTGTAATTAATGAAGTGGCCAGTGAATGAATGTTTAATTGCTCCAGTTAAATTTCCAAGTCTAAGGCATTACACCTGACAGCCAGAGCAGTGTAAAGCAATTTCATTTTGTTTTTCTTTTTTTAGTCTTTCTCATGAAATGTTTTTTCAAACCCAGCTTTGTTACTAATGTAAGCCTCAAGACTATGGTTGGGTTTTTTTTTTTTTCACGCTTGATTAATGATGGAATAAATAAATAAATCCCATTATTCTACTTTGGCTATTTTATCATCAACCCAACTGCTTTTTATTTCATTAATAATGTGACACACACAGTTTTGGTTCAGTCACAGCCAAAACAAACAAACACAAAAACAGTGTGCCGAACTGGAAAGTCAGTAAAGCAGAAAGTAATTACTCAGTTTATGAGATTCTAAATCAGCTGTAGGTATATGATGTGAGTGATGAGTGGCTGTGTG
This sequence comes from Neolamprologus brichardi, assembly GCF_056152115.1. Classification (NCBI taxonomy): domain Eukaryota; kingdom Metazoa; phylum Chordata; class Actinopteri; order Cichliformes; family Cichlidae; genus Neolamprologus; species Neolamprologus brichardi. The sequence continues at coordinate 11,755,680 of NC_142117.1, read as the reverse complement.
GGCTCTGTGTTGGCCCTGTGATGGACTGTCCATGGTCCACCTCAACTCTCACCCTATGACAGCTCTGAAAGGCTCTGGCACCCACATGACCCGTGTTGGATAAACAGTTAAGAAAATGCTGTGCAGGCAAGTCTGTCAATTTACTTGTGAACTTCAATGTGAAATGCAGGAGACAAATACCATGCTAAGTAAATACTCAGTCAAAGAGAACAGAGAAACTGATATGAGGGGGAAATACTGATGGAACAAAACAACTAACACAAACAACATGGACTGGAACTTATACTTAAAGGCTCAAAATGCTAAATAATATACGGACATTAATAATACTAAATAAACAGGAATTTATAAATGCAAAAGCTAAAAACCCTTATCTGAGGAGTATGAGAGGTAAGGTCATGTCCTACTACAAGGCAACCCCAAGGCAAATCCAGAACAAGCTGGAGAGAAGTCTCTATGGGGTTGTGAAAACCTCGGTATCTTCCCCCCCAAAAAAAGATGGAGCAGTTTATCTTAAAGGTAAATAATTGCAGCTTCTACATCTTCCTAATTTTTAAATCTATGACTTGCAAATGCAGTATATTTTTTCTTTTCACAGATGGTCAAATCTGTTGTTGTTGTTCTAGCTACATGCCCTGATGGCTAAAATAAGCGAGTGTCAATTCAATATTTTGCCTCTCTGTGTCTCAAGCTGTCAGTTTGAAAAAGCTTTCACTGTGCTATTAGTGAACTGCCTCCGCAAGTGGATCTCACTAAGAGGTTTCACCATCTGTTACTGTAGTTCAGTTTAGCAACTTTATTTCGTTTCAGCAAAACCAGCCCACACAGGGCATTTTCCTTTCACACAAGACTTCCCAGCTATTTTTCCTACCAGGAATCATTCTGTCACCAGGAGGACAAACTAAGTCTTATTTTTAAAATATATTGTTGTTTAAAACTGGTGCTCAGTAGTAATAAGCTTGTAGGGAAGAAGCATTCTGAAGGAAAAAACAATCTTTAATGCAAATTATTTGCCTTAAAGCTCTGTTTCATCCTTAAACTTTCTATAGAGATGCATCTAACAGTTGTGTACAGCGTGATAAACCTTGGAAACAACAGTTTCAACACACCATAGCATCTTTACTTGTGTGTACTGAGATACTTTTGAAATATACTACTCATTATTACCACCTCAGCAATGAGAAGATGAGGGACAGTCTGCCACTGTACTGTTCTTGTAGAATATAAAGTCAAAATTTGTAAGATACTTTATTTCTAAGCTGAAATGGGAGCATTAAGACTTGAATCAATGATGCCTGGTGGTGATGTTTTACCTTTCAATACACAGGTCTGCAGAGCATAGCTTGTGATGTTTGATTTGAGATTGATTTCATTTTACCCATTGCAAAACTACATTTTTTTATATCCAGAAACACTGGCAGCGAGGAGAATTAGACATACCTCCGCTTTGTTACATAAATATAAAAAAATGCAGTATTTCATTCAAGTATCATTGCCATCTGCTATATTATTGTAGAGTCTTTACCTTACAATATAAACTGCATTGAGCCAAGTGTTGTTGTGATTTGGTGCTATATAAATAAAAATGAATTTAATTGAAAAGTCTAAGGTTCATCTTGCACCTTTAACTAATGCTATTTTAAAATACACATTTTATTCGGTGTTATTCCAAGCAACTATTAGGTAGACCATGTGTGTTTGTGTGCCAGATGGTGTGTAGGTTTATGCAATGCTAGTGAGGTGCCTTAGACATAGCCCTGTGTATTAGACAGAACCAACAGTAAGCACAATTTTTATGTTTTAAATTGCAATGTTTATTAAAAAATAAATAAGTAAATATAAAAAAATAACTCAGTTTAACCACTTTTGTCTCAGAGTACATGATCCTTATTACCAAGTTAGGCCTGATTTATACTTCTGCTGGGAATCTTCGTAGAGTCTATACCTCATAACCGTGGTATAGGCTGATGGCTGATTGACACTTGTCATTGCCGACATTCATTCTCTCCTTGGTGCATTACAACATGTGTTAATTACCTTCTGTTTGTGTCCCAGTGTTTTATATGCACTGCTGGTCGATAGGAACAAATAAAATGATGAAATGAAAACTTTTTTCCCCACTCCTCTTTTTTAAGGGCAAACATATATGACCCTTAACTTGTTCCGCTTCTTTGTACTTTCCCCTATATTGAGATGATGGTTGTTACTCTCTCACTGCTAAAATCAATTATTTTTTTTGCTCCAGCATTTTAATAGCCAACATCAAAGTTCAAATAGCCCTTAACATTAGGAATTTTAGAAGTCATTGCTGAAGTAAGGTTGGTGCAATTAAATTAAATTAAAAGTTCCTATTCTCCTTATGCTGAATTTCTGTATATAAGAAATTTGGTTGGTGCACAAATGCTGGAACAGATCGCTTTCATCTTAGGGGATTTCATGCTGAGTTGTGTTTTGTTTATGTCTACTGTCCCTGTCTGTTGTTTCTTCACACTTCTGACACACAGCAATGAAAGAGGCTCAGTCTGGCTAATGATCAGAATGCACCATAATGCATGCAACAAAACAGACAGAACTACAGCTATGTATCACTGTAGAGAAAGGGAAATATGTTGGTAGATCCATAGTAAAATGTGAAACGAGGCAAATCTGAAACAGGTGCACAGAAGAAGGAGGAGGAGGAAAGTACTATAAAATAATTTATTTTGTACATTTCCAGTGTGAGGTTGCATATGTTTTGCTCTCAAAACAATATCTGATGATGACCTTCACTGTAATTGTGTCTCTTTATTCTATTCAGTTTGATGTTTACAGCATTGATTAAATGGGCTCTTAGTGCTACACATGAAACACATACAGCCTCTGTGTTATATATGCATTACACATGCTTGTCTATTGATACAATGTCATTACATTACATTATGCTGTCATTGCATACACATAGAGTGACTAGATTAACCCATTATAAGTTTTCCATTATGAGAATATTTAAATACTATAATGCGGTTGACTATGATCATGTTTAATCTACACTGTAGTTCAGAAGCACAGATTTTATGTGGTTAAAATCATATTCAGCTACATTCTTGTGCTTCGGGCTCTGTGATTTTCGGAGCACTTACTTATTACTTACTTCAGTGATACAGCAATGTCTACTTCTTCTGTTCAGTAGTATATGTCCTGCTCAGTTTGAATAATCACAATCTTTTATATATGTACAGATATCAAAACATCTCAATGAGGTAAGGAAAAATAAGTAATGGTAATTGTCTCTTTCCATGAACCAAAAGGTTCTCTTTTCACCATTATTTTTCATACTTTAATCGTCATTTTACAACATTGCAATGCCTGCCATAACAAAATCATATAAACTGAATCATGTGCATGTTTGATGTTAAATACATGCTTGTAGAGTTGTGCACAGAAGTCTACATACATGTCCGGAATATCATTGGTAATTTGGGATTTTTATAATTTTTTTTAACTGTTCTTTTTCCAGACTGGAATGATTGTACAGCATACATTTTTGATGAGTTTAAAAACTAAAAACTGGGTTCACAGGATTTTCTCTAATCCACACAGGATAAGAATTATATACATACACTCAAATCTTTTAATAAGTGTTGATGAAGGTCCTACAGTGTCTTTTAGCTTGACAATTCTGAGGCCTATTAATTTCTCATTAGTGATCCTGATGGACTACATCGGGTAGTTACCTTTTGGCAGCATAAAAATGATGAATTAAGTGTTTTTGGATTGACCAGTACCCAACAATAAGAAAATCCAAGGAACTCAGTGAAGTGAGTGAGTGAACTCATCTCCATTCTTCTGTTTGTTTGAACTAATAGTGATCCACTAGCACATATTAAACCCTCACATTACACTTCCCTCAGCTTTATCAAAAAATAAATAAAAAATACAGAGAATGTGGTCCTCACCCAAAAATTAAAAAAAAAAAAAATCTTTCTCTAAACAACAGTTATGTCTTTACAGCAACATCTGAATAGCTGACTACGGCCTTCAGCAAATAATCGCTGTGTTCATCAAAAATTCAGTAGTGGAGGTTTTGACATATACAGTGATTTATGGGTTACAGGTCCAACAGCACCTGGACAGTCTAAGGTGTTAGAAACTTTTTGAATTGAGACCTCAAATCCCTTTACTGGGCCATAATGGAGAGTTTTTTGACAGACTGCTTCACCATTTGGTACAGAAACTGTTCCATAGGGTAACCATGGTGCTCTTGAGAGTACAGTGCGCATGTCTTAACACATCAAAAGGTGTAGGCTGCCTTGCCTACAAGAGCTGTTTTAGTAAGGCTCTGGAAGGTTTAATGCTCATGCTATTGATATATTTAATATATGTCAACTACTAATTTGGGTCCATAGGAACACCAAGAATAATTTACTGTGAGAAACACATATTATAGTATAATATTAATAACAATAACAGAATAACAACAGAAAAAAAGATTAACTTTAAATAATTCAAAACAATAGTCTGTTCTCCCTGAGGCCCTCTGACAGAAAATGGTATCCCCAAATTGCACATAAGCAGACTAAGAAACAGCTCTTTGTTATTATTATTTTCTTACAAGCCATGATACCATCCATCGGCTTCCGCTTATCCTTTTCAGGGTCGTTGGGGGTGCTGGAGCCTATCCCAGCTGTCATAGGGCAAGAGGCGGGGTACACCCTTGACAGGTCGCCAGTCTAACACACAGAGACAGACAACCATTTGCGCTCACATTCCACACCTATGGGCAATTTGGATTAATCAATTAACCTATCCCCACAAGTTGCATGTCTTTGGAAGGTGGGAGGAAGCCAGAGTACCCAGAGGGAACCCACGCAAACTCTCATGCAAGAGAACATGCAAACTCTGATGGTGGGATTGAACTCAGGACCTTCTTGCTGTGCGGCAACAGTGCTAACCACCGTGCCACCGTGCTGCCATGATACCGTTAAATAAATAATGTGTGACTATCAAAATTGTTGATGACAAATTTAATAGTCGACGCCTTGTAAGATCCTGAAAGACGCAGGAAAAAGTAGTAGGATTTAAGAGTGTAATAACGGACTGAAACAGAAGATGGCAGCACTGCATGTACAAGGATGCCAGCTGCCATTAAACCCCGAAGAAGAAGAAGCAACTCCGCTCTATCCAAATTCAGGCCGCATCCTTCGGAGGCCCCATTTGAAGGCCGATTACGTTACAGCGACGTGACGAAGGCTTTCCAAATTCGAAGACTTCTGCAAATGCAGCCGACAAATGCGTCCTACTTTTCCCCAGATTTGAAGGATGGGTCGGGTGTATCCTTTGTGGCCGAACCTAGCCCAGAATTCATAGTACGGCTCAGCCAATTCCAGTTTCCAACAATGGCGGCAGCTACTTCATTTTAATATTACTCTTATTATTCTTTCTGGGTGACCAAATAAACTTTTAACATATTTTCAGGTGAGAATGCAGCTGTGTAAACTTCAAATATCTGCTCGGTTTATCACATATTTGCAAAAGTGCTCTGACGTTTTCGGAGACATCTGTTACCCACCGGCTCGATAGCTAGCCGGGGGGTTCAATGGTCACTCGAGCCAGCGAGAACTGCGGACTCCCGGCAAATCATTTTCAAACCCCCCGCGGAGTCACTTACATAACTTAAAACTGTTACTGTTTGGCTTTTTTTAGTGTTTTATTTGTTCCTGAGTAAATCGGTTTGGCTGAGATTAAAGTTATAGTTTTCACACAGCTGACTAAACGTCAAACAGAAAACCGATTAAATGGAAGTGTGAGACTGTCGAGAATTTACTCCAGTGTCCTGTTATATTTTAGATAGCAAGGACCAGACGGCTGAGTTTATTAAACTCCACCGAGACAATCTGCAAATTTTCTTAAAAGTTTAATAAACTATCATCTTGTCTCAGTATCAGTGGAATCTTACTTCTGCACACAGGGGTTAGGTGTTTAAGCACCTGTATAACTGGAGTGACAATAAACATCTGTTGTATGCAGTGTACATATGGTAAACCCCTTTAAGTTCTGTGTAAAGTCATTTTTCTAATGATGTTATGATATGCTAATGAAAGTTAGATCAATAGGGCATTTAATTTTCACTTTTTTTATTAGTTAACTTGTGAGGACATTAAACTTTCGTCTTCTACAGAGGACTTTAAATGAGCTACACTAAATGGTTCATTTGATTCTGATGTCCTTTAAGCCTTGGAATTAAGTGTTAATTAGCCTCCAAATGAAGAGTGGTGAAGAGATTAGAAGAAGCTTCACCTCCAGGTATCACCACCTCCATTGCATGCAGATAATTCTCTAACCAAAGTATTTGAGTCTTAACTTAAATTACATTCAAAATCTGTTTAGTTTTCTGTTTTTTGTTGAGGCTATAAACTAGTTTAAACTAACTAAAATAGTGTTTAACACTGGCAATGAGACAATAGCAGAGGAGCTGACTGAACCATTACAATAATTATAGGCTGTTTAAAATGAAATATTTCATTGATATGCACTTTAAACTAATACATTAACTTGCCCACACTCTAATTTCTGGTAACATGTAGGAGATGTTTAGTTTTGATCTATTTTTTTTCAAATGCCTTCAACACTTGTCAGTCTTGTGTGCACGCTACTGGAGTTAGATCAAGGCAGGTGATCCTATACATTATCAGGGCTCGCAAAATTTCCAAATCCCTGGTAGCCCTTCGGGCAGGCACTCTTCAGTTTTTGGTAGCCCAAAATAAATTTAAGTAGCCCGAATATTATACATTAAAGTATAATATTGTAAAGGAAACAAAACATCAATCAAAAAATTGTTAAAACACAAATTAAAACAATCGTATAAAAATTACAATCATCAACTCAAATACTAGAAATTTCTATGAACTTGTAAGAACTGTGTAGAACATGAATCAGTCTGTGTCAGATCCTGAATCTGAAATTTCCACTGAAGTCACGGGTAAGAGGAACCAAGATTCTAGGCCATTTGCTTTTTGAAGTTTGCAAAGACTGCTAAATTTTGACAATGGTAGTTCACTCTTTGCAACATAGTAAGCTGTTCTAAACAGATTTTTCAGGACTTCTTGTTGTGCTTGGTTTATTTTTAGTATGTTTTTTGCAATTGGTGTTTGATCTGGGAAAGATACTGCAGATTGAGCAATAATGCATTTCTTGCATTTCTCATGTGTTCTGATGGGGTCTTTCTTAAAATTACTGGTCCCAGTAACTTGTCAGTAACTTGTCACTTCTCAGAAACCGAGGGAAACTCACGACACACCCGGCAGAACATTATGTTATTCAGCTTGTCATATTTCAGCTACAGAAATTATTTTTGTCCATGAAACCAAAAAAGCTGTGCTTTTTTGCCTCATGGTCTGATTTGTCATAACTTTCCCATTTTCTTTGGCTGTCCCCTCTTCACCCTGACCTGTCTTATTTGGCTCTGCAGAACTAAAATACCTGCGTAAATCTGTTTTTACACAAATGGATTTCAAACACATAACGGTCAGCGATTCTCTGGCCAATCAACCTCTATCACATGTTTAAGCTTGCTCCGGGAGATTTCACTTGTCATGTTTGAATAGTAAGCTAATGAGTGACTAATACAATTTAAGTATAAATATGTGAAATACAAAGGAAATAGTGGCATGTATTTAAAGCGTTCTTCCAGCCTAGTTCCTGAGTACTGAGCTGTCTGATGGTTTGGGAGAAGAAACTGTTGTACAGTATGGCAGTGAAGGCATGACTGCTTCTGTGCCTCTTGCCAGATAGCTCTCAGCCGTGGATGGCTCTTCCAGCAGCAGTGCTGGTTTGCCCCTTGCTGGAAATCTAAATACAGAAATATACTGTGGCAGCGTGAAGGCTGTAAATTAATCTCAGTTGTCTTTTGTTGATTGGACCAGGCATTCATCACTTTCTATGCAAAAGTTGGACAAACCTATAAAGAAAATACTGACTCATATATACCTGTCATATCTCACACGGGTATCTCACACGTGAGGTGAGATCAGCTTTTCGAAGTGTATTTTTACATCAAATCACATGATATCTTTAAATCTACTGCATCACAAGCAGTCAGACCACCAGTGTTGTTTGTCTTTGAGCCTTTGATTCATTCACATTTCACTTCTCAGTAATAGATGATATAGAGTAACTCGAATTTCAAGTCAAATTCTCATCAGTGCTGGTCAAGGCTGATGAGAAAGATGATGCTAGCATATGCAGGGCTCGCAAAATTTCAAAATCCCTGGTAGCCCTTCGGGCAGGGACTCTTCAGTCTTTGGTAGCCCAAAATAAATTTAAGTAGCCCGAATAAAAAAGAACAATTTTTTTGATTGATGTTAATCAAAAAATTGTTGAAACACAAATTACAACATTGTATAAAAATTACAATCATCAACTCAAATACTTGGTTCTAATTAAACAGAAATTTCTATGAACTTGTAAGAACTGTAGAACATGAATCAGTCTGTGTCAGATCCTGAATTTGAATTTTCCACTGAAGTCACGGGTTTTTGAAGTTTGCAAAGACTGCTAAATTGTGCCACTGGTAGTTCACTCTTTGCAACATAGTACGCTGTTCTAAGCAGATTTTTCAGGTTTATTTTTAGTATGTTATTTGCAATTGGTGTTTGTTCTGGGAAAGATATTGCAGACTGAGCAATAATGCATTTCTTGCATTTCTCATGGGTTCTAACGGGGGCCTTTCTTAAAATTACTGGTCCCAGTAACAAAGGTGCTTGTCGACTCAGAAATCGAGGGAAAACCAACAACACACCCGGCAGAACATTATGTTATTTACACGGGTGCACATAAGTGGTCCGCATGTGCGCATTTGCTGTCAAAATAAAAGACGCGCACCAGATAAGAAGTTGCAACGCGCGTTTGCGTCCATATAAAAGGCACTGTTTTTGTCCGCTAGAGTGGGATTTTCACGGCACATTCCGTACATTCCGTTTAAATACTAAAATTAGGTGTTACTCAGTTTTATATGCAGTATTTAATTCTTTCCCCATATTTTTCACAATTGGAAGTATTAATATTTCCCTCATTGTTTGCAATGACTGGTTGTCAAAAAACATAAAAAAGTAAAATAAATCCAAGAAAACATCAACAGCGTATATTTTTCATCGTCAACCTTCTTCTTCTCTTTGTTAATATGAACATGACTCCTGTGTTACTAGGAAGCCACATGTGCCAGAGCAAATCCTTCTTCACTTGATTTATGTGTGCAGAACAGAGACACTATATTTTACAAAGGTAGGTCGCTGTATTCTTAATTATTACTATTTTCTCCAGATTTTCTATAGTAACTGAAACAAAGTTTGTTTATCTTATAGGAAAAATAAAACTTCTGATTGTATTGTACACTGTTTTACAGTACTTAGAAAATCCATATAACAAAATAAAATTTAAACAAAAGAAACCTTCAAAACCCTTTTGAATGTCTCACTCGAGACAGGGTAGTAGTAATATTTGTTTGATGCATCTGTCCTCCTCCGGCAACTGCAAGTTTCAGAATGTGAAGGAGTGGAGACATTTTCCCTCCAACTGTGTATCTCCATGCATCAAACATATGAGTCTGCTGTGTTAGTATGTAGCCTCGGTGTCACTCACACACACTCAGAGTGAATGAAGGCTGTGAGATGGATGTAAAACATGCCATATTACAGTGTATCATGATTTATATAACAAAAACTAAGCAAAAATGCAGAAGTAGTGTGTGCACTTTTTTTGCTTTCATACTAATTAAGAGGTTAAGCCAGGTGCTGCTAATCAAATGCACTTGATTAACTGATCATCAGCAGTTTCTTGGCCTGGAGCATTTAGGTGCATGTTAGCACAGTGCCAAGCAGGAAATGCATCAGCAATGATCTTAGAGAAGCTGTCCATTTATGTGGGAAGGGTTTTAAGGCAGTTTCCTAACAGTTTGACACAGTGTTTAAGACAGCTGCCAGGAGGGGAAGTCCAAGTTTGAAAGAATGGAAGGTTATTTGCTACTTCAATAGGATTTTAATTAAAACAAACAAACTACAGCAAACACTGCACATTATGATTTTGACTTTTCAGTAGCTTCCTGTTCATATTATTTTTCTAGTACAGTTTCAGTGGCCACCATTGTACGCAGTTGTCAACTAACAATAGATAGTAGTGGGTAGTCATGCTTAAGCATGTTTTAAAAGAAAATGCACCACATTAGGACAGAATTTTGTAGGATTACTGCTTTTCTCAATTAGATTTCAAAAAAAACCCAAGAGCTGCAACTCAGACTCTATAGGACCCAATTAGCATTAGGTTAAAGTTAATGACATTACAAATGGAAAAAGACATGGTTTGCTTGGAATTGGAGTCATGGATTCAGTCATTCAGCATGGCAATGATCCCAAGCACACAAGCAAATCTAAAACAGAATGGCTGAAAAAGAAAAGCCCAACCAAAGTCCATTGCTGCAGCAAGACCTGTGAGTTGTCCATGCACAAATTCCTGAAAATCCCAATGAGCTGAAGCAACATAATTCCTTCACAAAACTCTGAGAGGCTGATAAAAAAAAATTATCACTTGATTATAAATGACTAGATCTATTAACTACCTTTTTAACAACACAATTGTTTTTACTGAATTTTAATAATTTATTAGAAGCAAGAATAGCTAAACATTTGAGAAACAAACCCTATATTGGGCAACTGTAGATATACTGTAACAACAGTGAGCCTTTCACTAGTTCTTTTTTTAAATTTATTTCCTTTCTTCATCTTGTTGTTTTTACCAGCAGTCCACGAAAAGATCTTTCACCTTGTCTGTGTGAAACAAAACATACGCACAAATCCAATTCATATCTGCTTTATTGACATCTGTGCGTCCACTGACAACAGCCTGATACACATGGACAGTATTTGTTGCCCCTGTGATACCAGATGAATACGCCTGTATTTCATGCTTCTGAAGATATCAAGTGTTTTGCAACTAAGCTTATGTTTGTGTGTACACTGATGTCCTCTTTGTGTCTGTGTGTATTTGTCTGTCTACTCACTGTGCTTGAGAAATGTTTTCAAATGTTTTTAACTCTCAGTATTGATGTTAATGCAAAGCAGACAAAACACATACTTGGTGAAATTTCAAGTATAGTTTTAGCTACATAGTATTCAAGTCTGAGCTGTACATTTGGAATTATTCATGTTAGAGAGTCTTCTAGAATTCTTCAAAGTTATAGAGTGGTAGAGACCATAGTTATGTCTGTTAGCTCCTGGTTTCAGTGACATATTGTTGAAGTGTTCGATGATCAGTTTCTGTCACAAAAATCGATGAATAAAAGTGAAAACACTGATTAATTAGAAGAACATTGTAATGGTTTGGGTCAGGGGCCTACAACAAGATCCTCTATACCCGTTGTATCTACAATTAATCTGATTAGGCCCTGTTGTATTTATACGCTGCTTTATTCTATGTACATATACACATACATATCATATCTTATTTGGTGTCATTGTTTCTTCCCTCGTGTGAGAGTGATTTAAAAAAAAAAAAAAGACACCTGGAATAACATTTTGCTGTATGTGTGTATGTACTGTATTGTGTAAAATCTTTAAAATACAAAAAGAATTTGCACTCTGAAGTTTTGAAAATACAGGTGCATTATGATAGCAAAACATATTTTGGGGCGGTCGTGGCTCAAGAGTTGGGTGTTCGTCTTGTAATCGGAAGGTGGTTCGAGCCCCGGCTCGGACAGTCTCGGTCATTGTGTCCTTGGGCAAGACACTTCACCTACCGCCTATTGGTGTTGGCCAGAGGGGCCGATGGCGCGATATGGCAGCCTCACCTCTGTCAGTCTGCCCCAGGGCAGCTGTGGCTACAACTGTAGCTTGCCTTCACCAGTGTATGAATGTGAAAGTGAATGAATAGTGGTATTGTAAAGTGCTTTGAGGGGTCCCGAAAAGCGCTATATAAATGCAATCCATTATTATAGTTTATCTTTCAAAATTTAAAAAAGATAAACTATTATATCTTCTAGATATAATGATAGTGACCCTTCTCTCATCTGTATTTTTGGGTTCAATGGTTTGTTTGTTTTTTTGTTTTACTCTTCCACACAGACTTATTTGCTGGCCAGTCAAGCACAGTAATAACAATGCGGTCAGCAAATGATTTAGTATTAGTTTTAGCATTGAGTGTAGGTGCTAAGTCCTCCTACAAAAGGAAACTGGCATCTTCATAAAGCTTTTCAGGAGATGGAAATATGAATGCTCTAAAATCCCCTGGTACATGTATCTGCACAGACTTTGCCAGTGGATAAATCATCACCTTTGCATGGCACCCCAACTCATCCCAGACTGTTGAAATTGTATAATGTAATTTAAACACATTTGATTCAGTACCACTTCATTCTTGCTCCAGATTTTAGGGCTATGATTTTCAAATGAAATGCAAAATGACCTGATAATGCATCTGAGAAAGAGTCCAGTTCTTATTCTCCTTAGCCCAGCTAAGACGCTTCTATTATTTCCTGTGGTTCAGGAGTTTCTTTATATTAGAAATGTGACAGTTGTAGCTTGTCTGCTAAAGATTTCCATCCCTGTTGGCACTTGAATATTGACACCAGCTTCAGGTCACTGCTTTTTAACCTCTCCCTAGTCCTTGAACCAACTATTCTGGACAATGCTCTCAAGGCTCTGAAACCCCCTGCTGGTCACCTTTTCGTGCCACGGGTTTCTCTTTTAGGCATCTCACCATCAATTTGCTTTGATACAACCCTCTGTGAACAGCTAGACATTTCATAAATGCCCTGTCTGAAGGTTGTCAATATGTTTTGTTTAGACAATTAACAAGGTCAGGAATCTGACCATAATTTTGGTTGTGTGTACTCAACTAGACTGAGAGATAAAAAGTATTAATATTATTTCAATAATAATTTGCTAAAACTCAAAAGGAATTATTCAAATACTCTCTGATACTTAATTGTTCATGTTTATAAACTGGAAGCCATAATCCCCCATTTGGAAAAAAAAAAAAAAAAAAGAGGCTTAAAATATTCCTCTTGTTATGCAGTTTTGTAATTGAGATGACAAAACACACAACTTGTTCACAATTGTTACGTCCCCCCCACCATGGTGGTGGCAAAGGCAGGAAGGAGACAGCAACACCGGACAACCACAATCAATGAAGGAGGAGGACAACAGGACATCAGGCAGGATTTATTGGAATCTATAAGAAAAAGGGAGGGGGAGGAGGACTGGGCGGTTGAGCCAAATCAAAGAAAGTAATAAAACAAAAAGAGGTCGAGAGCTCCTAAGAGAGGGCCTAACTAAAACAAAAATGCAAAACAAAAGGCCTACCTAGCTGCTTGACAAAAGGTCAGTGAAAACATACAAAAGTGGCATCAACCGCATAACCTAGTGTGTCTAACAGTTAACGCCTGCAATCAGTGTATTGGGTACCCCAGCTTACCTGTCCAGCCTCCCACCACACATAATACAAAGACGCCTGTTCGCAAATGTTTGTCATAGCAGAAGCCAGCAACCACCAGCTGGCCAGGGAGCTGCTCATTTGTAGTGATCCTCGGCGTGTGATTGGCCAACTGGGCCCAGACCAGCCAATAGACACATGCCAATCAACTTCGAACTGGCCAATAGGTGGAGGCTTGACACCTGAAAGATAAATAGAACACAAAAGCAAAGCCACATCTCTTGGCACGTAACAACAATATTGTAATACTACACAGTATGATTTTATTGTATTTAATGTTTCTATTTATTCTATTTATGTATTTAAGGAATGCAAACCTCATCAATTAGCAAATCCACCTAGGGTTTCTTGACCCGTTACCCTTTAACTTCTTTTCTATCTTGTTTTATCTTATTGTCTGAAATTATGATTTAATAATATCTAACTGCAAATCCTCACAGTACACACAGCAAAATGAGAGGATAAGAGTTCACATTGTTACAGAAAACAAAGAATGTGCCCCAGAGGACAAAAGCTTGACTTTTGTAGCCCGGGTAGCGCAGACGGAAGAGCATCAGACTTTTAATCTGAGGGTCCAGGGTTCAAGTCCCTGTCCAGGTGTTTCCTGGCATCCGTATCCTTTGGTGGTTCCATGTCTTTACCTAACAAGCTCAGCTGTTCTTGATAGTTCTGTGACCGCATTGTCATTTGTAGCAAAGTCCATGGACTGCAGGTGAGATGACAATGTGGGACTTGTAGATCTCAGGAACAAAGGCCTCTTTCAGATAATCCCAGCGTACAAGGTCTGCAAAGAATCTTTCCCTGCCCCTTGGTCCAACTCGCCACCAGTTGGTTCTCAGCTCAGCTCCTTTCCTAAACCCAGTGTCCAAGACATGCCAATGTCATCAGTTACTAGGGTGCCTTGACCCTTTAACTTCTTGTCTATCTTACTTTAGGTGGTACAACATTTAAGAGTTCATCACAGTAAAATCCAAAGCTTAAATGTTCATTTCACATTGATTCACCATCTCAGTGTGAGCTGTAGTGCAGCTGGGTCATCTGTAGTGCAGTTTGGCCAGCTGGATCAACTACTTGAATCATTCCCATCAAATGAGAAAAGAAACACAGATGTTGCAGCTTGCAAACGTCCATCAAGATGTGGTGGGATTTGAAGAAGGTTCTCCTCTATACACTCCCACTCCTCAGCCATTATACGATTGACTTACCTCTGGCTTGCTACGTTGGGTGATCACACTTCATAAAACACCTAAGCGAACACCTTGTCTGAAATAATGATTTAATAATATCTAACTGCAAATCCTCACCAGCACATAAAAGTAAATTTTTTAAAATATTGATAGAACAGCTTCCTGTCCCTCCCTGGCCTCACTGAGCATCAGTTGGCATTAACCAAATGACATCCTGATTTTGATTTGAGATGGAAGAGGTTCACTATCAGATTAGATCAAGAATCTGGTTTATATCAAAGGTATGCAAGAGTGTGAGGCAGAACTTGTGTGGAAGTCAGTAATAGCTTATATCTTCACCTAGGGCTGTTCGATATAACAATATATATCGGATGACGATATAAAAACGTCTATCGTTTCATTTTACGCTATCGTTTGTTTCGTGGTGTCGCAAAATAAACTTTACGGCAATATTTTTTCATCGTTTTGATGGTCACTGTAGTGGCTATATTAATTTCTTAAAGTTCTCTCTTTCTCTTATATTTAATATAACCACACTACGGACGGACAAGCGCCTGTTTTTATGCGTTGTCGTTAGCAACAACGAAGGTAAAATCATTGCATGTCCGCTTGTTTATTTTCCACATAAACCTTTCACAATAAAGCTCAATATCCTGTTGAGACTTTTCAAAATAAACTGAATCACGTGAAAGAGTATGCAGTGTTTACGGATGAGAAGTAAAAAAGAGCCGCCAGGTGCTAAAAAATAAACCTCAGACTCAAACGTTAGAACAGGCTTTTTGCCGCAGCACGCCGTGTAATAAATACTCACAAAGAAAACAGCGGCTGTTACAACTTATGTCTAAAAATGTATCATTTCATGCATTGGTTAAAACACTCGACTCCAGGTACACGACGCCCAGCTGGAAACACTTCACGCAAGTCGAGCTGCCCGAGATTCACAGAATATTCAGAAAATGTAAACTTTTTGTGATTTATTTCGTTATTGGGGCAATAGATGTCTTATATTGGGATATGAGATTTTGGTCATATCGCACAGCCCTATCTTCACCCATTAATAATTTGACATTTTACATAAAGGCTCTTTATTAACACTGCATGCATTACGAACTAATATAAATAGATTATGCACTTGCTTTGATAATGTAGTTCACTGATTTATTTTCACCACATATGGCTGGAGTTACATGGATGTCTTATGTATCATGAACAAATAACTCGCCATGGAACAGACTGTGATTAGAAGTTATAATCATAGACCTTCTCTCAAGTTGTATTCTTTTAGTTATAGTTTTTTTCTTATACCAAGAGCAGTTTGATTAGAATTTATAACCAAAATTATATTATTATATTATTTGCAATATAGTTTATAACCAAACTGCTCTTGGTTTAAGATCAGAAACTTTAAAGAGTAAATCTCCTATATTGGCTTTCTTCCATTGGCTCCCTGTTGAATCCAGAATTATATTCAAAATCCTGCTCCTCACATACAAGCACTAAAACAATCAGGCCCCATCTTATCTTAATGACCTTATTGTACCATACCACCCCATCAGAGCACTTCACTCTCGCACTGCCACCTTGTTGTTTATAGAGTATTTAAAAGTAGAATGAAAGGGAGAATCTTCAGTTTTCTGGCCCCTCTTCGATGGAATCAGCTTCCAGTTTGGATTTGGGAGACAGACACTATCTCTAATTTTAAGATTAGGCTTAAAACTTTCCTTTTTCCTAAAGCATATAGGTAGGGTGGATCAGGTGACCCTGGATTCTCCCTTAGTTATGCTGCAAAAGGTGTATGTTGCTGGGGGATTCCCATGATGCATGGAGTATTTCTTCTCCAGTTACCTTTCTCACTCAATAAGTGTTAATAGACCCCTCTGCACTGAATCATACTTGTTATTAATCTATGGCTCTCTTCCACAGCATGCATTTGATTCTGCCTTCTCTCACCCTAACCGATCACGGCAGATGGCTGGCCCTCCCTGAGCCTGGCCCCTTCAGTCTGAACTGAGCCTGCCGGTGGTTTCTTCCTGTTAAAAGGGAGTTTTTCCTTCCTATCTTTCTTTCAAAGTGCTTGCTCATAGGGGTCATTGTTGGGTTTTTCTCTGTATGTATTATTGTAGGGTCTACCTTACAATATAAAGCACCTTGAGGCGACTGTTGTTGTGATTTGATGCTGTGTAAATAATAATAATAATACTAATGATAATGATAATATTCATCATTATTATTATAATAATTATTATACATTTTATTTGAGGGTGCCTTTTAAAAACCCAAGGTCACCTTACAAAAAAAGAAGAAGATGTCAATAAAACAGTAGATTATAATACAGGGTGGGCCATTTATATGGATACACCGTATCATAACATGGGAATGGTTGGTGATATTAAAGTCCTGTTTGTGGCGCATTAGTATATGTGAGGGGGCAAACTCCTCAAGATGGGTGGTGACCATGGTGGCCATTTCGAAGTCGGCCATCTTGGATATAACTTTTGTTTTTTCAATAGGAAGAGGGCCATGTGACACATCAAACTTATTGGTAATGTCACAAGAAAAACAATGGTGTGCTTGGTTTCAACGTAACTTTATTCTTTCATGAGTTATTTACAAGTTTCTCTTTGTTCACAGCCATTAACATGTCGAAGAGGTTAACATGTGAGGAGCGGATCGAAATTGTATTGATATCTAGTGAACGCAGTAACTGGGTCATTGCAGCAGATTTCAATGCAAGACACCCTACGAGACCACCCATCTCCCATGCTACAGTTAGCGAACTGCTTGCTAAGTTTCGTGAAACTGGTTCAGTGTTGGATTTGCCAAAATGTGGACGCAAGAAAACTGTCACTAATGAAGATACATCAGTGGCTGTCCTAGCTTCATTCAGCAAGAGCCCACAGCGTAGCACTCGCCGCATGTCACTGGAGAGTGGCATTAGTCGAACATCCCTTCGGCGGATATTAGCTACTCACAAATGGCACCCTTACAAACTCCAGCTACTGCAGCATATCAACGGGGATGACCCAGATCGGCGCACAGAATTTGTAGAATGTGCAAAACCAAAATTGGAACAGGACCCTCAGTTCACGCAGAAGATTTTGTTCAGTGATGAGGCAAACTTTTATGTGAATGGTGAAGTTAACAAACAAAACCACCGCTATTGGTCTGACACTAACCCACATTGGATGGATCCCTCCAAGACTGTTGGGACAACAAAAGTGATGGTTTGGTGTGGTTTATGGGGTACAACGATAGTGGGTCCATTCTTCATCAATGGAAACCTCAAGGCCACTGGATATTTGAAATTGCTACATGATGATGTGTCATGTAGCAGTTTCCCTCTTTGTGCACTGAAGCTGGCACTTTCCCTGAGTTTTTCCAGCAAGATGGTGCACCACCACATTATGGGTGCCAGGTCCGAGCATTCCTAGATGAACAGTTTCCTAGAAAGTGGATTGGTCGTCGTGGGCCAGTTGAATGGCCCCCAAGGTTTCCCGATCTGACCCCCTTAGACTTTTATCTCTGGGGTCATCTGAAGGCAATTGTCTATGGTGTGAAGATACGAGATGTGCAGTACCTGAGACTACGGATACTGGATGCCTGTGCTGGCATTTCTCCTGCGGTGTTGCTATCAGTGTGTGAAGAGTGGGAGAAGAGGGTTGCATTGACAATCCAACACAATGGGCAGCACATTGAACACATTTTATAAGTGGTCAGAAACTTGTAAATAACTCATGAAAGAATAAAGTTACGTTGAAACCAAGCACACCATTGTTTTTCTTGTGACATTACCAATAAGTTTGATGTGTCACATGGCCCTCTTCCTACTGAAAAAACAAAAATTGCTTTCAAGATGGCCGACTTCGAAACGGCCACCATGGTCACCACCCATCTTGAGGAGATTGCCCCCTCACATATACTAATGTGCCACAAACAGGACTTTAATATCACCAACCATTCCCATTTTATTACGGTGTATCCATATAAATGGCCCACCCTGTAGATTAAAATAAATTAAAATACAAAAAACAAAAAACAGAGTCCATATGAGAGGGGAATAAGTGTAGAGGTTTTGTAATTTTACTAAATAATGAAAAGAGAGACCTGGAGTTACCTTCACTAGAGCTGATTAAACCAGAAAAGTATGCAGATTTGGCTGAAGCAATGCCGTCCTTATAAAACAAAATATGATCATTATACATTTCTTTGTGTATGGTAAGTCCGGTTTCTTGAACAGACATTCCAGTTGGTGTCTTTTAGCTTTGAGATGGCGCAGGTTAAGAGTAAACCATGGTGCTGAACGGGAAAATGAGACAGTTCGGTGTTTAAGTGGAACAAATATGTTAATAGGTTATGGAGGTTGACATTAGAGTAAGAAACAAGTTCACCAGGGGATGAGGAGCTGTGAATAAATGGAAGGTCATAAATGGCAGATTAAAGATCAGCAGGGTTAATATTACTAATTTTCCTAAATGTGATGTCAAAAGGAGTATAGGTTTTGGCGGCTGTTGTATTTACAGTGAAAGAAATAAACATATGAGCAGATCGGGGAAACAAATTGTGTTTACGTGGAGTGGGGGTAACGTTAGAACAGTAGACCAAATCCAAGATATGACCTTTAGAATGAGTAGAAAATTGTATGTATTGTAGAAGGCCAAAATTTTTCAGACAACAAGTAAAATCTTTGGAAAGAGGGATGTTATCATTGCCAAAATGGATATTGAAGTCACCACCAATTATCAAATTTGAGAAAAGTACTGAGAAATGAGTGAGAAGAGCAGCAACATGAGTGATTTCTCATCTGGAGCATTAGGTGTACTTATGCAGAACAGTTCTTATAAAATGCCCCTGTATATTAATGCCATTACTTGCTTACATAAATAAAATCTTATCTGTTTTTAACAAACCTACAACCTTGTCAGTTAAATGATCTCTCCATGCCACATGCTGGTCTTTTGTTCATTATTTTTATTCATGCTAGTTGCTGCTCAAACTGTGAGTTCGCCTGGATATCAGAACAAAGCCTTAATGTTTGTGATTGATAGTCAGTATTACTATAAAATATTTATATCTCACTTTTCTAGGAATATTGCATATCTGAGAAGCAATGGGTTTCTTTTTTGTACCCTTTTCTTTCCAATGAAAAACTGTTACTATTATTACGCCCACTTCACAGATAGCAAGAGATACATGTGTATTTTTAGGCTTTTTTGAGCTTGATTTCAAACACCAGTGAATTAATAGTTTCATTTCAGTCAGCTTGTTAGTATGAAATGGTTTGTTAATATGTCTGTGTGTAATTGAAATGGACAACAGGTACGCAAATCAACCAAACACCTCAGTGCTCGGTTTCAGCTCTAAACTCCTGTCAAGTCATTGCTTTGGGATTTTGGTCAGGAACTGTATGAGAGTTTTTCTTTGTAGTACACAGCAGTTACTTCCAGGAGAAAAGTGATTTTTTTATATTCTTTGCTGAGCAAAAAATATTATGTGTATTATATGTTAGCTTAGTTGATTCAAATAAAGTCAAAAAGTTACCTCATGATGTGTCTCTCAGTCTTGCATTAGTATTAGAAAAACAGCTCCGTCAGACCATTAACTCTATTTCCATGATCAAGTTCAATACAGAAAAAATACAGTGTGAAAAAATCCATAGATGGAAAAGGAGAAGCAATACCAAAATACTAGGGGTGCAACGATACACAAAATTCACGGTTCGGTTCGGTTCGATACTTTGGTGTCACGGTTCGATATTTTTTCGATACACAAAAAAATGTTCATGCCTTTTTATTAATTTGTCATTTATTAAATTTTCACGGCACATTCTGCACCACCTCTCTGTGCGTTCATCATTTGTTTGAAGCCAGCTCACCTCCTGCAACCACTTTTCCGAGAATACGCGCTTCTTTTGTGGTTCGGACTCCTGACATTTCTTTGGAGGTGGAGGAACACCAAAGTAACTGCTTAAAGGAGCTTCTTCGACATCTTTAAGAGTTCTAAACAAATGTCTGTCCTCCTCCTGAAAATCTTATGTATGCAAACACGCGTTGCAACTTTTTTATTTTGACAGCGAATGCGCACCTGCGGACCACTAATGTGTAGACCTGGTTATTTAGCTCGTCATATTGCAGCCACAGAAATTCTTTTGTCCATGAAACCATAAAGCTGCACTTTCTTTTTGCCTTATAGTCTGATTTGTCATAACTTTTCCGTTTTGTGGTAAGCTTTTCTTTGGCTGTCACGTCTTCACCCTGACCTGTCTTATTTGGCTCAGCAGAACTAAAATATATATCCTGCTGCTTTTACACACGCACTCACATAACGCTCAGCGATTCTCTGCGCGATCAACCTCTCATATGTTTAAGCTTGCTGCGGGAGATTTCACTTGTCATGTTTGCATAGTAAGCTAACGATTGATAAGACGATGTCAGAGGAATTGGTGCGCAAATTATCATCACTCAACAATCAGTGCTGTCGCTCTCTATACACAGTTCGCGCGATTGCAAAGTGAAAGCAAAAAACAAGCGAAAATTCAAACGCGATTTCAATATGTCACATATTGACAGTGGCTCACCGATGCCAATGACATAATTACCCAGCTACATTTCCGAAAGAATGCAAAAGCATTGACATATATTTTTCCTTCCTACGATAGGCTGACGAGCAGAGCAGGGCAGCCCGACTGGAAAAATCGCTAGCCCCGGGACGTCGGGCTAGCGATTTTGCGAGCCCTGTATCTGATTGAGGAATCACTCATCTTTAGAAAAGAGAGTTTATTACAGAGAAATGTCTCTTTCCAAAATAAAAGCTATACTATACGCTTCTTCTGGGCTATATTCTCAGCAGCATATTAAACATATCAGGTCCCCATAAGGAGAATCATGTGCTAACCGCTGTCTAAATGACTCGGGTAAAGTTTGTATGCGTGCTTGTTGTTTTTGTCTGCTTCCACTTGTCTTTGCACTAGGATGCTATCGGGTAAATGTGCAGTCATATTCGTTGTGTTCCCACTAGTGCTGTCAGCCTTAATCTGAAATGAGGTTAACGCCACAACACGGCAAATCTCCGTTAACGAGCTACCGCGGATTGCCCCGTGTGTGGGGCTGGACAGCGTCAACACATTAACGAGCTAACTGGCTAACACACTAGTTCCCACTCATGTAATTGAGCATTGCGTGGCACATCTGACATACTGTTTTACTTTAGTCCATGACACGCTTACCTTCAGGGTCATACGTCACATGAAGACCAAAATAGTTCCAGACGCCAGATCTGAATGAGGGTGGGGGAGGTTCAATTTGCCATGTTGCAACAAGCTTAACTTCTGTCTTGCTAGCTTGCCCTGCGCTCAGTGAATCTGTGTTCGACTACTCCGCCTAGGCTGCACTGTCGAGCGCAGATCCACTGAGCGCTCAACACAGACAGCACCATCAGAAGGAAAGTTGATAAAATAAATTAAAAATGTTGTATTGTTCGATACATATGCGTACCGAACCGAAAGCACTGTATCGAACGGTTCAATATCGATACGAGTATCGTTGCACCCCTACAAAATACATAAATAAAACAATACATGTTGTTTTCCAGAGATTATATGAAATGTACTTTTTAGCACAGAGATGAACTTATTATTATTTATGAGTAACTTGAGCATCTTTGACATTTACAGTTCCTTCAATCAGCCTCTGTCTAAAAAGTTCTACAATTTTTTTTCCAGTACGGTATGTCCTAAATAGGCTTTCCTTTAGTCTTACTGATATGGGCTAGACTTTTCCAGAGAGAATAGAAAACTTGCTAATTTATTCTGTTTAAAATCTGCTCATTAAGTCACAGAGTTTGGAAGACATATTGCAGTATCTAATGCAAGGGTTTAGCTTCCAGTCCTGACTTAGAGCTACACTCAACTAAAAGGATACTATTTTCAGATTTTTAAATTACATAATTAGGTTTTCATGGCATGTCATCTCCCACTCCAATTCTTCTTTGTATTTTTTCATTCCCATGAATATGCTTGCTAAACAGTATCAGGAACTACCCCTTACGAAACAAAATTATCCACTTCAAATTTAAAGTAGAACCATTATTATGTAGAACCATAATAACCATTATTATTATGTTATTTCCATAAGTATTTATTTCCGTGAGTATTTTCTCACAGTGGTGTCTTTTGTCATTGATATTGTTTTGCATTGATATTCAATAGACTATTCAGAACGCTACGGGTGAATATTATTAAAATAAGATGGAGAAAATGATGTGTATGTAGAGTAGACACATCTTAAGCATGAAACGGGAGGCAAGAGACTGTTGCAGTTTGGGGAGCAACTTGAATGGAAATCTGTAGCTCTACAAAACTATGTGAGGAATGGGTAAAAAAGTTCTGGTAGGTCTTTGTCCAGACAGGAGAGTCATATTTTTCACATTTTTCAAAGTGGCCTGGGTTGGAGTGTTTGTTGGGCCGATTCTGGGCCCTAAGCCATATGCTTGACAGCGATGGTGTAGTATCACCAATAAATAAAACTCTTGTTCTCTTACCTTCTGAGTTTCTTCTCAGTGCTGCTTTGGTTATAGTAACTTGTCACATTAAACTGATAAAAATGATCAAAAGTTTTTTCTAATGTTGATAGAGTTAAGTTTTGCTTTCTACCTTTCCTCTAGTTCCGCAGTTGTCTGCTAAGGCCTTTTCCGATGATATTTTCTCTGAGTATTTGTCCATGACCAATATAGATTTTCTTCAAATAGCTTACTCCACATTTAATGAGAACTTAAGAAACAGTAATTGAGTATGGAAGAAGGAAGTAAGATAAATATACCAAGAGATACTGAAAAAAATGAAAGGGTTGTACGATCACTTTAATCTGCCTTAGGATAAAATAATAAATACCACAAAGCAAAACATGTTTCCTTCTTTTTGCTGCCACAGCTATGAATAATTTAATTTTTTAATAGATGGATGGATGGGTGGATGCATTAAATAGGTATAAACTGTTGTCTAGTCTGTCTTAGTATCCTTGAAAGTATGTCAGTGACTTTATAGATTTTTAAGCTCTTTGGCAAACAGCAGATTTGTTCTAGGTTAGAATTTATCTGCTTTCATTAGCCATGCAGTTGGTCTACAGTTTGCCAGTGTTTCAGTGATCAGTTCAATGTCCACAGTCTTCTCATGTGTATCAGTGTTAACTTGCTCTCATTCATGAAGAAAACATGATGCCAATAGTAGATCTGCCAATTCTCGTGTTCTTGGGCAAATGCTAGTTGATGCTGTACTGTGACCATACGTCTCACTACTGGCAATGCCATGCCCGTTGAGTCTGTTTCTGAACAGTTTGGTTAGAACAAGCACACGAGTAGCACAATGGAGGTCTCTGGCTGTCCTTGCACAAAGGAGCAGATATCAGACCCACTGCTATGGCCCTGTCCAGCTCTCTTTGTGTAATGACCTAACTTCTGGTACCTTGTCCACATCCACACAGGATGGATGTGCTATACTGTGTGAGGAGCTAGGCTACCTGAGCAACTTGAATGAGAACCTACTTACTGTCTTATTCAAACAGTAGTAACAGGAACACTGTCAAAAAGTAACACTCAGCATGGATATATATAGAGAGAAAAACGGTGTGTGCCTACTACCTGCTAACCATTACTTTTTGGGAAGCTGTGGCCTCTCCAGTACACCTGTTGTCACTTTTATTTGCCCCATAGATGAAGCGAATTAACAGGAAAGATTGAGAACCCCGAAGTTTAACTGATTTTATACTGAGATTCTATTTTTTGAGCGATATAAAAATCTTATATGTATTGCATGAGAAATTACTCTTGTCTCAAACTATAATTTAACAATATAGTTTATTTGTAAGGGAAAATAACTTTTGTAAGACAAGTCTACAGCAAATGTGTTTTTTATTTATTTTTACATTTGTTTAACATATCATACTAATCCTCAGATGTTCAGAAAACATTGATGTGAAACCTGACCAAGTGTGGAATCTTACAAATTACAGATCCCACGATCCATCTCATAGATGTGAACTGATAAGCAGTCCTGTATTTCTCAAGTGAGCAGTATGGCATTTCATTAAAACTCCAATTGACTATGGTAAATTAATCGTGCGGTAACATACATCATAGGGGAATCCTATTAAGAATCAGAAACTGTCTGCACTTCAGGTTTTTGATTAGTAGTAATTATCTTTTACAGGTGGAGGTTAGTGGTAGAGAGGAGATGTGTGCATGTGCTATTGAAAATATTCATTACTATAAACTAAACAGCGAGAACCTAGCTTATTTTAAAGTCATCCTCTCTTGTTTCCTGGCCTCAAAGCTCTCTATATTGTATTTATTATTTAGCAGTGTCTGTCACGTTAGTGGTCAACATGAACGACACCTAAGATGAACATTCAGAAATGGGTTGTGGTGGCTTGCAAGACCATATTGCTGAAAAGCAACTGCAAATTACTTAATTTATAAGAGAAGAAGTTTTTCATTCCGCTGAACATTCATGTATCATCTCATACAAAAATGTGGTATAGGGTGAAAGGCTTGTCTTGAGTCACTCATTCATTTCATATGTATTGAATAATAACAATAAAACATATGGGAACTCGGAATATTTGTCCCGCTGTAGTGTTTGGTTGTATTATGTTGCTATTGCTAGCTAAATCTTGACCCTGATCACCAGTTCCAATTAGTTAGTCAAAGTTAGCCAGTTCATCAACCAGTTCAAGACTGTTGATGTTAAGCTGTGGCTCTAAGATGAAAATGCTTAGCCCTGGTACTGCCTGCTTCTTTTGTTCACAGAAAATCTTCCAAGGTGGTCTTCAACCTCTCTTCGTCCATCTACTCTGAACGCTGGCAACAAGAGCGACATATGTCATTGCTGCAGATTATTTGAGTTTAACTTCACAAGGAGACAGAGACAATGAAGGGCAGTTTATCTACTTCATCAGCAGCGCTGGGCTTAGCTGCTCAGATAACTTCTTGACCTCAACGTCACACACACACATTGAGAGAGAGAATTTTAAAGCCAAAATTTGACAGGAACGCTCCCGCCACCAGACACTCTCAGATAAAGATAACACACTAGCCGATGTTTGAGCAACACAAACATTCAGCATGAATACATAATATGTCCTTCACTGCTGTCATGTTGTTCACAAGGACAGCCGATGCAGATGGATGATGCATGAAACATGAAACTTTCAAAGTTCACGGGAAGCAGGAAGTGTGACCAGCTAGATTTTCAATAATTAGGTAGTAACAACATGTTTCCTTTGAAGGTGACACAGAAATATTGTAAATGATCATTAACAAGCTTTTTACAATTGATCATAGATTGCTAAAGAAAAATATTGAGATGCAGTCTTTCTACTTAAATGTAAGACTTTTGAAAAGCTGGTCTCCTGAATGCAACTGAAACATTTCAAAGTCTTGTTGCTGCACTCAGCAACATTGGGAAACAGATAATCAATGGTTATTTCAGAAAACGAAAACAGCCGACTGATTGTATAATAATGATCCGTCTTTCTAAATCCGAGAAAAGATTTTAAACCTGTTTTTATGTGCACAGCACAAGAGAAAATATCAAACACTTTAAAGTACTGAGGAGTTTTTGATGTATACTAACACTTTAGCCTTTGAAGGCTTTTTTTCAGCCTTCATGAGCTGAATAAATGGCAAAATGAGAGCAACGCAATAGCAACAGCATAGCTGATTCTTAAATCTATATGGCTTTTCATCCCATGCTGATGAAGCTACTAACATTATGCATTCGTTACTTTTTATTTCTTTTCCCTTCCCTGTGTTGTCAGGTGTTGTAAATCACGCCTGGTGTTCTGCTGTTGAACTGTAGAGTAATACTCTACACTGAATTAAAGTTTAATTAGGCCAAAGACACAAACAGCAACACCCACACTTGCTTCCCCCTCTCTCACACACACAATCCTACATGATACACTGGGTGCTTTGCCACACATGGGGGCAGGGTCTGCTCTGCAGTAGTTTGGTGGGCCACTAACAGCCTATCGGTCACAGCTGAGGTTGAGGTTGTGGACTTCTATACACTCTATGCTAAAGTAGGTTTATAGAACAACAAACAATAGGATTTTCACCTGCATTATATATTGTGCAGATAGACATTCCATGGAATGACAGTACACGTTTAAAAAAATTAGTACGATGGACCTGTAAGCTTCTATAAAAGTTACTTCTAGGTTTAAAATTAAGTGCTTCTCCTGCTTGCACAACTACCATGGCAGCATTGCATCCATGTCGGTGTGTAGGTGTGTGTTTGTGTGTGTGAACCATGCTGATAAAAGTCACAGTGTGAACCATCTGCTGCCTTTTCATGTTGGCTCTCTTTGTATGACACTAGAAGGTCACACACATCCATAAAAACAAAAACAAAAACAAAAAGTAGGAGAAAGTAATTGCGCGTACGTATATGAGTGTACTAGATAGCTAGCTTCAGAAATAAACCTCTAGATGAAGAGGCCATAAACTGCTACAGAATAGTTAGTTATGTCATCAGAGATTTAAAAGAGTAAACATGCTATAAGTCCTTCTGAATATTTGTTTTGTAATGATGCAAACAGCGATACATGCTATCCTGCAGAATCTGATCTCGCAAAAGAGTCACTGTCATGCAGATGCTGGTTATGACAGAAAGGCATCAAAAAGCACAGAGTGAATTATGGTTAGATGGTGTCAGTCTGCATAGCCATAGACCCATTAAAATGGCCATGCTCACCCAGGTCCTTTGCCTAATGTTGTGGCTGTTGGCCTTATGTTCTATTTAAATTTTTCAGTATCTGGTGAGGATCTCTGAGTCACTGCCAAGGTTAGGTGAACAGCCTGTGACACCGTTGGGTTGTGATCAGTGAGCTTGAAAGGAGCAAAAATCTTGATACAGATGAAAACTGTTTCATTGATTTTATGCCTTTATTTTATAATCTTTTATTCTCATTGTGCTTATCAACTCAACATGGGTTCAAAATCTAAATATCAATTTCAGTCCGTATTTAATATTTACTAAAGTGAATTTACGTATAATGTATGTAGCCAAAGAAAGTGAGAACAGTTTTGTCTGCGACTCTTATCACTTAATAGTTCCTAACCCAGACCTCAGATTTCCAGGAACATAATAAATCAATTTTTCAATGCATTAGGTCTGCAAATAAAGCAGTGTTCTTTTTTCCCCTTTTCCGCACACAAATTTAGGTCTCTCTTTGAGTACAACCATTCCCCCTGTAGCCATTCAGCCAATAATTTTGGAAAACAGACCAATTCAGCAACTCCACTCCGAATAATTTCATGCTGCATTTCTGTTTGGAGATGAACATCAAGAGAAAAGTGGTGCAGGGGAAAGGGGAAAAGTCTGATCCAGTCAGATAACAGACAAACCTCTCCATTCATTACTATGGCGACAGCTGTGAAGGCGATATGCATGGGTAGATTAATGAGTTTTTGATCCAGTTCAACAATTTCCCACCTAGCATGGTTATTATCATACTTCTACAGGTTTCATTCAATGAAAGCGTCAAGACATAATCGCTTATCAGATGCAATGTTGAATCAGCACTGTGTGAGATTCCTCATGTGATCAGCAAAAGTGTCAGATAATCTATCAGAGGGTTTTGCACAACTGGTAATGAGAGCATTTCTACATAAATACAAACTGCAAGATTAAAACTTTACATTTCGATTCTTTCTTTTATGTTGACAGACATTCAGCAACAGATACAGGCATTTGCATTTTTCTGTCAAGAGCCAGATGCAATGGCAACATTTAGCTTTTCAGATACTCATCAGCTTCACTACCAGTGTCAGTTGCAGATTATTTTTTTTAAAAATAATTATAAACGCTGTTCTTTCATCAACCTTTTGAAAAAGAGCTGAATCATCCTTCCTTATCACCTAGAGCAGAAAGGTAGGATGAAGAAAAGGACTGAACAAAAACAAGAAACGGTGGAAATGAAAATTGATTTTGACTGTCCTTTTGTTAAACCAGAGTTTCTGAGAAGAAAATGCTGATGCACTGGAAATGTGGTTTATACTTGATAAGAGAAAACACAGGGAGAAGTCAGAATGGCTTCAGGAAACAAAATGAATAAGAAGTAAAACAAATGTAATTAGAGAAAGGAAGGAAAGAAGACGTGCTCTAAAATGTACTGTCAGGTAGAGAACAGTCTTTAATGAATAGATAAATAGTGAACATATTTTTTTTCACATTCTACACCAACTTGAAACTCACAGCTTACTTCTTACTTCTAGGGAAACAACCCAAATGTCATCACTGCCCATACTCTTAATATATACAAAATCAGTTTAGTATCACAGCACATTGTAGGCGTAATAAATACATGTGGAAAACAATAAAGAACAAAAAGGGGTGCCAAGCATTAATAGGTGACCCCTTTTTGGCAATAAATGCATTGTCTGTATGTATGCATTAATGTTTCATTAAGTGTAGCAGTATTTTCTACTGTCGCCATTTAAGGTCTGTTTAAACCCTCTAATGCTGCCACTGCAGGGTTCTGTTGGATTACATGCATTTAGAGGTACTCAATGTTCATTTACTCTTTAACAGCACTGAAGAGGGTAAAGTCTCCCTATGTGTTCCTCTATCCACCATTTAGTTGCACTGACTGGCTATACAAATGTAGTAATATAGGGGGATTCAGTTTGCACAGTGATTATGGATGTTTTGATGGAGCACACGGGAGAAATATGATTGAGGTTTCACAGTAAAACATATTTCAATAATAGAATATAGTAATTTTGCAATGCAAACTGCACCTGGCTGAAACAGACACCTGTTTCTTTTCCTGCAATAAGTACAAGTCTCCACTTTTAAGCCTTTAAAACCAATTAAATTCCCTGTCAGCACTGCAATGCTGCTTTTAAGAAGGTAGAGAGTGATAAAGAAAGGCACCAAACACAATAGCGTTTCAGTAATTCATTCCTCAGAGGTGTGTAGATGCTTAACTGTATCATATATATATATAATGTCAGAGTGTCCCTCTCAAGTTTAGTAAAACCTCCAAAATGAATTTTATTGAATGACAGGGTTCACGTGGAGAAGCCCATCATCGCTCAGAATTTTGATGTGTTTCGTCCTGAGAGTTTTAAATACACACACTGACTCGTTCTTCCTCATCTCTCATACAGTTCATAATGTTTATCGAGATGTGGACTGTTAAAGGTTTCAGTAAATAGATATTTAAACAGCAACACTTTCTTAGGAAGAGTCGGTGTCAGTCAGCTGTGAGGAACTAAGCAAGGAAGAAAAAGCAATCATTGTGGCGGCTGCCCAGGGACTTCACACACTTGTTACACACAACAGAGCAGAATAAGAATGTGTAATATGTGTATGGTTACACTTTTATTGCAAATGCTGCTCCATGTGGATATTTAGGACTACTACAATGATATTCAGCTATCTCCTGGAAATAAAGGTCCAGTGATGGACTCTACTGGACTTAACCAAAAAGAAGGTTCTGGTTTGCTTTGTGTCAGAGGGAAGGTGTTTTTAAACTCAAGATTCAGAAAGAAATAAAGCTGTAATAGCTGAGTGAACTCAAGTATAATAGTTATGAAAAAAAGCCATAAATCAAGTGTTCTCAGTAGGTTTACAGGTAATGAGCAGGGGTCTAGTGTGATGGAAGTCACTGGGGTGGAGTCACTAGAAATAGACAGAGGAGCTTTTTATTTAGGACAGAGACCAACAGCAGAAGAAACTGGCAAACTGAGCTCCAAGAGTCGTTAGCATCAGAGTATAAATACCACACAGCATCTGCAGCTTTACTGCAAAAGGACAGCACAGAGTGGTGACAGTGAGCCTGATGTGGTGCTCAATGTGCAACTATTCTTAACCGTGTCCTATGGCTGATAAATGGAACGTGAAGCCTCTTTTCAGAATGACCACGAAGAGCTCAGTGCTCAGCTGCTCTTTGGCATTTTAATCACAGAGTTGCATATCAGTGTCAACAGTAAGTAGGCACATCATGCCATCACTGGTCATCAATTATTGTAAAGCAGTAGTACATCATCACCTTCAAAATACTAATTTTAAAAAAGAACAACGGAGATATTTTTCATCAAGCTGTTATAGAAAAAAGGCTTATTTAGCTTTCTTCTAATCACACATCTTCTGCGTGGCAAATGTAGGTGTAACTTCATTACAAGAGGCTAATAGGAGTCTTATTATCTAATTACACCAGTCATTATTGTCATTAACCTGAGGGGCAGTTTATGTTACGCCCAATGGGATTTTAATATTGCAATATCAGGAGGAATTTTCCACATTTATACCATACAGTCAGTCTCCATTAACATACACGTTTTCTGAAAGTCAATCACTACACTACAATCTTTGTGAAACCTATCTAGGATTACCTGCCTTACATATATTCCCAGATTGACCAGCACTATCTGGAGGGTTTCTTACTAATATCCAAAGGTTTGGTGGAGAACAGAAACACTTAGACATAGAAATTATTTATGAATGAAAACACTTGCCAGTCAGAGGCATTTACTCTGACCTGCAAGTGTAAGAAGTCAATGCTCTACACTTTGACATTGAAGCAGATTCTTTTTTCTCTAATGAACAGTAGGTAATGAGTAGGATTGTTTTTACCTACTGCTGTGATTTCTCTGATTGCTCAATGTAAACGCTGCAGAAACTGTACTGAAACTGCTACATTTTCAATCCTACATCATGTATTATTAATTAAATTAATAAAGTCTACAGGACCTCTTTGCACTTTAAAGAAAGACTTAAGGCCTCAATGTAAGAAAACATTGCACATGTGGTGCAAATTTGGATAAAAAAGAGAAAAGAACCTGATGTGCAAAAGCTTCCAGTTCTGGGTTTTGGTGGTTTTTATTTCTCCAGGATTTTTGTTTTTAAATTCTAACTGAAGGTAAGTTTAGAAAAACAAGGGTCAGGGCAAATATCTGTTTGAGAGTTAAACCTGTTGACTAATAATAAAGAGGAATGAAGATTATGTTGTTCACTATGCAATTAACAAAAAATATCAGGCATTGAATATAAAAATGAGCCGCAATCATTGCTTATCAACCTGTTTTTGTTGTAGTAGGATGTTTATTCTTAATATTCTTTTTTTCTTTGGTGTTTACCTTGGTCAGAACTTGTCAGGAAAGTGTTGCCATTGAGAATATGGATTATGCAACAAGTGTAGGTGTAATAAGCTTAAGCTACCAGCTCACACCTTTTCTGTCAAGGATTTGTGTTCTTCCCATTCAATTCAATTCTTGATTGTCAACATTTATTTGATTACTTAACCTGTTTTGTTGTTGTTGTTTTGATTTTTTTGGCTACATGATTTACTTTACTTGGAAAACTGAGCTAATAGGGAGCGAGAGAAAAGCATCATTGCTTTTGCCACAGAATCGGATCTGTTCACTCTCATTAAGATGTGTTTCACTCATTTATAAAACTCAATCCCCATCCACGCTTTACTTTCTTCTTCTTTTCACACTTTTGTTTTTCTGCCTCAGCACGTTTTTATGTTATGTTTTGTGTGATTTTAAGGTTCTATCTTGGATTAATTTTCCAAATTGTATGCAAATGAGTGTTGGCTGAGCCACTGTTTTCTCTGAAGAGAATCCTATAAGGTTCTCATCCTCAGAGTTCAATGGATCATTTACAAATGGCTTTTCAAAATGCAGACATTGAAAGGGAGAGGGAGGCACTCAAAGGACTAATTAAAAAAACATGCCCATCATTATATTTGTGCGTGCTGGCTGAGCGTATTGTGAAAAAACAGATTTTGCATTTAAAACAGCTAAGACATTTTCTTTCTCATAAGAGCTTTTTGTCCTCTGCATAGCACTTCTTTTACCTGGAGCCTGTTTTACTTGGTTGCCTCCAAAAAAGCCCAACTGTTTTTACTGCATTAGATTGTTTCTCATTTATTTATTATTTGCTGAGAATGAATGCATATAAATAAAAAGGTAATAATTGCAAGCTCTCTACTGTCATAAACGTGTTTCTACCTTTTCAAAATGAAACTGAGCTACCATGTTTCTCACATATTGAGTTTTATATTTTCAGGGACATAGAGTTCTTATTAAAAATTAAATGTATTTTGATCTTGATATTGCTGAGCTAGTCTGTTGTGATTTGTAATACTCATTTTGAAAATGCAGCATTAGCTCTGTAGTCTCTGTTTTTGCTGCTTCAAGTTGTTCTATCTTCTGAGAAACCAGGCTAAGCTGACTGGCCACTCATTTGGGTGATGCAGCGCACATTCTGTTTTTGTTAGGATTAAAACTTTGACTTAAGATCACTTTTGACTCTAAGGCTGAAAATACACACCCTTTTTGGTACAACAACCTAAGAAATCACTGGATGTTTGCTTTCTTAGGAGTCAGTGAAGTTGAAGAAAAGAGGTGAGTGTAATACGGGATTACAGGATTAAAAACTTTGACTGGCATAAGTCTTTATCCACTAAAACATTATTTCTAATAATCATTCATTCATCCAGTTGTGAATAATAGCCCTGTTATGGTGTTACACTTGTGGATTCCCATTTCAATGAAGTCCTTAGATTCTGTCACCTGTTTTTGGAAGATGAATGGACTGCAAGTGTTTACTGGAAAGACCAGAATATTTGCTTTGTCTGTTTATTTGATAAAGACCAGTAACAGATAAAGTGTTATGTTATCTTATGGGTTATGATAGCAGTGTAATATTATTATAGTGTTATTATAGTATCTTTGCTTAATTACAACAAGTGTGCATGGAAGTGCAAGTATTCTGAATTTACCTGCATTGTATGGCCACACAGTAGTGATGGAATTTAAGGCAGTGAATAGTTCAAGCTGCAATCTGCTTGTCTGGTTGTTTGTAGGATTATTAGCTTACTATACAATAAAGCACTTGAAAGCACTGAAAGATACTCAGCTGAAATTTATTGGGCATATTGATATTGCAATGAATGAAATATCTTTACAATATCAGCTGAAAAACAACCAAGTGTCTGCCAATATATGTATATGACTGCATATCATTAGTTGGTATGATCCATGGGCATGCGAAATGTAGGGACGTATTGGACTGACGTGGGATATTTTCAAACAAGCTGACCTGCAGAAATGAACAGTTTCATCTCTTTGTTTCTGCAGCCTCCAGGTTGTCTGTTATCTGTCACACACTTGAGTACAGCATACTTTTATTTGTGAAAGTATGTGAAAAATCTAGGCACCACTGACACATGTGTACAGTATTAATGATACTGGCTGTTAGTCCACAGTTTCACACACTTAACTTACTTTATTTACACACTGTTCACTTCTCAATATGCAATCTCATTCTCCTGTTCATGTTTCAGTACTAATATTAAATTACACTTAGTTATTGCAGTATGTCCACACAAAAACTAACACACACACAAACGCACACACCACACTTCTTCGCATCATATCCCCTCACTTGGGCTTTAGTTTTGGGAATATAGCGGCTACATTTGTATTCTAAATTAATAGCGGGTATATTTATCCAGCCTCCCTGCAAGAAGCATCAAACAGTCTTTTATCTCTAATGTGTCCCCTGAACAGCAGCACAGCTCACTGCAGTATAATTGATCCTGGTATTGTTTCAACCCAGATTAAATAGGATTAAAAAAAAAAGAAAGCATTATCTTAAGAATGACATCAACAATGCACAAGTTTACTTTAAAATCAAATTCATAACAATATTATACAACCCCAATTCCATAAACACTGAGATGCTGTGTAAAATATGAAAAACACATATTTTATTCACAATAGAACATAAAGTAAACAGATAAAAAATTTACATTGAGACATTTTTATGTGTCTTGGAAAATATTACTTTGTTTTCAAGTTGTTGTGAGTGATACATCAAAAAACTTTGGACAAGAACAAAAAGAGGCTGGGAGTGTAAGTATTACTAAAATCAGTCTGAGGAACATTTTGCAACAACTTAGTTTACTTGCCAACAGGCCAGTGAAACGATTGGGTATATTCTTAGCATATACAATAATTGATTGTTTTGTTAATAACACAAGTTTATTGTTTTCTGAAGGGTCTCTATAGCATAGAGGTCTAATGTAATATTGTGGCAATCCACACTGTTTCGTTATTGTATAAATGTACAAAAAGTGGTTGGACTTTACTATAGGCCGTTATAGAGAGCAGGTCCGACATTGATTTAAATGTGTTTGGCAAGACAGTCTGGAGTAAATGATATGAGCTGTTGAACCTGGTTGATGTGACATTTCTGCCCTGCTCAAAATTAAGGGCCTTGAAGCAATCAAAGATTAATGAGCATTTTAGCAGAATTTTTGACACTACCATGGCGATACATGGTGACATGTCAGATATTAGTGAAATCTGACACCGAAGTGGTTCAACTGTTAATGAGGCTGAGGAGCAGTCTTATTGTAATTTACTGATAAATCAAGAATTGAGAACAAAGAGACAAAATGACTTTGAAAAAAAGATGCTTTAGTCAAAAATTTAAAGATTTTATTGGGCTTTTAAATTTCTATAAAACTACTAACTGATGCTCTTTTTTTTTAGTGTTGCAGGGTGAGCTTGATGGTCACAAACAACAATAAGCAGAAGAAAAACAAAGAACTTGAAGTGAGTTTGCTCAGTGTTGTAACTGCTGCTTGACCCTCCCACCAGTGGTAGATAGGTGCATCAAGGTTCTTTTACTTTCTTCAGCCTTGCTGAATTCCCATCTCATTACTCGAGTCCATTACTCTGCATTCACATTGTCTCCTCTGGGTACACTGTGCTTAAAGGCCAAATAAAGATGAGACTACATTTTAGTAATGCTTTACA
Source organism: Neolamprologus brichardi (assembly GCF_056152115.1). Lineage (NCBI taxonomy): Eukaryota > Metazoa > Chordata > Actinopteri > Cichliformes > Cichlidae > Neolamprologus > Neolamprologus brichardi. The sequence continues at coordinate 11,720,203 of NC_142117.1, read as the reverse complement.
CAAGGGGAAGAAGAAATTGCATAAAAACGACACAGTGGGAGAACATAATAATAAAATAGCTTCAAAAAATAAAATATATTCAGTGTCACATTATGTGACATAGATTTTGTGCATTGTTCCAATGGTATACAGTCCAAATAGGTTCTGTTGGTCATATACTTTAATAGAGTCCCAACAACTTAAATGTCGTCAAACACTATATATAAAACTGTTAGCGTCACTTAAATGTTGTAAACTGCTAACATCAACCTGTAAAAACCTAAATGCTGTAGGTATGAAAGGATCAAATTATCTATGGAAGATGACGTATTCGCTAATGCAACATGCAGCAGTACAAATAGGGCCCTTCTTATTCTTCTCTGAGAAGATCTGTATCTTAATAACTTGCATAAGACTTTAAAGCAGCTAATCAAATTCTGCAAATTTTCACGTCTGGAGATTAAGTGTTAATTAAAAGGGTAAATGAAGTGTGGCAGAGAGATTAGACTGATCCTCCTCCAAGTTGTCAACAGCTCTACTACACACACCTAAGTCCCCGATCCCCGCAACAAACTTTCTTAATGAATAACATGGTAAAAAAAAAACATTGATACTTTACTATAGTTTATGTTTGTTTGTTTGTTTTCATTCAAAATTCTATTTCAGGGTCAGATTATTAGTCGCTCCTTGTTCCGTACATTTAATAACTTAAAGTTCTGTATTGAGCAGCAACAGGAAGGAATGGTGACATCTGGAAAAACAGTTGGCTTGCTTGAGTGGGACTGATGCACGGAGCGTACAGGCTTGGCAAACAGAACCGTACTGGTTCCAGAACACATTCAATAAATGATTGAGCTATTGGAACATTTTAATGATAAAACTGTAATTATGTCCAAAAAGGGACATGGGCGGAACAACACACTCACATCAGAAATCAAGAAATATTGGATTATATGAAAGTACCAGGACTGTGTCATGTCTGATGTTCTTTATTATTATCTTTCATGTTTCTTCTCCCTTATTGACAGAATCACGTGGATATCAGGTGCTCACAGCATTTAGTATTTAATAAATCTGAGCCCATGTTTGTGTGCAGAATGTTTTAGATAGCAAGTGTATCAATCTGTGCTGCTGTAGGGATAATGTTACAACGTTCAGAGAGGAAGTTGAAGGATGATTTGACAGCGGTGCTGTTTTGATACCGTCCCCTGGAAGCTTCTGTATTTTGATGTGTGCAGTATGCTAATAAAATATAGATGCACTGCAATTCTCCCTTGTCTTGTGTTGCCTCAGTGTGTAACCCCACCTACCCCAAAATGCTCCATTATTAATATCAATATTACAGACTCTCCCACCAGGTGAGCTCATGTCTTATCCATATGCCAAGACTCTCTGCTGTCAGCCATGTGAGTCTAAGCTGCTTCTCTCATCTGAACCTCATTCAACCTCTGACATTTTGCCATTTACATTGCGATCTTGCCATCATTTCAAGTGTTATTAGCCTTTCAAAAATATTGCATATGCGTTGCTGGAACATTTTTAAGGCTTACATTTGAAGTCTCATGTTGATGTTTGCTTTTTTTCATATCTTCAAACTCAAATAATTTGACTTAGAAGCACACTTAGGAAAAAGAAAGCAGCTGATCTGTTGATTAGAGTTCAATAAAAAGTCATATGTACTTGGTTTAAATCTATCTATCTATCTATCTATCTATCTATCTATCTATCTATCTATCTATCTATCTATCTATCTATCTATCTATCTCTCAGCAATGCATTGATCAAAAAAAGTGATCAAGGCAAGTCAAGAGCTATATGCTTTCAACGTTTAAGAAATAGTAAATTTGTGAAATATAGATGATATAACAATCTTCCTAGATATTAAAAAGCACCACTGGTCTGCAGAGGTTTTGACTTAAAAAGTTGTTTGTTTGTCTTTTCACTTGTTATCATGGACGAAAGGGTGGATTGCATAGAAGTAAGAGAACACTAATAAGGCACTGACTTCAATCAGAGGTCACGCAAGAGCAGGTCTATTTGTGAGTCTGACTTCAGAGCAGCATATTGTTGAGTTCAGGGGTAAAAAAGTAGTAATTTGCTTTTACTTTAAACACTCCATCCACACTAAATCCACATTAGAATTATATTGGAATAAGGATGAGCATAGATTGCACTTGGTTAGGGACACTGACATGGACAGATGGAGACCTAATGGCTGAACAGTCATTCCTGTTATACTTCACTGAGTTCTGCTTGAAGTCCACTGCCTGTGGAGCATGTGCAGTTGGTGCATTAACATGGGGGGAAATCCGCACTGACTGTCTGACGACTAAAATTACACCACTGGGACCCAAGCTGTCCCTAGTGAACTTGTGGATATGCAAAGTATGTAGCAGTATTTAGCTGTATGAGTGAATCAGTGTGACAAAAGTACCTGAACATTTTAGTACTGTTCACTTTTTTCAAGTCAGTTAAAGTCTGCGTGTTCTAAAGATCGGATTAAACAATCTTCTAACCTTTCAAAAAGCGATTAATGTTTTCTCCTGTAACAGTACAGTAAACCACTCCTGTCCAGTGTAGTATTGTAGTATCCAGTTTTGCAAAAGGTAAGAAAAAAACAATGGTCCTATGTGAGGATATGTCTTTTGTAATGGCAACAACCCTTACCACAGCCATGTGATTAAACGTGGCCATTGATTCATACGGGAAATAAGTCAATTAGAGCACCTAATAACCAGATCAGAGCTGCTGGCTCCCAAATGGAGAATGAGCAGGGTGAAAAAAGGGATTGTGGGAGGTTTGAGTTCACATACACAACGAAGGGTTTGACAAGTGGGAGGAGATGAAACAGCTTAATATGAAATGCACACAGAGTGAGACACATCCAGCATACTATTGTTCCTGACTCATTGACAGCTTCCAGCAGCCTGAGGGCTTTGCATTCTGCTGAAAAAGAAAGGCTACTGATTTGATATCTCTCATCTCTATAAAGGCTGTTGAAAATCCATAAACCTCAGCTTTCAAAGTCCTTTTCCTTCTGCTTTTGCGCTTTGAAATCCCACATATATCTTTGTAGTGAGATTTATATGCAGATGCTTTTCTGCCAATGCATTATATCTCCAAATCAAATTGTTCCACAGCAAGAAGAAAAGAGTAGAAAAAAAAATAAGAAAAAGAATGCAATATTATTATGCTTAGGATTCCTACCCTAAGCACCCTGCCATAACCATTTTCCACTCATGGCCATAGCAAGATAAGCGGCACATGCATTAACAAGGCTTTAAAGTGACACGCTGCCACTGGCACTGGCATTGAGCTCGCTATGGCTCATCCACTTTAATGCATATATTCAGATTCTGGTGGGTGCAATAAATGATAGTGTGTAGAAATGCCTGGAATAGATTTGTCATGGCTTAGGCTATCATAGGTATCATCTGACATGGCTTGCAATGTATTTTTGTCATCTGTTTTTAGGAAGCATCTGAACACACTCTGTTAAATGAGCATTTACTTGCCACAGCAAACAAAAACAGAGTACAAACAATTAGTTGTCCAGATGTAGAACTAACAAGACCCGCTTAACAAAATCTTTATAAATCTTTGTAGAGGCTGGATTGGATTTAAAAAAAAAAAAAAAAAGCAAAACCAGGACTTGATGGTGATAGAAAAAATGCACACGATGTCAAAAAGCAGACAGAAGTTATCTTGTGAAACACATCTGTCTTTAAAGTTAAGTAATTGTGGACTTTATGGGCTTTAACTCAACAGCTTTTCTGCTAGATTAGCTTTTTTTTTTCCTCTGATGAGTTGACAAATTGATGTACAGGAGTACCTAAAGCTGCTTTTACAATAAATGTACATAATTTACTATTAGCAATTAATGTAGTAAAATGAATTATTTCTTACTTTGTTGTAGCAAACTGTGAGGTGAATGTTTAAATGTGTATGAATGTTTTAGGGTAACTAAAATGACTGTAGTATGTCTTGGCCACTGTGGGTTTTCAACACACACACTGGGTTGTGAGTTACTGGGTTACTGTGTGTTTCAGTGATTGTTAACAGTACTTCAACACGTATTTTTTGGCCCGACAAGTTAGTTTTTAGCTTTCACATAATCTGATTGTAATTATATAAAATCAGAGTTCCTGGCATGTTAACACTATAGGGAATATTTTGTTATTTATTGTAATTAGGGATAATTAGGATCAATGTGTCTTAGACTGATGCTGAAAAACTAATGCATACATTTGTTACTTGTTGGCTGGACCACTGAAATTGCCCATTATCCAGTTGTCTGACCCTGATCCAGCCCTTGGTTATTCTTCTGTAGGCTCACAGTGCTGGAGGACTTCCCATGATGCACTAAACACTTCTTTTGTAGTCCCGTCTTTCACACCCAATGTGTTCATATGCTACTGTTGGATGTTATTAATATTTTCTTTTACTTTTCCATAGTTTGTCCTTCATCATGGTTTCTCCTTGTGTTTTCTTTATGTTTCTTTTTCCTCTTCTCTGTCCTCTCATCCTATAACCAGCTTGAGATGACTGGTTTGTTTTAACTGATGCTAAACTCTGTAAATAACCATCAGTAAATCCAGTGGAATAATTTGTATTTTATTGAAGGCTAGGATCTCCACTTCAACACTTGTAAATTTTCTATTTACTGAGAACATATCAAAAACACTTAAAGAACTTAAAACATCCAAAAATGAAATTGTGAACCTGCATAAAAAAAATCTAAGCTTCATAGAATCTTCAAAGAATCTTCTTTAATCATCACAGAATTCTTCCACATTTACAATGTCCTGTTCATAATATAGTGCAACAACATCACAGTACAGCATCAGAGAGGCATGCAAGGTTGACTGGTGTTCTAATCTGCTTTCTGGGAGAAATGTCATCTTCTCGCATAAAACCTTGGACACTGTTTTCACAGACCCAGCTCTCTGAGCATAACGATGTGAGCCTGTTCGACTGAAATAATTGATTCTTCACCAGCGTGGCTGCAGTCAGTGGACCAGTTATTGAAACCATCCCACTTGTGGTCAGATTAAAAATCAGCAGTGACAAGCATTTCAAGTGAGCAGCTTAATATTTTTGGTTAAAAATGCTACAATAAGTCCCAGGCATCCTTTATAACTTTCCTTTGTTTTAGAAGAAAAACAGGAATTTTAGTGCTTAGGAATTCTAATTGTCAGTTATTCTTCTCTGGGAATCTCATTCTAAAAGTAAGATGCTAGATAAACACACATTTGTTGGTGACCTTGGATCGCGCATGAGATTGAGGCCAAACCTGTATTAGCTTGTTTTCATGTAGACATTTGCACATTTTTTGTACTATCAGGCTACAACAGGCTAGATGGCTATTTGACCCATTTCACCTTCAGAAAAGTGGTTGGCAATATTTTTTTCTCAAGAAATGTTCTCCTGCTGTTTTTTGGTGTTTAGTTGTGTGCAGACATAACAAGACAAAGTAGAAAGTGTCACAGCTGAATAGCACAGGTCTGCTGCTGGTCTACTCCCCCTGAAAGATCCAATTGAGCTCCAATCTGAACTCTCAGCCAAAAGCAAGAAAAAGGGAGCTGATTGAATTTTCTTTTTTTTTTCTTTACCATAAACTACAGATTTCTATATTTTTTTTTTTTTACTTTGCATCCATCTAACCACATGCTCATGATAGGCAAAATATTTTATACACAACCTTCTCACCAATAATTAATTAATAACCAACATCCAAATTTAGGGGCAAGTTATGATAACCTCGCCACAAATCACTCATGTAACCAGGAAAATAGAGGGAATCAATCCTATCACACAAGGGAGACATCTATATTCTAGGTATTTATTTATTTTTTACAAATACATAAACAGAAAAAATGCATTAACCAAGAGTTCTTAGAATCTTGAAAGGAGACTATGATGATGATTTTTGATGAACGTTTAACAAGTTAATGGGATCCCCCACTATTTTCTTCTCTAGCATATATCTGGAAATATTAGCATCAAGAATAGATCTTTTAATTAATAGCATCATGGGAAACCGTGGAGTGGGTGGTGGGTTTGATTCTCACTCTTTTTTTGAATAGAGTGAGATTTTTGAAGACATTTTTGAGACATTTTTGAATTTTTTGTTCTTTGTTTTTTAGCTAATGAGATGGTACAAATGTTAACATCAAAGCTAACTATCTGCTTAGCTTACCCAAATAATATTACATTGACAAAAATGCTCCTTTAGTCCTTTCATAAACAACAATTAATTCGATCATGTTAAATTTGACCAGTTACTGTTCACTGGACTATTGTACCATTATGAGGTTCAGCTATGTCAGTCTCAGAGCAGCGTATAGATTAAACACAAATATCAGATTATGTTTGAACAGCAAATTTAATTAATAAATGCTCAAAATGCTAGGGCTCTTTGTTTCATATTGGAGGTATCAAAGGAAGTCAAAGGAAATGTAGGCAGCTGCACTAGAACAGCTTGTGTTTATTCATGGGAGAAGGTGAGATTTGGACTTTCTTTGACTTTTTAAACATTGAACAGCTTACAGTATATATTGTGGTTTTCCTGTAGTGCTGCCTTTGCACAGTAAACTGTGGTAAAAATCCAAAGCAGTGTTTTGTGAGAGACTGTGTCCAGAAAGAATGTGCATTTTTATTATTTTGCATAGATTGTTTAGCTGGCTGTTTTAAAAGTAGCAGTATATGAGTTCGAACATAAAGCACACACAGCACAAGCTCAAGTCTTACATTTTAATTTATTTTGTATCAGCACATTTTTGGTACTGAAATTGCACATACAGTGTACTGTAAAGGATTAAAGGTACTATTTTCCACCGATTTCCTAAATCCCAATCAAAAATCTGTTGTACGCATAACAAAGCTAGTGCTAAAAAGCTTATAATGTCACCACACCTCAAACCTGCTGAACCCAAAGTTGGAACAGCATTTCCCCATAAAGGATTCAAACCTCACCACAAAGCAATAAAACATTTGGTTCATGCCAATAGAGATGGTCCTCAGGCAACAGTGGCATTTGCTTCAGCCACGTGCAAGTGGCAAAAGGGTTTTTGTGTTTTCATCACCTTAAAAAGGAGCCTACCCCAGCTGTCATGGGGCGAGAGGCTACACATCAGGTTTACAATAGAGGCTTACACATAACACTACACTTACATTTTTCTTTCTTTAAGTATAAGATTTAATTTACAGGCTAATAAAGAATTGGTTTAGAATTAATTTACTTATACAATCACATAATACTGTGTTCTATAATAAGTGTGCACATTCTAGTTTACACTGTTATGTATCGATGATTTAATATTTCCTTGTTTTCTGAGTTACCTCAGTGGCAGCTGTTCCCAGTCCATTGGTTGATGAGCTAAGAGGTGGGAAAGGGGCGGAGCAAGCCTACATGGAGACCTGCAAATTGGGTCATACCACAACTCTGGATCATGGGGAGGTGGGTGGGGGGGTGGAATTTGTTATGTTAGTTTCAGTTAGGTTTTTGTGTAATTTACCCCTTTTTGTGTTTTTTTGTGGGCTGATCAGCCACTCTTTAGTTGGTGAAAAGCTTTTATTACAAGGCTTGATACAGAATTTCCTTTACATTTTTTCTCCATGACAGGTTAAACCACAATAAATAGCAATAGCATACATGTGGTGACCAGGTTGGGAAAAAAAAACAGTAAACTATTTGATATAGGTATCATAGGTATTACAAACAGACAGACAGATAAATGAAAAAACACTATTCATAGAGCAAATTATGACAAATGCCATAATATTAGAAATAATTTTTTCAAAGCAATCTTCTTAAAAAAAGTATTTACAAAAAAATCCTTTTTCCATTTCGTAATTTGTGATGGTTATGACTATTTCATGCTTACTTGAAATGTTTAAATATTCTCTTCAAACAGCAAGTCGGCAGTAATCAGTAAGCGTAGTGCATGGGTGAGGGGCGCATTCATCCAGCTCATCAAGATCTTCTAATGTTATATCTATATGTCATTCAGGACACATTTTGAAAAGTGTTTCACCACTAGTGCTAGAGCAAATAGTGATACAGTGTCTCAGAGTCGTCTCTCACTATTTATTACTTGCTATTTTGTTCTAGTCTTTGCTTGTCCACATGTCTTGTTTTTATTCAGCCTGCGTAGAGCTTGCTGACTGTCCTGAATTTTAAAGCACTGGTGGAATATTGCCTCTCATAGCAGAGAGTTGGCTTTTTAACCTAGTAATACTATGATTTCTTTCACATGGTGGAGATTACTGTTGCCTTTCTGCATGCACCTCTAACAAATTAATGCAGATTTCTCATATGAGTGTTTTGTCTTTCTGATTCTACCAGCTACAAAAACCCCATTTGCATTCAATGTGATGAGCTGGCAAACAAAGTTGCACCGTTGTTAAGTTGTACTTGCTTGTGATGTGCCTCGTTGCTAGCTAAATCATCCAAGATGATAGGTATAGATTTGGTCTGTCAGCACTGTACACCAGGGATTCAGGTGCTTATTGTACTGTACTTACAGCTTCTGTCAATGCTTCCGTCCTCTCCATTTTTTATTGCTTGGTAGTTCATGCATGAAAAAATGAGTGATTCACATTAGGAGTCACATACACATGCACACTCACACAGAGAAATAGAGTTCACAAAAGTTCACAATGTACATAATAAAAAAATGAGGGAAAAAGAAAGAATATATAGAATGCATTCCCAGGGGAAACAGAAGTCAAGAGAGTGAAAATCTGAATAAAAGTAATAGAAAATGTGTTTAATGAGAACTGTGTGCAGTAAAAGACTTATTGTGGCATTCAGTCTCCTCCCAACAGATCTGTGCTATAGGATCTTGGCTCATTTCCATGTCAGGTCATAAAAATATATACATGAACTGACACAACATTACGTGAATTTGACTCTGTAGAGATAGATGGCTGCCTCAGCACGATGGAGCGTTCTATTCAGAACAGCACACTGCCCCACAGATATATCACCCAAATAATCTGCCATGTTTTTTAATGGTATAAAAAGGAAAATCGATGATTCAGCTGTTATAAAGCCTTTAGCTAATGACCACTGATGCCTTTGAATTTATCATGTGTGGATGTATTGTGTATGAATGCCTGCTAATTCGAGGTTTGTTGTGTTCTTGCACTGAAGAACAATTTTACACAGATCATCCGACAGTAATTGTTAAATTATTGTTTTGCTTTTTTCAAATACAAGTGTAAATTTACACAAATTAAACAACCAAATACAGTCTTACACATTTAAAATGTATTTTGTAAGTGAAAGCCATTAATGGCTGCTCTTCGTCTTCCTATGACAGTGTATAAAAAATTGCGTACTACTATATTTTTATGTATTTGAATGATATCAACATTTAACTGTAATTCTGGAATAAAAACTGTATGTGTGCATTAAATATTTTGTGATATTTTACGTTTTCACCTCAAATGCTCTGGCCAGTTCTCATATGTAGAAATTGTAAGCTGTCAGTCTACTTTTTACCTCAACTGTCAAAATGCCTGGTGAAACGTCCTTGTCTATTTACTCTTGAGGAAGCTATAACAGTCTGTGAACGAAGTCTGATATGGATTGAAGAGTCGGTGAGGCTCACTTCTGACCAATGGCAGCAATACTGATGTGAGTTTTTAAGGATATCCTGAACTTTACTTTCTCAAAGCACTTCTCTTTTTCCACTGTAAGCAACTTTAGCTGGTGTTATTGAAACTTTTAGGGTACTAGAGGCTAATGCTAGATGGAGAGAATAGTGGTTTATACATTTGGTTAACAAACACTTATGCTGCTGGTTCAATTCCAGTCAGAGATTCATAAGCCTTTTGGGGCTGTGTAAAAAAGGGTATCTAGTATAAAACTCTATCTTCTATAGACGTGGAAAAAACGTTTTTGAATTTTTGAATTAATTCTTTGGTTATTATTCTGTCCGTCACTGTTCAGATAAATCTACCATTGAAATTATAAATTGATCATTTCTTTGTTAGTGGGCAAACTTACAAAAGCAGCTGGCGTTCAAATATTTTTTTTCCTTTGACTTCCCTAGTAGTGTTGTAAGAAAGAGATTTTGAAATCTATTCCCTTAAACTAAAAAAAAAAAGTACCTTGCCTATTTATCATCATGCAATGTAGTGAGTTCCACATTAGGCCTGTCTGTGCTAATATAGTTATAAAGAGGCTCCATACAGAGCACTTCTTTTGACCAACAATTCAGAGCCACATAAATATATGCACAGATTAGATCGGGGGATGATTAATTCCTTACAGTTTTCTCTCCTTCTGCTTTCTTCTTCTCAAACCATTTGAAATGTAAGCCAACCAAGTCAGTCTCTTTAATATAGCATATTCCTTGGCTTAGAATACTGCACAACACACTTCAAAAATATTCAGAGAGCAAAGAAGATTAAGGAGAATATAGAATTTCTTTTCCCATAAATCACCTTGAGTCATTGCTGGAGGTGTTTTAGAGCTGACTGGGAGCTCAGAGCTGCTTGTCACAATGATCCATGTTGGAGAAGGCTGCACTAAAGTTGAACCCCAGATTATTCTCACTGACACCAACATGTATCTAACATTTTAATATCTGTACTTATTATTTCAGAATTTGTCCATGCAGTAGCATTACTTATGCAAGATAAAGATGTATAAGTTATTAGTACATTTTAGATTAGATAGCAATATTCTAGTATTGTCATTTTCAGTCATTCTGTAATATTTACCACATTAGAAAAATCACAAATGCCTATGTCACAGTCCTGTATGTAATACTTTGTTGAACAAACACTGCAAAAAGAGAAAAGTAAGTCTGATTGAAGAGTCCACTCACATCTCACAGAGTAGGGGAGTGAGTCACCAGCAAGGCGACCACTTACAGTCAATACTAGTTTATGAGAGAAATCATGAAGTCAATTCTCATGAATGAAGTGGCGGGCTTTTGCAAAGTGTTTCTCAATGGGAAATTATATTGATAGTGTTGCTGCAATAATACTTAACCATACAGTCATGTGAAAAAGAAGGTTTTCACAGGGCTTTATGCAGTCTTGTAAATAAAACAAAACAAAGTACAACCTTGCTGCTTCCACAGGAATTAAGAAGATAAGTAGCAGATAGGTGCAGCTAATCAAATTAATTTGATTAACTGAGCATTGGCAAGTGTGCCTGCTTCTGTAGAAGCAGCGATTTCTGTGGTTTTCTTGTCTGGAGCATTAAGGTCTGTGTTAACACAATCCCAATGAATTCACCCCAGGGCCAGACTGCGCAATGCTCAGAGAAATTGCAAAGAACCCAAGGCCTCAGTTAGCATGTTAAATGTTTAAGTTCATGACAGCACAGTTAGAAAAAGCCTGAACAAGTATGGGTTTTTTTGGAGGAGCTGCCATGGAAGAAAGCCTCTTCTCTCAAAAAACAAAACAAAACATGGCAGCATGGTTTAGGTTTGCAAAGGTGCATCTGAACAAACCATAAGACTTGTGAAACAGCATCACTAAAACAGATGAGGCCAAAGTGGAGAGGTTTGGTGATATATAATGTATCTGCAAAACATGTCATTATGAAGCTTATGCGTGAATTCAAAAAGAAAGATCAATGGTCTTACATCTGTTGGCTTCCAGGTGTCGCTGGCTAAATCTAAGCTTCACATCACTTCCACTTTTCCGTGCTGTCAAGCTGTTTGTGACATTGCTGATCTATTCCAATCATCATTCTCAAGGCCTTCTTTAGGCCAATCAGCATTTATGCCACATACTTTAAATCTCACTGCAAATATGTTATTCTCCTTTGCAGAGTCGTGCTACAAACCTCTTCCCGACCACCGCCTCTCATCACTCAGGCTCCGTTCGAGCCTCCATCTTCATCTCCACCACTACCTTAGTATCATTAATTAATAATAAACACACACTCAGTGTGTGTTTATTGGTATGGATGTGCATTGATGCCTATGGAATTGACAGCTTGCACATGTGGAAAGGCACCATCAATGCTGAAAGGTATATCTGGGTTTTAGAACAATACATGCTCCCATTCAGACAATGGTTTTTTTTGTTTTTTTTTTAATTACAGATTTCTTTCCTAGGAAGTCATTATTTCAGTAAGACAATTCTAAACCACACACTGAACTGCAACTATGACAACTGCATGGATTTGTAGAGTCCAGGTGCTGAACTGGCCTACCTGCAGTCCAGACCTTTCACAAGGTAAAATGACAAATCTAATAAAAAAGATGCAGGAGTTTTGAGTAGCTAGAATGTTATATCAGACATAAATGGGACAAAGTAATAATAATTTTTCATGAAATAGTAAAATGTCTATGTTTAAGCATTGGATATGTTTTCTATTTTCTTTAATAGTTACATGAGATTTTTAAACAAGAAAAACACATCACATTCTGTTTTTACTTTACATTTTTCCCAATTTACCAACTGTTTTGGAATTGGATTTGTATATGTGAGAACTGTGTAATCCAAGTTCAATTAGCATTCAACTGATGAGCAGAAGAAGGAGAATAACTGACATACAGAAAGCAGTTGGAGAGCTCACACGACAGATACTTTCTTCTTATTATTCATCTTATTAACTTTTAACATTTTATTTAAGTCTCTAAATATATAGATATGTGTTTTAGGCAGTGCACTGTGGTTTCATACTGAAGTATTTATAGAATTTCTAAAAGCAGAGTGACAATCTGACCCGTTGGCTACTCTGCAACTCTACTGAAGCAGTTCATTAGTTGGGGCTGTGGTCGATGTCATAGCAGTGTTAATAAGAAGGGAACTCATGGGGCAGTTTTGTGTATTGAACTGAGCACTCAAACTTGACTGGACATTGAAATTTATGTTTATCAGAGAAAACAAGGGCAATGCCTCAACTGTTCTTTTCTTGCTCAAGGTTGTCCACTCTGTGTTTATCCATTCAGTAACTTGCACTGCCAGAGGAACATGTGAGAGAAAAACAGGCACAAAGGCAGATAAAAAGAAACCATCTAATGAGATGGAACGGAATAGACTTTAGTGCCACCATCTAATGAGAGCCAGGTATACTCTTTTATACTTTCTCCTTTACCAGTGGCCTTTGAAAATGAATGCTGATAAGCAGTGGCAGTTATTTATATGGTAATTCACCAAAGGAACACATAGACATTAGAACACCTGCAATTTAGCAGAGTGGAAATTGGATATTTTGTGTGTGTGTGTGTGTGTGTGTGTGTGTGTGTGTGTGTGTGTGTGTGTGTGTGTGTGTGTGTGTGTGTGTGTGTGTGTGTCCTAAGTGTCTGTGCATGATTACCTACTCTATCTTGATATTATATTATGGTAGTACTGTTTGGCATCCATTGCAGGATTTCAGGTGTGTGATAATAAAGTACCACAGATTCTTCATTTTTGATAATAAGCACTCTTTGCCCACTGTTCAGTTTGTGAATCTATGAGATGACTAAATAAATATGGCAATAAAGTGAATTTTTCAATGAAGCAATGTTTTAACCGTTAATGAGGAACATGTATAATTTCTAATAGCTACTGTGAACTGTAAGTCTTTTAGAAAGTGTTTTAGAAACTCCTCTGCTTCAGTTACAACAATCTATCACAATTCATGTTTAACCTCAACCTTTAATTTTTTAATCAGTGATAAATAGTGCACTGACAATGGTGGGAATAGGGCTGGTTTATTTTAAGTAGGCCTCTGTAGGAGCTGTGTGGCTGTGGCTTTAGCAGTATTGTAACATCACTGGGATTAAAACACACACATTGTCATGAGAAAAGGACGTGATCATCAGCTTGAATGAGTCAACAGAGGAGGTCTGGTCTAAAGAACTTCTCTTTGCTGTCTAATGATGATTTGAGGTGAGGAACAGCACTTTGGCCCATTTAAAAGACTCCAAAAGCTTTAAAGTTTGTTTGTAGACATTCATTTCAGCTTTATGTGAGTTGAGCATAGCATAATCTGATCAGAGTTTATCATATTCTAATAGACAGAGAAGGAACGTGCACATGAAAACATCAACAGATCAGCAGTGATCTTAAAGAAGGGTTGGGAAGGGTTAAAAGGTAATTACCAAACAATCTGAAGTCCATAATTCCACAGTGACCAAGATTATCCACAAGTGGAAAGCATTCAAGACAACTCCCAGTCGTCTAAGGAGTGGAGGAAATTCACTTTTCCCAGCAAATTCACCTCAGCACAAATACATTACACCTGCAGTCAAGCATGGTGGTGGATAGATGATGATTTGGGCTTGTTTTACAGCCACAGGACTTGGACACCCTGCCATCACTGAGTCGACCATAAACTCATCTGTATACCAAAGTACTTTAGAGTCAAATGTGAGGCCATCTATGTGATAGCTAAAGCTCGGCCAAAACGACAGCAGCAAACCTAAAATTTAAAAAAAAGAAAAAGAAAAGAATCAAAGTGCTGCAATGGTCCAAAGTCCAGAGCTCAACCTGACTGAAATTATGTTGCTCTTAAGAGAGCTGTTTAACTCAATGAGTTGATGTAGAGTGAGTAAAAATTTCTCCACAATGATGTGAGGAACTGATAAAGTCATACAGAAAACAATTACCTCAGGTTAGGTAATTGAAGCAATTAATGCTAAAAGGGTCTGTGAAGTTTCTCAGTCATCCAGGTTATCGTAGTCTAAGGAGCTTGGAAAGAAAAGCGTCTGGACTTCTTTAGCTTTCTTGACTACGTCTTTAAGACGAGGTGAAACGTCCTGATTGCTGTGAAACAGCAAACATTATTTTGTGTTTATACAGGCTGTGTAGTCTCTGTCTGAGGGAAGATGTGTCAGTCAGAAGTTGAGAGGAAACATTAGACTTAGTGAGCGTTCTGTAGACACCATGGCTTGAGGTTCACTCTCCACAGGCTGTATAGCATTAAGGTCTCTTGTTTTAATGTCATGTGTCATGCTGCCAGTGTCAGGAGAGGAAACACAAGTAGATGTGACCTGCAAATAGGTTAAGGAAGCAGCAGCAGGCAGGAGGCATGGAGACAGCAACACACTGCAATCCACCGTCAAGGTTATCCACACAACAACAACAATGCTATTTTGCCAGAGGTTATTCAGCTGGCTGACAGCAACCAACAATTGAAGAATCCCACCACTAAACCAGCTGACTGGCATAAAAAGCCTTTATAAATGTCCAAGAAAAGTGGCCAGATTGTCACAGGGAAAAAAGGCCAGGATAGAAGCAGAGAGGAAGAAAGAGCCATAATCTGTTCCAAAGGTAAGATATAACACTGGCAAAGGTAGTATTGGAAGTTTGACATACAATCCTGGTGCTCTAGAACTGAATCAGCCCCAGAGAGATGGGCTGGAAAAGCCACAGCCAGAGAATAGATGTACATGTGATATTTTATTCAGGACTTTGCAGTTCAGCCTCCCTTTCAGTATTTTATAGCAACCAGCTATGTGTGACCACTGATCCTCTCAGTGGTATTAAAATTTAACAGTCTTCAAATTTTAGAAGTTGTTCTTGAGACCAAGTGAAACAGTTTCTAAATAATGTTTTTCTTAGAATAAAGATATGTGAACTGGCTTCTTGTTAGCAACGAAATGTGAGGGTCTTTCAGGTTTTCTTCATTTGTTTATTTTTAAACTCTTCAGTTATTACATGTATGAAAGACTTTGGATTAGAGAGTAAATCGGAAAATTATCCCAGAGCTTAATCATTTAAACACATCTCAATGCGTTAGTCCTTATGCCTCCGAAATGAGCAACTGACCACAATATAAGGAATATGAAACAAGGTGGAAATATTACTTTTGAACCAGTTCCTGGGTTTCCTAAAGCCAGTAACTTCTCAGTCTGGAGAATGTGTTGGGATTAGATTAGATTAGAATTCTATTAAATAATCCATGTTCACATGCTCAACAACACTAAACGTGGCCACTGTTTTCTGTTCACTGCATGTGAACTTGTGAGTTCTCAAAAACATGCAGCTCTGAAATCCTTGTTTTATACTGTTTGGCAGTGATGAGAGGGCATGATTTGTAGCCTCAGGTGTGCCCCATATCTCACTTCTAGGCATGTTTTTACCAAACTCTAACACAGAGAGTCCCGGGGGATTTTACTGTTACCTTGTTTTAAAACAAACACACTTTATAAAACTGTAGGATCACACTATCAACCATCTACACATGTACAACTTCTTAAAAGCAAAGTCTGATCTGGGTACTAATCTTTAACTGTGCTCTAGGGTGAGCAGCAGAGCAAAGCTTCTTCAAATTTCAAATTTCTGAGTAAAAAGCCAGGAGAGGAGAAAAAAATAAGAGAGCTGATGATGAGAGATCCAAAGAAGGCGAGAGAGGCAAAGGAGAGGAAATGGGAATATTTCTTTAATTCATTATAAAACCTTTATTTATCTTACAAGAGAGGACGTTTCTAGACGAACCAGATGGGTTAGGTGATTTGATGTTTGTATTATATTCGTATTAGCTGTGTTTATTGTGCACAAAAGTTATTGGTCAGGCTAAACTGAACCTATAAAGAGAATAGAGAAACCTTCACATCTGCTAACAGAAATTTAACCTCGCATTAGTTCTTGTATTCAAATTGGTGGTTATGATAATAAATGGGGAAAAACAGTATAAAGCCATAGGATGTTATTGTACCTATTTTTAGCTGATTTCTTATTATTTTAAAATTTAACTGGTTTAGTAAATACAGATATTCCATTTTCATGTTTGCTTCTTTTATTGGTGTAATATAACTCACACCTTAAAAATTGGAGATATTTATAAAGTATTTTCTTAGATAAACTTATCAATTATCTATTTGCTATTCATCCAGTTCTTGTAGCTTATATGTCCAAATGAGCACTAATTGTTTCACTGAAACATGAAGAGTAAATGTTTAGATTTTTTTGTCTTTGTGAATAATTTTTTTTAGTTTTACACCATAAAAACTTTTTGTTTTTATTTCTGTAGCAGAGAGCAGTCTAACCCACTAGTTGCCAATGGGGAACTCACCAATAGTTATTTTTTTGAATTTCTGTAATGTGACTCTAAAATATTCAGAAGCAACCATCCATTAAATGTATTCACTGAATTCCACCCAAAGACAAAAGTTGTGATTGAAAACAGGGAACTGCTGCTCGTTAAAGAAACCTGTTAACCTTAAAATGAGTGATCTTATCATGAAAACTGTGTGCAAATTACATCACACAATGGGGGAAATAATTCTTTGAGTCCCTGCTGAATTTGTATGTTTGCTCACTTACAAAGACATGAACAGTCTGTGGTAGTTTCATGTTAATGGAGAGAGACAGAATACAAGAAAAAAAACATTACATAAAAGTTATAAATTAATTTGGATGTCATTGATGAAATAAATATTTGATCCTCTACAACCCAGCCAGAATTCTAGCTCCCATAGACTGACAAGGTGGATGGGGCTATGAACCATAAAATTTAGGATGAGAACCTCGTTTCCTCAACCAGAACACTTAAGATGGGTCATGGATGAGTCTTTCAGCATGAAAATGATTCAAAATATACCACTAAGGCAACAAAGGAGTGGCACATGAAGGTTGTGCGGTGACCTAGCCGGTCTCCAGACCTCAGACCTCCTGTAGAAATTCTGTGGAGGAACTGAAGCTTTGAGTTCCCAAAAAACCTTTACAGAAACTCTCTAAATCATTTGAGTTTCTATAAAGAAAAATGGGCCAAAATACTTCCTGAGATGTTTGCAAACCTGTTAACCAACTACAAGAAACATCTTGCCGCTGTGCTTGCCCCATGGTGGATAGCCCCATCCACCAAGTCATGCTCTGATTGGGATCAAACACTTGTTTCACTCAATTTCTAACTTTTATGTTGTTTTATTAACAATGGCTCATGGTCAAAGTAGCCATTCATTTTACTTGAATCCTTAAATCTCTTCCTTCCATCCCCCTCCGTCCATGTATTTTCTTACTACACTGATTTCACCTTCCTTTGTCTCTTCCTCACTCTGTTGCTGGTACTGCTGATGGTACTAGTTTTTTTCTTCTTCTTTTTCTTCACACAGCGAAGGTAGGGGAGGACCCAGTTGTGTTAAGAGATTTTAGTTGGCAACACAGAAAATGGAGAATGAGCCGCTATCAGTGCTTGTGGTATGAGGTGCCGTAAGGGACATTATTACTGAAATGGTCTCACACACACTACTGAAATGCACGCACGCACTCCACTGAAACCAGAGGCATTTCTGCTGAACAGGAAGTTGTTTCCTGACAAGGAAACTGGTGGTACATTTCAAAACACTATAAGGATATTTATATTTACTCAGCCACCTGCTAGTACAGCGGTCCCCAACCTTTTTTGCGCCACGTACCATTTATGGCTGACAATAATTTCACGGACCGGCCTTTAAGGTGTCTTGGATAAATACAATAAAATAAAACCAGTACCGCTACCAAAAAAAAGAAGATTTATTCATAACACATGGGAAACATAGTTAACAATATAAACAATATAGAAATAAAAAACACCATAAATACCCTGAAAACCATAAATTTCAAACTCGAGCCTCAACTCTTGCGACCTGGTACCAAACGACTCACAGACCGGTACTGGTCCAGGACCCGGGGTTGGGGACGGCTGTGCTTGTAGCCTAAGTGAAGCAGCCGCATTACTTAACAATATATTAGCTTATATTATATTAGGTGCAACATGGAATTCGGCAAGTATGTCCTGTTTTCCCTAAGTTTTTTATATTCGCAACTCAGCTGTTAACACTATTAATCAAGAATTCTAACGACATACAAGGAATATCAATTTTTAATTGATATTCAAAATATGTCATGGTCCCCGCACCTCGCCAGCCGACAGCAGTCAGGCGCTATGTTTTGTGTTGTTTGTTCTCCTCTCTTGCCTCTGCTCTCTTTCTCTCTCGTCCTCTCCCACTCTCTTTCTCCTGCCGGGGCGGAGCTCAGTATGGGCTCCCGCCCCTGGCCCACGCACCTGGGGATGATCAGCACACCTGCTGCTGATTACGAATCAGAGTACTAAAGATGGCGAGTCTGCTCTACTCGTCGCTGGATCGTTGAGCCATCAGCATCTCCCCTGGACCCTGAGCAACTGCGATTGAGTGTGTGCAAGACGAGTGGTGGTGAAGAGAGGAGCGGTCGTCTGTGTATGGAAAGCCCCCACCCTGGACTCCTTCCCCTGTCACTCCTGGACCCCGAACCCCGACCCTTTTCCCGCACACCTTTGTATATATATTGCACCTGTGGGAATCACTGTAAATAAATTCACTTTTGTTTGAAGGAACTAGTGGTCTGCGCCTGAGTCCGTTTCACAAGCCGTGACAGAACGATCCAGCCACAACATGGACTCAGCAGACCAGAATACCGTCGGACAGGCACTGGCTGCCCAGGAAGCAGCGCTGACCCGCCACGAACAAATGTTACACCAGCTGCGAGGTGAGATCGCCGCACTAACCCAAGCGGTTTCCCGTTTGACTACACCAGGGGGCGTACAGCCGGGGAATCCCCAGCCAGCTCACCCTGCCCCGCAGGAAACACTCGCGGCGGCCACAGCAAGCCCCTCATCGGCAGTCACTCCCTCCTCTGACGGTCCTCTGCCTTCGCCTGAACCCTTTACGGGTGAGTCGGAGAAGTGCGCTGGTTTTCTGGCCCAGTGCGCATTGATTTTCCGCGAACAGCGGCGCTTCCATAACAATGACGGGGCGAAGATTGCTTTCTTTGTACAGATGCTAAGGGATCGTGCTTTAAAATGGGCCCAGGTGGTACTAAACTCCGACCCTGGGATCTCTTTTGAGGTGTTTGTGGCTAAATTTAAGACTGTGTTTAACAGAGGCTCTGGAGCCGAGGCTGCGGCGCTCCGCCTTCTTAACTTCAAGCAAGGTAAGCGGAGTATGGCAGATTATTCAATCGACTTTTGGATTTTGGCAGAAGAAACCGGCTGGGGACCGGAGGCGCTCAGGAGCACACTGTTAAACAACCTTCGAGAGGATCTGAAGGATGAATTGATTATGCGGGACCTTCCCACTGCTTTTGATGAACTGATGTCTTTGTGCATTAAGGTGGATGAGCGGCTACGGGCTCGTCGTCAAGCACGGAACTCCAGTTCCCAGGAGGCCGCAGGGCAACGAGGGGCGGAGGCCTCGGCCGATTACCGGTCCTCCCGGACACCAGAGGGTGCCGACGGAGAGGTACAGCCCATGCAAATTGGCAGCTCCCATCTTACGGCTGCGGAACGCCAGCGGCGCATCACGGCCGGTGAGTGCCTTTATTGTGGTAACAAGGGACACATGATCGCCTCCTGCCCATCGCGAGCAAAAGGCCGCGCCCGCCAGTGATGGTAGGAGTACTGGTGGGCGGTTTGAATCAGGATAAATCTCCTCCACGCTTAGCCCTGCCGGCTAAGCTTCTGGTCCACTCAGAGTGTCATTCTCTTTCTGTGCTCATTGATTCAGGAGCAGAACAAAATTTCATTGACTCTGAACTAGCAAAACAACTCTGTGTAACGGTGGAGTCACTGCCTCACGCCTTACATGTCACGGCTTTGTCAGGGCAGCGCCTCCCCGACATCACGCACATCACTGAACCGCTCACCCTCACATTGTCTGGCAATCATTCGGAGGAGATTAGCTTTTTTGTTTTTCACGCCACCCAGACGCCGTTAGTTCTCGGGCATCCCTGGCTCCAGCAACACAACCCCACTATTAATTGGCGGAAAGGAGGCATCACTGGCTGGGGGGAGGAGTGTCATATGACCTGCCTTAAGGCTGCCTTACCTCCGAACACATCAGTCACCGGCCCAGAGCCACCACGGTCTTCCGACTTAGCGAACGTGCCGTCTGTTTACCACGATCTCGCTGAGGTGTTTCGGAAGGACCGAGCCCAGTCGCTGCCACCCCATCGGCCCTATGACTGCGCCATAGACCTGCTGCCGGGAGCTCCCTTACCGACCAGCCGCCTTTATAGCCTCTCGCTGCCGGAACGGGAGGCTATGGAGAAATATATAACTGAATCCCTCGCTGCCGGCATCATCCGTGCCTCTTCCTCACCCGTCGCAGCGGGTTTTTTCTTTGTGGAAAAGAAGGATAAGACCCTCCGACCCTGTATTGACTATCGGGGACTCAATAACATTACGGTCAGGAATAAATATCCACTGCCTCTGCTCACCTCTGCTTTCGAACTTCTCCAGGGCACCACCATATTCAGCAATCTGGACTTAAGAAACGCTTACCACCTGGTTCGGATTCGAGATGGCGATGAATGGAAGACAGCGTTCAATACCCACCTTGGACATTTCGAGTATCTGGTCATGCCGTTCGGCCTCACTAACGCACCTGCAGTATTCCAGGCTCTGGTCAACGATGTTCTAAGGGACTTTATTAACAGATTTGTGTTTGTCTACCTAGACGACATTCTGATCTTCTCCTCCTCCCAGGCTGAACACGAGACCCAGGTCCGGCTGGTACTGCAACGCCTTCTGGAGAACCGGCTGTTCGTCAAAAGCGAGAAATGTGAGTTTCATGTGCCCACTGTTGCCTTCCTAGGGTACATAATCGAGCGTGGAGATCTCCGACCCGACCCTGTGAAAGTCAAGGCTGTTGTGAACTGGCCTGAGCCAAACAACCGTCGCCAGTTGCAACGCTTTCTTGGCTTCGCTAACTTTTACAGGAGATTCATACGGGACTTCAGCAGGATTGCCTTACTGTTAACCCAGTTAACCTCTCCCAAGCTTGCTTTTCAGTGGAGTGACGCCGCCCAATCAGCCTTTCAGGAGCTCAAGAAACGGTTTGCCTCAGCGCCCATCCTGGTCCAGCCTGACACCACTCTTCAGTTCGTGGTAGAGGTCGACGCATCCGACTCAGGAGTGGGGGCCGTCCTTTCCCAACAGAAGGAGGGTAAGCTGCACCCCTGTGCTTTTTTTTCCCGTCGTCTCACCCCTGCAGAACGTAACTACGATGTGGGCGACCGGGAGCTGCTGGCGATTAAGCTCGCCCTGGAAGAATGGCGGCATTGGCTGGAGGGTACCACTCAACCCTTCGTGGTCTGGACCGATCACAAAAACCTGGCCTACCTTCAAACGGCGAAACGTCTCAACGCTCGACAGGCCAGATGGGCCCTGTTTTTCACCCGTTTCCACTTCTCAATCACCTACAGACCCGGTTCCCGGAACGTCAAACCGGACGCTCTCTCCCGTCAGTTCTCCGCGGCTGAAGAAAAGGCGGATCTGGATTCCATCCTGCCGGCAACCTGTACTATCGGGGCAATCACCTGGGAGATCGAGGCAGCCATCCGGGCGGCTCAGGAAGCCGAACCGGACCCGGGAGGGGGACCCACCCACAGACTCTATGTTCCGCGCTCTGTCAGATCCCAGGTCCTGCAATGGGCTCACACGGCCCGGTTCTCATGCCATCCAGGGATACATCGCACCATCAAGTTTCTCCAGCGGTACTTCTGGTGGCCCTCACTCACCCAAGATACTCGGGAATACATCACCGCTTGTACGGTCTGTGCCCGAAACAAACCATCAAACCAACCCCCGGCGGGTCAGCTCCATCCATTATCCACTCCTTCCAGGCCATGGTCTCACATAGCACTGGACTTCATCACTGGGCTACCTCCTTCAGCAGGTAACACCGTCATACTCACCATAATCGATCGTTTCTCTAAAGCGGCTCATTTCATTGCTCTGCCTAAGCTTCCCACAGCTCTAGAGACCGCACGTCTACTCGCCACGCACGTCTTCCGCCTGCATGGGATCCCGGAAGACATAGTGTCCGACAGAGGGCCTCAATTCACTTCTCGGGTCTGGAAGGAGTTCTGCAACTCTCTGGGAGCAAAGGTCAGTCTATCCTCAGGCTATCACCCTCAGAGCAACGGCCAGTCCGAGCGGGCCAACCAGGAACTGGAGACCGCCCTGCGCTGCGTTGCCTCCACCAATCAAACCATCTGGAGTGAGGAGTTGCCGTGGATCGAGTACGCCCGTAACAGCTTGACCGCCTCTGCCACCAGCCGGTCTCCATTCGAAGCTTCCTTGGGATATCAGCCTCCTCTTTTTCCTGCTGTGGAAGGTGAGCACTCTGTACCCTCCGTCCAGGCTCATCTGCGCAGGTGCCGACGAGTTTGGCGGGCAACTCAGGCGGCCCTACTACGCACAAAGGAGAACAACAAACGCATCGCAGACCGGCACCGAACCCCAGCACCCGAATACTCTGTCGGCCAGAAGGTGTGGCTCTCTACCCGCTTTGTTCCTGTCAGGACCGAATCCAAAAAACTAACGCCTAACTTCATCGGCCCTTTTGAAATCTCTGCCTTGGTCAACCCTGTCTCTGTGAAGTTAAAACTCCCTCGCAATATGAAAATCCATAATGTTTTCCATGTTTCACAAATCAAACCTGTCCGGTCCAGTCCTCTGTGCCCTCCTTCCAGGCCCCCTCCTCCCGCCCGGCTCGTGGACGGGTTGCCGGCTTACTCCATCTCTCGCATTATGGACTCACGGCGCCGGGGGCGTGGCTGTCAGTACCTGGTCGACTGGGAGGGCTATGGCGTGGAGGAACGCTCCTGGGTCCCGCGTGCGGCCATTCTGGACAAGCCCATGCTCCGGGAGTTCCACCGCCTGCATCCGGACAAGCCTGGTGGGTCGCCGGGAGGCTCCCGTTAAGGGGGGGGTACTGTCATGGTCCCCGCACCTCGCCAGCCGACAGCAGTCAGGCGCTATGTTTTGTGTTGTTTGTTCTCCTCTCTTGCCTCTGCTCTCTTTCTCTCTCGTCCTCTCCCACTCTCTTTCTCCTGCCGGGGCGGAGCTCAGTATGGGCTCCCGCCCCTGGCCCACGCACCTGGGGATGATCAGCACACCTGCTGCTGATTACGAATCAGAGTACTAAAGATGGCGAGTCTGCTCTACTCGTCGCTGGATCGTTGAGCCATCAGCATCTCCCCTGGACCCTGAGCAACTGCGATTGAGTGTGTGCAAGACGAGTGGTGGTGAAGAGAGGAGCGGTCGTCTGTGTATGGAAAGCCCCCACCCTGGACTCCTTCCCCTGTCACTCCTGGACCCCGAACCCCGACCCTTTTCCCGCACACCTTTGTATATATATTGCACCTGTGGGAATCACTGTAAATAAATTCACTTTTGTTTGAAGGAACTAGTGGTCTGCGCCTGAGTCCGTTTCACAAGCCGTGACAAAATAAGTCAATTCACAGATAATACATCTATTTTTTTTAAAGATAAATACGTGGTAGAGAAAACTAAATTTTCTCTAAAGCTTCTGGTTTATCTCTCAGTATCAAAAAATGTGAACTACTCCCGATTCATACAAGCTCTGACTCCTCAATAGTTTTGGTTAGAGTTGAATCTAAAGTTAAATATATAGGGCTGATAATATCTAAAAACCTAATTAGCAGAGAAGACACCAATATTTCTAACTACTGTATCATGGAGATGAAGAAATCACTTAGCCACTGGTTAACCAGAGACCTCACTATTTTTGGCAGAAACATCCTATCTAAAGCTGAAGGCATCTCCAAATTGATTTATCCTTGTCACTCTCTATACATTGCCTCTAAAAACATTAATAAGGCTAACACAGTTATTTTTGAATTTTTGTGGAGGAATAAAACCCATTACACAGAAAGATCTCAGCTTGTGAAGGAATACAATAAAGGTGGCATCAAAGCTCCAGAATTTGAATTTATGGTTGGCACCATTAGAATTAAATGGTTAAAATCTTGTCTGTCACAGCCAGACTCTACGTAGTTCCACATCCCATGATCCTTGTTTAATAAAATAGGAGGGTTAGACTTTATGTTGAAATGTGATTTTGAGGTAAATAAAATCCAGATCAAGATATCGAACTTTCCAAAACAGACTTTGCAATGATATTGTACGAGTAAAATGATATTTACCCACAACTTCTCCTCATAATTCAACCTTATGGAATAACAGGGTAATAACACTTAATCAAAAATCAATTTTCAAGAGCGACTGGTTTAAACAAAAGGATTATATTCATAACAGATTTGTTGGATGATAACGGTGTCATTCTCAGTTACACAGACTTTTCAGAAAAATATTGTCTAAACTGTTCTCAAAGAGAATATAACAAATTTTGTAAACTGGTCCCACTGCCTCTGCTTCATTTGATTAAAAACTTTATGATATACAATAATTTCTCATCAGTGTTCCCAAATTTATTGCTAGGGCAATGTCAGCTGTTTGATAAAAATGCAATAATAAATTTACACTGGATGAAGCATACTCAAAATTTATGAAAAAGCCTATTCTACCGAAAGTTAAAGAAATACACTTTAAAGTAATAAACAAAATTAATTCTGTTCAGTGCTCTTTTTGTACTGATGAAAATGAAACCCTAGAACATCTTGTTTTCTATGCCCTGTCACACAATGCATTTGGTGTGACTTAAAAAATTGGATTTCCCTAAAAATGAATGATGTGCCACCATTTGAATTACATCATATATTTTTTTATATGGATCATCTAGCAATGGGTGTCTCAGACATTATTAACATCATCATACTTTTGAGTAAATATCATATCCATTGTGCTAAATGGAGGAACGCTAAGCCTTCTCTCCCTGGTTTTATTAATGATTTTAAGATATTTTTTCTTTGCTAAAAAAACCAAAAAGCAAATATGCCAAAGAAAATAAACCAGGATAATGCCCGACTCCTGCTATTCTAAATTTTGACTTATGCTGAGGCTAATATATTGTTAAGTAATGCAGCTGCTTCACTTGCAGGTTGCTGAGTAGACATCTGTGTAGTGGCTTGTTTGAAACCTACCACTTTTTTCCTTCAATTTCCTTGTCAGGAAACAACTTCCTGTTCAACTGAAATGCCTTGGTTTTTCAGTGGTGTGTGTGAGAGATAAAATTTCAGTAGTGTGTGAGAGCGTTTCAGTAGTTTGTGTGAGAGCGTTTCAGTAATAATGTCCCTTACGGCACCTCATATTGTGGGGCCGGTGTGCAGCAGCCCTTCGATTGACCCTCTGGCCCAAAAGCGTGTTGGTCCACCAGTGAAATGCCCAGTATGCCAGATTACCAATCCAGCCTTGACTGCAGCGGCCTCAGTGATACGGACGCTGTACCGGTCTGTTGTAGTGAAGAGAGAGCTGAGTGTAAAAGCAAAGCTCTCAATTTACCGGTCGACCTACGTCCCTATCCTTACTTATGGTCACGAGCTGTGGGTAGTGACCAAAAAAACGAGATCGCGAATATGAGCGGGCTTCCTCCGAAGGGTGGCTGGCCTCTCCCTTAGAGATACAGTGAGAAGTTCGGCCATTCAGGAGGGGATCAGAGTAGAGCCACTGCTCCTCCACATCAAAAGGAGTGAGTTGAGGTGGTTGGGGCAACTGACAAGGATGCCTCCAGGGCGCCTCCTGAGTGAGGTTTTCCGGGCAAAGGGAAGAGGCCCCGGGGCAGACCCAGGACACGCTGGAGAGATTATATCTGTCGGCTAGCCTGGGAACGCCTTGGTGTTTCCCCGGACAAGCTGAAAGAGGTGACTGGGGAGAGGGAGATCTGGGCTTCTCTGCTTGGGCTGCCGCCCCAGCGACCCAGCCCCGGATAAGCAGAAGAAAATGGATGAATGGATGGAATTAAAGACAGACGAGACATTTTGACTTTAACCGTGCACTTTTCTAAATGTGCCTGCTGAATATTAGCAAGTCGGTACGTCAAGTACTTGTCAGTTGTAGTTGCGTGTCTCTTTTACTCTGTTATTTCACGCTAGCAGACATTTTAATGACACTTCAAACTGTCTTGATGTTGCTATCTGTCAGTAACATGAAGCCATGCTGTACAGTCTATCCCTAATCAGAGCTGTTTAGTGTTTAAGTGTGTCTATGAAAAGAAGTCACTTCCAATTTTGGTTTGACTGTGATCGGAGCCCAGTCTCTTACATGTGCTTCAAGCTGGGAGCTTAGGGAGGTTTCAAGGCAGATTAATCGTTCTCCAGTATTATGCAGGGATAAGTACATATGAATTTGTCTAATGACAGCAAAATCTCAAATAACATCTGAATGTGCCAATTTCTGAGAAAGGCACAGAAGGAGAGTGATCTTTCATTGTCTTCCTTTAACGAAGGAAGTAATTTGTTTTCTGTAGTGATGAATCTCAGTCAAAGCCTGACTCCTGTCTGTTCTGCACTGTGGAATGCAAATTTCCATGTCATGCTGTGTGTTTGCCTACGAGAGACGGGTCGAAAATGACTGGAGTGTCTTGTGTAACTGCCTCTCTGTGGAGGAAGTGATGAATGGAAGCACACTGTGCTGATTTTGTTCAGCCTCAGTTTCACACTGACTCCTCAAATGTTTGACTTTCAGTGAGTTTGTACAGACTAGATCTTTGTATTCAAATATCACAGCATAGACCTCAATCTAGTTTCCCAAAAGCAACACACACGTACACACACGCAAAAGTGTCTCTTTTTTTCCCCTTTAATTTAACTTTTATTTGTAGGACTATTTTTTTTTTCAAAACTGAAGTGAATTTTCATCTCTTATTTTTTTTTTCTGACCAAATTTGTTGCTTTATTAATGATGACAAGCTGTTGTTCATAAATCTTGAATGCAGTCATATGTTATTTTGTGTTCCTCATCAAATAAATATGCTCTGATGACATTCTCCTCTCTAACATTTCCTCAGGCATTCCTCTATAATAATCATACACATTAAAGCAAACATTAGAGTAAGGCTTTTGATACAATTTTGGAGCAAGGTGAAATAACTTGCATGCTTAAGAAATTTTGATCAAAGACACAGTAAACATTTTCTTTTTCTTAAATCAGCCATACGTTTTTCTATTTAGTAGTCTGTGTCTGCACAGATGTTTCCTACAGTTTAGATTTCATGTTTCCAATTTCTGTATTTTTTTATTTATTGCTTTTTTTTTTCTTTTTTTTTTAGCATTTCTGCTTATTCATTTCACTTCTGTCCTACTGACTGCTGATGATGTCTGGTGATGTGATGATTATGTTGTACCCCAGAGTTAAACTACTCAGATAGTTGATAGTTCTGTTTTTTTGTGACCAAATCATTTATTTACATGGCTACTGCATTTTCTTTGCTGTGCTATGTGTAGCTTTTGATGGGTTTTCTCCTCAAGCGTACAACACAGCAGCAGCTGTCAGTCAGTTAGGACAAAGCTAGCTGTGCTGGGGGATAGTGATCCAACAAAGGCAGCTAAACTGTCAGAGGCGGGAGTAGGATGACATATTGTGATACACACACACACACACACACACACACACACACACACACACACACACACACACACACACACGCGCACACACAGACACACACATGCACGTTCACATAGTAGCATCCTGCTGTGTCTGTTAACTTGAGAAATGAGAAATTTGTGTGTGTCTTGTAGTCTTGCAGTGTTTTACTTGCTTTCCAGGATGCCCATTATCATCAGTCGGGAGAAGGTTATGCATGTTTCCCTGTGTTCCTGCTAGTTAAAAAAGAAATAGACACCCAAATATAATTGCAATACTTTGCAAGTCACCAGCATGTGCTGGGAAGTGTTTGTGATCTTATAATACTAATGGTAAATGGCCTGTATTTGTATAGCGCTTTACTAGTCCCTAAGGAGCCCAAAGCGCTTTACACATTCAGTCATCCACCCATTCACACACACATTCACACACTGGTGATGGCAAGCTACATTGTCAGCGCGCCCCAGGGTGGCTGTGGCTACAGAGGCGAGGCTGCCGAACACTGGCGCCACCGGGCCCTCTGACCACCACCAGTAGGCAACGGGTGAAGTGTCTTGCCCAAGGACACAACGACCGAGACTGTCCAAGCCGAAGCTCAAACCGGCAACCTTCCGATTACAAGGTGAACTCCCAACTCTTGAGCCACGATCGCCCATAATAAATATTGGAATTAATTAATCACCTTTCTTGTGTCAGATTTATGAAGCTTGCTCACTATCCAGTCTTGTTCTTACCGCCCTGCATATGTTGGTAATCCAGAATCATACTAAATAAACAAACTTGTCCTCACTACCTGTAATCTACATTCAGTGTCCTTATATAAGCGACACATTTAAATCAGGGTGGAGATAGCAGTGATGATGTTGTAGAGCCTCAACTGCCAACACAAAAGAAAGCAGGAGAAAGTCTGACTGAGAAAAATAAACCGGAGGAAGCCCACCCTTGAAAAGTGTTTTCACGTCTGCAAAAAAGGTTTTAGAACAAAACACTATTATTATTATTATTATTATTATTATTATTATTATTATCCTGATTCCTGCAGTGACTTCTGTTCTTTAGCCTGATGTAACCATCATGCAGCTGCTACATCTGGATTTGGAACAATTTAATATTAGTTTACTCAGCTTTTCAACAAGCTTTAGTTTTTGTGGGACTGTGTACAAAAAAAAGTCATCAAACAGAAAGGAAATTTGCATGCAGAGAGCGAAAGCACTTAAGCAATAAAGTTTTCATTTGTTCCTGCAGTTTCATAATCACATGAAAGTCAAGTCTAAACAACATTGTGTAACATTCAGTCGGTGATTTCATGAAGTTTCACTCAGTGTTTGTCGCTACATTAAAAGGCAGTGCTGCAATACATTGGATCATTAGCTTTTTACTGTCTCTAAAATTTCAGCTACATTTACAATTCATTGTTTTACCACCACCTTTCTAACTAGAGTCACACAATGTTCTGTTACTTGACAGAAAAAAAGTAGTACAACAAAGTACAACAATAATAATAATGTAGGTTAACACTAGCCTAAATGACCTTGCTTTGCCTTTGTGTAACAATTTGCATTTGTCAAGTTCAGCTGCCTCAGTGGTCCAGAATCAATGCATCCATCTCCATCAGCTCCTGTTTCAAACACATTTACAATCACTGCATGCTTTTAGGTCTATTGAGATGTTCAGTCAACACAGAAAACACTGGTAAACACGTCATAAATATACTTAGTACACAGTGCACAGGCAAAGAAGAATCTAAAAAATCTACAAAGACTCAAGAGGGGAGTATGCACATGAGCCTACCCTAAAAATGCAAACTTACAAAAGGTTGTATTTAGGAAAGCCGCAGGTCCATTTTTATGTCACCTCATTATTTTTGTGTTGAAATCTTTGCGACTTCAGCCAGCTGTCAGATCTTCTCAAAAAAAGTTGGCAGTGTAATCAAGTGTCAAAAGTTACTTTGTGATCCAGGTGCCTTTGTATTTGTGTGTGTGTTTGTGTGCTTTCTGCCCCAATGAAACTAAAGCCTTTCATGTTGGCAAGCATAGGGATGTTTTGCTCTGAGCCTTAAAAAAAGGAGAAAAAAATATATAACACTGATATATATAACATATAAAAAATTGCTATGATGTTCTGTAGATTGCTGGAAGAAAATCCTTTAAAATTGCATGTTGTAATCATAATGAATATTTATTTCATACACTTAATGATAGTCAAGAAGATTACAGATTGAGAAAGGTGACTTTTTCTCGAGCTTTAATCGTATGATTTGGCACTATATACATAAAATTGAATGCAACTCGTGAGATATGAGAATGACTGCTTGACAGTGTGGTCTTCCTTGTTATTTACTAACTCTACATGTGAGAACATACACTTACTGTATGATCAGGATCCATTTGTGATGGCTTTCTCTAGGTTTGGCCTCTACCATTATGGAAAAAAAATCATGTTTGTGTCTTCTACAAACATATTGTTAGATATTTATCTTCTTTCATAACATTGAAAGGTAAGCATAGGATGTGGTACCATAGGCAAAGGTACTAAGTTACGTGTATGTACTGCTCCCTACCGTAGTCACCGCAGGGTTTCAGTAAAATCTCATGTAATCTATGTATTTTAAAGACTGACAGGGTTAACTAATGATTCAGACATGGGGCCTGGAAGTTGAATGCTGTGCATTTCATCTTAGAAACTCTGAAGTAAATAGACTAGAGGATATAAGTAAGACCAGGGAAATGTAAATGCTTGGATTTGCATTTTATGGGATGAAAGTGCTGCACTGCTTTCACCATTTTTGCATTCAGCTCAGCTACATTTAAGCCACAGTAACTGACACAGAGGTACAAATAAGAAGTTTAGAGGCATTGTAGGAAAAAAAAACACATATATGTATATATATATATATATATATATATATATATATACAGTGGGGCAAAAAAGTATTTAGTCAGCCACCGATTGTGCAAGTTCCCCCACTTAAAATGATGACAGAGGTCAGTAATTTGCACCAGAGGTACACTTCAACTGTGAGAGACAGAATGTGAAAAAAAAATCCATGAATTCACATGGTAGGATTTGTAAAGAATTTATTCGTAAATCAGGGTGGAAAATAAGTATTTGGTCAATAACAAAAATACAACTCAATACTTTGTAACATAACCTTTGTTGGCAATAACAGAGGTCAAACGTTTACTATAGGTCTTTACCAGGTTTGCACACACAGTAGCTGGTATTTTGGCCCATTCCTCCATGCAGATCTTCTCAAGAGCAGTGATGTTTTGGGGCTGTCGCTGAGCAACACAGACTTTCAACTCCCGCCACAGATTTTCTATGGGGTTGAGGTCTGGAGACTGGCTAGGCCACTCCAGGACTTTCAAATGCTTCTTACGGAGCCACTCCTTTGTTGCCCGGGCGGTGTGTTTTGGATCATTGTCATGTTGGAAGACCCAGCCTCGTTTCATCTTCAAAGTTCTCACTGATGGAAGGAGGTTTTGGCTCAAAATCTCACGATACTTGGCCCCATTCATTCTGTCCTTAACACGGATCAGTCGTCCTGTCCCCTTGGCAGAAAAACAGCCCCATAGCATGATGTTTCCACCCCCATGCTTCACAGTAGGTATGGTGTTCTTGGGATGCAACTCAGTATTCTTCTTCCTCCAAACACGACGAGTTGAGTTTATACCAAAAAGTTCTACTTTGGTTTCATCTGACCACATGACATTCTCCCAATCCTCTGCTGTATCATCCATGTGCTCTCTGGCAAACTTCAGACGGGCCTGGACATGCACTGGCTTCAGCAGCGGAACACGTCTGGCACTGCGGGATTTGATTCCCTGCCGTTGTAGTGTGTTACTGATGGTGACCTTTGTTACTTTGGTCCCAGCTCTCTGCAGGTCATTCACCAGGTCCCCCCGTGTGGTTCTGGGATCTTTGCTCACCGTTCTCATGATCATTTTGACCCCAAGGGATGAGATCTTGCGTGGAGCCCCAGATCGAGGGAGATTATCAGTGGTCTTGTATGTCTTCTATTTTCTGATGATTGCTCCCACAGTTGATTTTTTCACACCAAGCTGCTTGCCTATTGTAGATTCACTCTTCCCAGTCTGGTGCAGGTCTACAATTCTTTTCCTGGTGTCCTTCGAAAGCTCTTTGGTCTTGGCCATGGCGGAGTTTGGAGTCTGACTGGTTGAGGCTGTGGACAGGTGTCTTTTATACAGATGATGAGGTCAAACAGGTGCCATTCATACAGGTAACGAGTGGGGGACAGAAAAGCTTCTTACAGAAGACGTTACAGGTCTGTGAGAGCCAGGGATTTTCCTTGTTTGAGGTGACCAAATACTTATTTTCCACCCTGATTTACGAATAAATTCTTTACAAATCCTACCATGTGAATTCATGGATTTTTTTTTCACATTCTGTCTCTCACAGTTGAAGTGTACCTCTGGTGCAAATTACTGACCTCTGTCATCATTTTAAGTGGGGGAACTTGCACAATCGGTGGCTGACTAAATACTTTTTTGCCCCACTGTATATATATATATATATATATATATATATATATATATATGTATACACACATATATATATGTATGTATATATATATATGTATATGTGTGTGTATATATATGTATATATGTATATATGTATATATATCTTTTTTGGCGATCCCTGCTTGTCCCTCAAGTCATGTTGCCGTGTCTTCTGGCCTAGTCTCGCCTCTGTGTGTTCCCTCTGGAAATCAGTCTTGTCTCCATGTTTTTTGACTTTTCTGTCTGTGTCTCTGTCTCCACATATCAGTCTCGTTCCTCTGTACCCCATCTCAGCTTGTCTCCCTCTTTAGTTGTGTCAAGTCACTCCTCAGTGTTT
This sequence comes from Neolamprologus brichardi, assembly GCF_056152115.1. Classification (NCBI taxonomy): domain Eukaryota; kingdom Metazoa; phylum Chordata; class Actinopteri; order Cichliformes; family Cichlidae; genus Neolamprologus; species Neolamprologus brichardi. The sequence goes on along the minus strand of NC_142117.1, from coordinate 11,687,160 downwards.
GTTTATTCTATACCTGCGTCAAGTGGTATGTCTTGAGTCAGGTCTTTGTGTTTGTGCTTCCTGTTTTATTTTGATAGTCCCTTGTCCTGTGTGTTATGCTCTGCTTTGCCTTTCTGTAGCTGTGTCCCAATTCAGGGTCTGCACGCTTGAAGTACGCGCAGTACGCGTACTACGGACGGTGCGTACTATAAGTACGAGAAGTGCGGAAGTGAGAGGCTTGTGAAATTGGACGGTCTAGCCTGCGTCGCGCTGTTCAGGTTGCCTAGCAACCACGATACTAACCGCAAGAAACGTTACATACAGCTTTGTGTGACAGAAATGAAGGAGAAAGAAATGTTTTGTCGGTCATTCATTTTTGTCATGACATCACTTTAATTAGTTGAGTATCTGAGGCTGAGACCACAGTAAAACATGATTGTTAGGCTTCATTTCTGTACTGAACAGTTATTTCAAGAGTAGTTAGTAAATAACAATTAGTTCATGTTGTTCATGAGACTAAAATCATCTCACTGTGGTAATGTCACACAACTTTGCCGACATGTGGCCAACAGCAATGTTTTAATGTTCTTCGTTATTAAACATTCGCACATAAATAAGTGACGTCATATTCAGTACTTACTTTTGACAGTTCACTCTTGGCCGCTCCCTTCTGCCGTATTTTGCGACAAAATTATCCACACCCACCACCGCGCTATGAATTGTGGGATATATAGGACCACGAAGCGTGCACCGGACCACGCTTGATATTTGGGGAAATCGACGGCGCATTTGGAGTATGCATTTGAAGTACACTTCGAATTGGGACAGCCATCGTCGCGTGGCGGTGATGTAATCGCACTTAAAATGCGTACTTCAAGCGTGCAGACCCTGAATTGGGACACAGCTTGTGTCTGATTAGTCAGATTTAGCTACCCGTGTTCCCGAGTGTGTTCCATCTCCCCTGATTATCTCCTGTGTACATTTACTTCCTTGTCACATGGTGGTCATTCCTCTCTGTGCTATTCCTAAGGATCTGCTTACCTTTAGTTAATTGTATTTCCTAACCTCCAGCAATAAGGCTGATTTTCAGTTTAGTTCTGCATCTGAGTTCTGCACATTGAGTCCACAATTCTGCCTGCCACACAGCATCACATGACAGCATTTGCTTGTTAAAATGGAAGCTCTTTGAAGATGAGCACAGTTAATACAATCTGCACATGTATATATGTATCTTCATGCAGCAATCAGCAACAGTGGTTTACTCTGAAATTAATATGTGTGCTTGCTTTATAAACCAGCTTTGGGTATCCAAATTGTCCCTACCACTTAGGTGTAACACATCAACATACAGTTATATGCGTGCTATTTATTTCACATATAAAATGCAGTTGTACTGCTTCTGTAGCAGAAAATGTTTGTGGGAGGTATAGATCACAGATCACAAGAACAAAGATAATCATAAAGAGCTTTTTTTTTTTTTCTTTTTTTTTTCTTCAGTGTTCTCTGTATATACAACAGAATGTGGAGGTGGATAATGACTGTTATCCTAACCCTGTAATGCTCACACACTCAGTCTGTTTATGTTTTTAGCTCAAACAAAAAGAAGGCAAAGTGCATTTTGATGTTCACAGTGGCAGCAGAGTGATTTCTGTTGCTTTCCTGTTGTGCAATTTATTCTATTGCTGTTCTTCACTCTTTTCCTCCCTATACACCTGTTACAGGCAGCTGAGGTTCATCACATTTTGATGGTTGATGTAGAGGGTGATGATCAATCATTTATATTTTAAACAGAGTTTTGAAGAAAACAACGTGTTTTCTTTTGCAGATATTTTAAAGCTCACTGTGCGTGTTTGAGGGGGACAAAAAAGCCGTTGTAACTGCACATGACTTGACACTGATTTGCGCACTAAATGCAACATTGTTTACATGGGATGTGTATTAGAACATGTTAGTGTACTTTTTTCCAAGTGGTCCCAGAGAAATCAAATTTCTTTGCACTATTAATAAACCATAAGCTGTCCAGTGTTACTGGACACGGTCATACAAGATTTTGCAACACTGATTAACAATGAGAAAACCCGATGCCAGTTAAAGACATGATAGGACACCGAAGATTGCTGTTAAGTCGAGTTTTGGAAAAACAAAACCAAAAGACTAAAAGAATACTTATTTCGTTGTGTGAATATCAGACAACAGATAAAATGACTTCATTGTTTTGCAACACTGGGCTTTGTTGAGATTTCTTTGAGCAAGGCTCCCATTTACATATGATATGTTGCTATTAACTGCAGTGCACATCATGCAATACTGAAATTTGTAAAATAAAATGTGCAGTCTAGTGGAGCCAACATACTATTAAAAACATGTAACTGATATTATCTTTCGATAGACTTTTTTGCCCTTGTTATATTTTTCATATCTGGTTAGAAAACTGGTGTTAAGGTTAGTTTGCCTGGTAATGTTTATCAAAGTGAAAATTACTTAAAATGGTTTCTCTCTTGCAGTGGGTGAAGAAAGAAAGATCTTGCAAATCGATGCTTTCATGTTTTCACGTGTCAGACGTTTCTTTTGATTAACCTTTTTTCCATTCCGCTTGTTTAGTAGTTGTCAGTCTTTTAATAACAATATTTACTGACTTTAATAAGGCTGCTCCACAACCCGAAGGAGCGTGCATCTGCATCTGCAGTTGCAGGATATAAAACAGGAGCACTGTCTCACTAAAAAGCTACACAATTGATAAAAGAGTGGCTTTAAAAGCATAGAAATGAAGCCAATGGGGAAATCTGGGAGTTTAGCTTCTCCGCCAGACCACTTGAATTACATTATCCTGAAATTCTATGATTGAAAACAGGTTTGAATGATGAAAAGTTTCATTTTAGTTAGTCCCTCTTTTCCTATAATGAACAACGACCAGTGAAATAAATATTTTTCTCAAAACCTAGTCTGAAGCTTGCACACAAGAATTTCACTCACATGTGCTGTACCAGTGTACCAATAATGTGATGTGACAATATAAGTGATTTGATAAAAGTGATTGTCCCACAAGTTTCTATATAAGCAAAGACAACCCTCCCAAAAAACAAACTATAATTCAAACAACACTTACATCAGTAATTGCAAGTCACTCGGTTTTAAATCATTAAATCAGTAAGTAAATCTTTACTGTTTGATTGAATTATAACATTTGACTTATTGTAAAGATGAATACATGGACACATGTTTCATGTGAATACCTAAAATGACTAAGCAGTCACATAATATCTCCAATTTCTGCAGTGTTTCTTGAATAAATGGACTTTTAGGTTTACTTGCTGAAGGATCATTTTCTTCTGTTTTTCGTACTGCCATTTGTGTGGTCATTTCAGCTGTTTCGTTTGCGTGTGTGAATGTGTTTTTGCTGTGATGTTTATTTATTTTCTTAAATTAATTCCCTCACTTCAGGCACTTAAACATTTTAATAAAGTTATTATTGTCCCCAGCTGGATGCACATTGAAGTGACTAGGATGAGTGCCTAGCTTGAAGGCACAACAGAGGGGAAAAAATCATTATTAAAACCTGTTAATCAACTTTCATCTCCTCTAGCCAGCTTTTGCCCTTGTTGTCTCTTTCCTCTTTAAATGTAGTCTCCACCTTGAAGGAAGTCTCCAGGATAATGTGACATGGTGGTTGTGCTAGTGAATGTGTATCTCTACCAAATTATGTTTGTGTTTTTGCATGCAGTGTTATTTTTAGGTCAGGTAGCTGATTCTAATTCCTTTTTTGAGTCAAAAATTTGCTTAATGGAAAGCTAGATTTCATTCTTCATTGGAGGCTCTTTCTCCTCCTTCACTCCTTTTTCGTCAGGGGATCGGATTTTATCCCTTCACATTTTGGCACAATCAGTGTTCATAGATAGCATTAGCTTCTTCTGCACCTGTTTCTTTTTTTCAGCCCGTCTCTTCTGGTTCCACTGGGAAAACACAGACCTTACACTACACACTGTTAATCACTTTCTTCTCTTCAGGTCCATTAGCAGACCACTCGAGCTCCCGCTGTGAGGAAATACATGTAGGGTACAAGCAGAAAGCAGAGAGTGGCCTGTAAAATGAGTAAGGGCTGGTAAATGAGTGATTGGACATTTTAATTAGGTTAAAAGGTTCCACTATACACTTAGCATCACTAAACTAATCTGCCAGAATGCCTCAGTTTATCATCAAGCTCTGTCTTTGGTTTGGCTTTCTACAGACTCTAATTCATATCTGCAGGGATCATTCTGTGAATAACTGAACAGCTGAAATATGAAGCTAAAAACTCAACTACTGTTACAACTTGCGCATTACTTTTCTCAGTTTATATATACTAACTTAGCCCTCTACTGCATGACTTTTTAAGGTCCCTAATAATATATCAATCATAAAATTTGACACCCTGCCCCCCCCAAACAGATATTGGTTTGTTGCTTCAAGGCAACACGGTGCGACAAGGGTAGTAAAATGCCAAGTTATTCTATAATAAGTTGTATTAGTTCAACAAGGATGAACAAATAAATAAACAACAAATAAACAATGCAAACATTTCACAGAACAATAAAACACCAAAATACATCCAACATTTGACCCTAACCCCATGCATGCGCGCGCGCACCCACACACACACAAACACACACACACACACACACACACACACGTTGTGTTTCCATCACTTTTGGGGACATTACATTAACTTACATTCATTTCCTTGAGACTTATTTTGACTCTACCCATCACAAGTCCCTGCCTGAACCTTACCCTAACCCTGACTCAAGCCTTCAGCCTAAAATTAAATGATTTACCTTGCAATTTGTCCCCATAAAGTAGGCGAGACCTCACAATGGGAGTGTGTAAACAAATTTGTGTCCCCACAACAATAAGTAATACACGTACACACACACACACACACACAGCAAAATTGGTATGGCACGGATCTGGCCCACACAATGTGCTTACACATGGCCCACATACCGCAAAGAATGACGGCCCTTTGGTGGCCCAGACCTGGCTTGCCAGAGGAGACACACACATGGACCAGCAAAAGGCCAGTTTCAGACACACTGGTGGTCCTGTGCTGGCCCATGTGTGGATTACCTCTGGCAAACCTGATCTGGGCCACCAAAGGGCCGTCATTCATTGCAGTATGTGGGCCATCTGTAGGTGATGTGCAGCCACGGGCCAGTTGTAGACACACTGCTGGCCCTGTGCTGGCCCAGAACAGTTTCAGCTCTGGCCCCAGATGTCAGCCTAATGTGTACCTTAATCAAGCCATGTAATAACAACATGTGCCAGAACATGCAAAACAGTGCAAAAGTAACATGCCGAAACTCTGTTCAGACAGTGAATGGACTGATTTTTATATAGCACTTTTCTACTCTCCCAGATTCCACATCCACCCACTTTTGCTTAACTGAGTGCTTCCTAACTACATTCATACACATTCACACTCTTGACATGCAGACTGGAGGAGCCAGGGATCGAACCACTAACCTTCCTATCAGTTTGTAACCTGCTCTACTGTTTAGTCATTGCCAGACCTGGCACACATCTGGTTGGCATACACTCTGCCAAAACACCAGTCAGTCAGAAGTGCCCGCTTGATGCCAGATCTGGGCGAGACCTGTTTTCTGTAGGCCTGGGCCACATAAACCAAGCCACAATCAAGCCAGATATGGCATGCCATCACATAGACAGTGCCATCTATGCCAGGCCTGATGACATACGTCTTACCATGCCAGAAGTCGGCCAGCAGTGCCGACTTGATACCAGATCCTGGCCAGACCTGCTTGCTATGTGGGCACTAACACAAACACAGACACAGTTACTTTACCAACTGACCCCTGAGCTCCTAAGTATCCCCCAAACCTCATTCAGGGATCTCTATGATCTCTACTTCAATGTCACTCCCTGAAAGCTCACTGTCCTCATTTCTGAGGACAGAAAGTGCACATTCCCTTGGTTTCCTTCCATAAAAGGTATTTACATCCATGTCCTGTAATTATGAGTAGATTGTAAAGTAAAAAACATTGACTATGATCATATAAATGCACACAAACACATATCTACACTCATATGCAAATGCATTATAATGCCTGAAAAATTTTGAGCTAACTGCGCAGTGTTGCCTTGAGGCAACGAATGAAAATTAACAGTTTTACTGTATAAATAAATTTACAAAAGCAGAACAAACAATCAAATATGCTTCTTAACATATTCATGCACATACAAGTATTTTTTAATATACATTTATTTCACTATAAACATGTAAAATACTGATCTTTATCTTGCCTCCTAATGGAGATGTCCCTCATGTAGTGCAGCTTGCAGAAAGGGGTCCTCCCCCACCAAAATAAAAGTCACACCACCTTCAACTCATCATTTTATTGGAAAGAGATGTGTCTGGTAGCATTATTTGAAAAAAAAAAAGTGTAAGGCATGAAAATGTGGTTTGTTGCCTCAGGGCAACGCTATGCTGTAGAGGGTTAGGGAAGTTGCATGACTACTTTTTAATGCACATGTACAATACACAATCTGTACTTTTCTAATTATTCCAAATATTCTTAACTATTTAAACATCTTTCAGTATCCTGCTCTGTTTGCACACTACAACCTGGGATTGACACTTAACTGTTGTCCATGATGTAAATATGTAAAATAAATTGTGTTTCTATTCTATTCCTGTGTCTTGTTCTGTTTGTATATGTGTTTGTTTGTTTGTTTTTTTTTGCTGCTGCTGCTACAACCAATTGTGGGACAATTAAAGGATTATTCTATTCTATTCTTCTATTCAATGACCATCCCTTCTAAATATCAGAACACGCTTTATTTTTTGTTGTTCTTTTTGTTTAGTAATGATTCCTCCTGCATGACTTTTCCATGCTTCTGTCTGTGCACTCATGCATCCTCTTCCTCATCTCTCCAGGTCTCTCCTCGGGTCATTTATGTTATAATCATTTATGTTATTATGTTAAAAAAAGCAAAACAAAGGCATTACAAGAGGGATCTGGACCAAGAAATACACAGCACCAGGCAGGATGTGACAAAGATTAGAGGGACACTCAGACAATAGATACACAACAGTTAAAGATGGTGTGAGCACAGTGTAGACTAATCACACAAGACAAGGGAAGTAGAACTGAATACAAAATGCAGGGAACAGGAGACCGTCAAAATAAAACAGGAAATAAATAATAATGAGACACAAACTCAAACACCCGGATTTGAGAGAGAGAGAAAAAGAGCAACAGAGGGAAATCCATAAGCTCAAGAAAACAAACAGATTATTAACAGAAACAGAGTAAAATGCATATGGTTTGTTTGAATGAGAGAGAATGAGTAAGTTCTTTAAATAAATAGTTCAGGTCCAGGTGTCCTTAAGAATTTGTGGCAGCTATACATTATTATTAAAATGTACAACTGCACAAAAGATTGTTAATACTGAATTGTTATTTTTAGAGTCATCTGGTGATGTTGTAGCTAAATGGAGGGAATTTTTGAAAGTATCAGACTTCAAAGGTCCCGACTGAGTCTAAAGAGATTAATATTTTTTTGCCGCAACCTTTCCAAAAATCTCTTCTGCTGGGTGAGTTTAGCTAAACCAAACAACCCTTCAGAGATAAATATGCTTTTTTTGTTAAGAGCTGTTTGGGTCTGAATGACGTGAATCTGAACGAGTTTAACTATCGAAAAAAGAAATCTCTCATAAAAAAAGAAAAAAAATCAAAGAAATGTTGTTTAACTTTTGAGATATAGGCCCCATTGCTGAGATTTGCATATGAATGAAACAGCTGCACACAATTTGCTACCTCAACTCAGCGTGATACTCAATGACACTTTTGTTTTCTTATAATATTTTTCCTAGTGCAAAATCATTACCCACTGCAAATATAAATATGGCTGCAGTATCACTTATGTCAAAACCTCAGATTTTTGGCCACATGAAAATGCTTTATTGCTCCATATTTTAAGTCTGCAGAGGCATGAGGTCTTTGTTTTTAACACTTGGTAAAAGGGCCTGTGATTCACTGTGGTAGAAGTTGCTGATGTTTCTGAATTATACTATGTGTTGGAGTGTGCTGGTGGGATCAGAAAGATTTACTTGTCTGAAATTCTTTTCCGCTGATTTATTTCTCGATGATGTTGTAGTTTATGCTAATAACATTTGTGTCAGCAGCTCTGACAGTGTGGGCCTTGGTTTGCTGAGTCACAACGTCACCTATGCAGAAGAATTATTCTGATGGAGGCTGAATGCTATATCTTTGTCACTTTTACATTGCGAAGGCTGCCTTGAGAGCTATTAAAGCTGTAAAAGACCATGTACAGCTACCTTCCGCGCTGTCAGCACATTGAGCTGCTGGAGGCATGGCACACTATTATTAAAAAATATATCCTCATTTGATGTTTCAGTGATGATGGTGGAGAGTCTGGTTTATTAACATGTCTGTTCAACATCTCTCTACAAAACGAATCCACTGATATAGAAGTTTGTAGGAAAGGCGAAATTCTGATGGCTTTATGAGTGAGAACTATGTGTTTGTGTATAAGATGTGCACCTCCAGTCTGACTAGAGCTGATCAAAGTTTTGTTGTCCAAAAACCCATCATTTTTAATCACATCAACACGTGCAGCGTTTGCTTTAAGAGTGTTTTTGAAGCACTATGCAGATGGTCAGGAGGAGTTTCACTGTGCCTTGTAGATTAATAGAAAGCATACAGTAGGATGTCAAGAGCGGAACTGGGGTATTGCATTAAGAAGTTGGGACATGTATGAAGAAATCGAGATAGTGGTGAGTGTGCAAGTAGGAGTGACAGAGTTCAAAGTAGGGATTACATCAGCAACCTGCGCTGAGTTCCTTCTTGTTCGTGGTGGTGATGGCCAGGCTGACAGATGAGGTCAGGCAGGAGTCTCTGTGGACTCTGATGTATGCACATGACATTGTGATCTGTGAGAGTAGGGAGCAGGTGGAGGTATATACTGGAAAGAAGATGAATGAAAGTCAGTAAAAGCGAAACATAATACATGTGTGTATGTATGTGTGTGTGTGTGAATGAGAAGGTGACAGTTAGAAAGGTGAAGGTGCAAGGAGTAGAAGTAGTGGAGGTAGATTTTAAATCGAGTTTAAATACCTGATGTAAAACCTCCAAAGCAATGGACAGTTTAGAAGTTCAGGAGAGAGTCCAGGCAAGGTGGCAGAGTTGGATGGACATGAGTGACAGTGTAATTTATAACAGAAAAATAGAAGCAAGAGTGAAAAGAAAGGTTTACAGGGGAAGTGAGACCTGCTGTTATGTATGGATTGAAGTTGGTGGCACTATGGCATATGCTAAGATTGCCATTGGGAGTGAGCAGAATGTACAGAATCCTAAATGAGAGCATCAGAGGGACAGCTCAGGTTTAGCATTTTGGCAATGAAATTAGAGAGGCGAGACTGAGATGGTTCAGACATGTCCAGAGCAGACATAGCAGTCATATTTTATAAAGGGTGTTGAATATGGAGCTCGAAGGTAGGAGGAAAAGAGACCTATGAAAAGATTAAAGATAATGTTTAGTGAAGCAGGGTTGGTATAAGAGAGGAGGATGCTAGGGACAGGGCGATGATCCGTTGTGGTGACCCTGAAAAGGAACAGCAAAATGAAGGTGAAGGAGGAGAAAATGATGGGAGAGACACTAGACTATTATAACTATACCTCAAGCCAAGCATAGCTGCCCATTTACCGTAATCTGATACATGTTTAATTCATGAAGCTCAAACATTCTGCATACTCTTCTTAAAGCCCACAAAACCAGCCCCAAACACAAACGCACAAAATGGACTGTTTTTAGATTCAAATTTAACACAATCATGATGTATGAAATGGTAATTACACACTTTGATTAGTTAACAAAGTCCTGGACAGTAACCCATTCTTGTTAAGCTATAAAATCACACAACAATGTAATAAACCTTAACTCTCTGAATAATGTTGTTTTTTCCCTCCTGAAAATATAATGGACAGTGACAAATAAAGTGAGGCCTACACTGAAAGGCAAAACAATATTTTGCATATTAGACACTCTGTCAAAGACAGAAGAGCCATGGGGAGATATGAGAGATGAATCCTAACTGAAAATTCATAAACTTGAATTTTATTTTCTCTTTTTGAAATAACTCCCGGCTCCTGAAAATTTCATGTGGTTTTCTCCTATACTTAGGATTTATGGAGTTTCAAAAATTATGAAAAAATGGACAGCTTTAAAAGCATCACAATTCAAACCAACCCTATGCAGTTCAAGAGCCTTTAACTCAAACACGTTTCCTACTGTATGAAGGCAGATTTTTGCATGCCTTCATTACATATAAAATCTGCTCATTCTCAGGGGTTCAGTTGAGAAACTATTTCAGATTTGACCGAATTTGTATAGCATACCCCATCTTACATCTCTCTTACTGTAAGTAACATTTTGGAGCAAATTCAAATCATCTCTCTTTCCACTCAGCATGTATTTATATTCAGCCTCTGATGTGAATAAAGAAGACTGTTTCTTCTTGCTATCATGCTTTTGTGCGGAAGATTTTCTATTTTCACCTTTGTGTTCTATGTTGCAGTAAGTACAAATGCAATTTTCATTCTTCATAGGTTGCGAGCCACTATGGTTTGTTTGTTTGGATGTTATGTGTCATGCTGGGAGTGTTGGGATAGGCTCCATGAGTGGATCCCACCCACAAAGAGGTTAACAGACCAACTACAGGTGGGAGTTCATGAGAGAGAAACAAAACACAACCCACTGCCAGCACATCTACACAGCCAGAAACACACTCTGATTCAGTTTCTGAAGTTAGTAAACTGGTAGACAAGATTATTACTATTGAACCTGTTTCCTGGCCTCTAGCCATTATAAAGCACAAGGGGAAGCATGAGAGGCCAGAGTGGGCCCAGGAGGCAAGTAATGAGCCAAAATAGGCCCTAAAGCTAATATAAGAGAAGCACAAAGACAGTAGCATAGATTTAAGAACCTTAGACTGTGAATAGATGGAAAAGATAAGTGGGAATCACTCAGAATAACAGATATAAAGATCTAAATAGATGGTAGGGCACAAGTGGTAGTACAGGTAGAATTAATGATAATCCTTGTGCTCCCTGCTATTTATTCTGACATTCACTATGCTTCCTCCCTGATGGCTGAGCATACATGAATCTAATCATTTCTGTTCAAATAGCTAGAGATTTTTCAGCTTAGTGTTTCTAAACCCTGACAGCACTGTAATTTATTATATGTGCGCACATGGTTTTTTTTTGTATTTTGTATTTCTTTTGTTTGTTTGTGTGTTTTCTCTAATATCTTACTACAAGCTGAATTGGCAGGCAGACAGACTCATGAGAATTGACCCAGGTCATCAGGGTACAGAAATGTCATAACAGCCAGCCTGAGCTGTTGCTTTTCAAGCCTGTCATGAAGTATTTTGTGGAAAAGGTCGAATTCTGACATAAGTTATTTCTATATGTTAGATTCAGCTCTTATAGCAAACAGCTGCCTTTTCTTTCTTGCCATTGCTATTTACTGTGAAACATTTCCTTTTGAGATTTGAAACACAAGGATGACAATGGTTGATCTGTTTTGGTCGAGAACAAGTAGATGTTGAATTATGCCAACAATATGATACATTTAGTGAAGATAAATATGTTCTTTGCCTTCTTCTTGCTTTGAGAAATTAAAAGAGGCACTGTGTTTATAGTACAAGTAACAGCTATCTGTGTAAATTTATTGCAATTCAACTCCATATATATATATATATATATATATATATATATGGAGAGAGAGAGACAGAGAGAGATTTTAGTCTCATAAAGTGTCCTTAGTGAACTATTCATGGAGAAGCATGTCTTTCAGAGTCACGGTTGTATTTTGGAGATTTGAAAAGGTCAGTATAGAAGGAAAGAAAATAAGACGAGGCAGTGGGGAGGCGACGGATGCTGAAAGAGAGATGAGAGAGGTGTGCAGTCTGTGGTTCCTGTCAAACACTATGTGTCTGTCCTTTATTTTTGTAGGTGTAAGGTCTCAGGTCTTCAGGTTACAGGAAAAAGAAATGCAATCTTTGCTATGTTGACACTTTCATGATATGCTTCTTCTGTGACTTGCCATTTATCTTTCTCAAGTACATCTATCACCATATTGTCATGTACGACTACGTGGCAGGCAGGATAAGGACCCAGATGCAGGACTTGAGACGAAAGATTTAACAGAAAAAGGGCAGCTTTAATTGTGCTGTTAAAACTCGAATACTAGATACAGGAAACAAAACATAATAACTAGAAGCTAGGAAACCAGAAAACTAGAAACAAAGAAGCTAGAAACTAGGAGCTGATGTGAAACAAAAATGGAAACCAGGAGCACAGAAGATACACACAGCACTGAGAGGGTACAACACGACATTGGACAGAGGAAAACATAAGGCTTGAATACAGAAGGGAGTAACAAGGTAATGAGACACAGGAGGAGAGCACAGCTGGGAGTAATCGCACATAACGAGACGTGGAGGAAGCAAAACTGAAAACACTGAGCACGGGACACGAGACTGTCAAAGTAAAACAGGAACATAGGGACATTCACAAAGACACAGATTTGACACTAAAACTGGGGAGACAGAGGCAACATGGAGAGAAGGGTGACTAGACATGAAACATGGAACATAGGGAAGGCAACTTAACAGAAACCTAAAGGCCAGGAACTAAGAATATAACACAAGCAAAAAAAATAAAGAGAACCAAACCCATGAAAAACCGCAAATCCAAGAATATAACTTAGACTAGAATTACACCTACCGTGACACATATGGTGTACTTTTCTTTTTTAGTTTTACTGTCATTTAAAATTGCTATTCTGCCTCAGGAGGAACCTTTTAAAGTTCCAAGTTTATCCAACTTTGTTGTGTTTGCAGGCTTATGTGGACTGAATCTGGGTGTTGTGTGCTCTGTGGTTGTTATTACTTCTTTGGGCCAGAGGTGCCGCTGTGTAACAGGTACAATGAGGAGGAGAGAGAAGAAGAAAGAGTGTGCAATGTCTAACAGTTTCATTAACATTAAAGCGTATCTAAAAACGAACCATCATCTCTGGGGTTATGTACAAACACAACAAACTTGACTGCTGACTGCAATGGAGCAGGAACAGGCATGGGCAAAAATGACAATAATAATAATTTCAATAAGGAGAGATCATTAGAATCATTAGAAGGAACTGAAATTTTTCCTATTGATGTACAGAATTCAATTTGAGGTATTTGGTGGTTAGAGATGAAGATGGAGGCTTGAATGGCCTGAGTGATGATAGGTTATGATAGGATATGTTGGGGAAGTGGTGGGTTGCATGAGAGCACAGAGTGAAGGTTGATTGGCCAGAAGAAGGCCAGCAGAAAGCTGATTGAACTAGACCTGTGATGTCACAATCAGCTTGACAGCGTGGGAGAGTGAAAATTAAATGAATAAAACTAAATGTGGCTATTTCCTCTACTTAAGAAGTTATGAGGGATCTAAAATGCTGGAAAAAATGTTCAAACCACCCTACCTACTCGTAAACAATTTCTAATAAATTAAGATCCAACTTGTCATGGCTATATTGGATATGGTAAAGTTATTGTACGAAAATATATATATAAAAAAAGCAGATTTTTCATATTTTTTCATAGACTTTGGAGACTGAACGTGGAGGTACTGTGGCGTATGACCTTGTGGTTCATTCTTTTTGCAGTAGTGTTTGCTTTTTACATTTCTACTCTGTACTTCTGATAGAACTGCTAGCCTTGCTGCCATAACAACAGGGCATTTTTGCTATCAGGCGAAACATTGTGCCACTAGGCTACATTAAACTCTGGATGGTTATACTTTGCAGAAGAACGACCAGGTTTAAATAGCAAAGCAGCTTAGACTCAGCAGAGAGAATGTTGATGTTTTGTTAGCTTAGTCATTGCCAATTTTTATGCAGTATAAAGGACTATGAGGACTTGTGTGGGTGTTGTGTCAGCATAATAGTAGAATAACACAATAAGCTGCTGGCTTTCTCTACCACAAAGGATCATCTCCATCTTTTGCTTTGATTTGTCACATTCAGATCTTTTCAGCAATACACTAAACCAAACCGCTGAACAGTTCTCTTAAAAGACTTACAGTCTGTCTACATCAAAAGATATTGACAGACTGTACTGCAACAGTTTTTTTTTTATTTATTTTTTTATTGTAGAAGTAGTTGCATAACTATAACCAATCATAACCATTTCAAACTATGTCGCAATGTGGGCTTTATTAAGCTCACTAAATGCAAATGCAAACAACAGGAGCAGGTCATGTTTTTACAGAGGTCAGTAATAAAAGTAATAATACAGGATCAGAACAAAATCCATGAAAATTTACTTGCATTGTGGCCAAAACCTGGTGTTATAAACAGCCTCCAGGAGCTGTCATGCCTTAACAAACCACAGTGGTAGAGGATCATTCAAAAGAAACAGCAGGATTGAGAGGAGCACCTTTTCTCTCATCACAGTCGACAACACAGCTTCCTTGTTCCGGCTCACATCTGACTAAAGTTACCAGTTAGTCAGCAAGTCTGAGGTAAATGTGAGAACACCACAGATTTTGGATTTAAGAAATTATTTGAACAATTTTGAAAAGGTGAACATATAATCATTTAAACAACTCCACATGTAAATGTGAATGTGTATATAGTTAGGTTTTAATAGAAAACACATTTTTGTAATATTTCTCAATTGTATATCAGCTTCTAAAGCTTATAGTTTTTTTAATTGTACAATAATAGGAACCATTTCATCATCATTAATCTTTATCACAATGAAAAAAATCAAGGTGATTTGAACTACCATGCATCTCGGTTCCTGCTGACTCAACTCTGGTGCTTTTTTTTATACTATAAACTAAATATGTAACATTATTGGATTTTGCCTAGCCAGTAGTTCTGTTGCACCCAAATGTAATTCTAAAAACAGTCCATGTCATTTTGGAGACAGGCTTACAATTGATGAAACGAATTACAAAAGTGAACTGCTCAAATATAATTTGATGTATATTGATGATTGAATTACCTACCTATCTAAAAATGTGTATATCTTCTATATAAGCCTTCTTTGTTGACTTGAACTTGCCTCTGTTTTGCTGTTTTCCTTTTCTATATTTAGTTTCAGTGATGTTTGATTTAATACTTCCACAATAAATGCACTTGAAAATAATTATTTATGACAGCTTAACACATTTTTTTCAGCTGTATCAACAGTAGAGAGCAAGATGAAAGTAAGGTTGTTTTAAAGTTGCATTGTTGTTTCTCTATCATGGAACTGTTGGAAGACCAATCCTGGATTAATCAAATGGTGAGATTTAGAAATGGTCCTAAAGGTCTTCTTTTGTCTCTTGTGAACATATTGTTTTTTGGTGCGAAAAAGATCCAGTTGCACTGAAATTGACTCAGTTAATTCAATGATGGCTTCGGTAGTTTGAAGTTCCATGATTTGATTGAGTAATATTCTGTGAGAATACCTTTAAATTTATGATTTGTTTGCCCACCCACATGCTCTGTCTCCTCACAGTATCTCAAACTATGATGTTTTGGCTTTTAACCATTTCTTCCAAAATATTGTGACTCGATAAGTCGCTTTCAATACACACGAACCTGGACATCCTCTTAAAAAAATACATGCATACGTCCACATACTTCTGCACACTATATTATGAAATTAATGTCAGGTTCAGTTCCGAGTTCAGGAAGCAATTTATAACAGAACTGTTATCAGAACTTCACACATCACTAATTTAAAGATTTAATCACAGTTCAGATTGAAATGACAAATACACATTATACTTTTAATATATTAAATATAATAATTTATATTATTATAAAATACTGACCTTTGATGACATTTGGTATGTTTGATATAATTGGATCATTTTACATTCATGACAGTGAGTGAGAAAGACCATCTAAAGCAACACTCTGGTTCCATTTTAGATTCAAGACATGTCTGACAAATGATGATGGGCAGTACCACCAACACAGAATGTTAAAACCCAGTTGGACTCACACATTTGTGTCTGAAATCCATGTAAAAAAGGATATCACAAACCTTTAGAGTCCACAGCTTTATTAGCTGTAAAGCTCCATTGTGTTGGAATTTGCTGCTTATCATAACTGAATTTGTTGTTACAAAAACATTTTATCCTGTGTTATAGTTCATTAATGTTTTTTTTATGAACAAGACACATTTAACAATGTTGGTTGTTTGGTTTTTACAATAAGAATCACAAAAATCAAAGAAAGTTGTCATGAATCGCTGTGTGGCAGGCAGGAGTTGGACCCAAAATGCAGGCACTCAGGCATGAGGTTTAAACACAAAAACTCAGCTTTATTTGCTGGCAGGGGAAAGTCATAAAAAAGCAAACTAAACTGGAAACTCAAACTAAACTCACAGGGAGATCCACACAGCATGAGGGACGACACAACACTGACTCAGAGAAACACAGGATTTAAATACACTGGGAAGTAACGAGGGGAATGAGACACAGAAGGAGAGCACAGCTGGGGGAAATCAGGACTGACGAGACAAGGAAGCGTAATCTGAACACACTAAGATAAGACAGAGACCTTCAAAGTAAAACAGGAAGTACGACATAGAGACGCAAACTTGACACGGTGGAGACAGCAACTAAGAAACACAGAGACAAACCATAAGGTAGAGGACTCTAAGAACCGAAAGACACAGAGGTAAACTCAAACATGCAGACACAGACTTACACAGAACAGAGGGTACACAGAAACATGAAGGGCAAGGGATCGAAACTAGAAACCATAGAATAACTCACACAAGTACAATAATACAAAAAGCACAAAGAACTAAACATGCTGGGTCAGGGGACCCAGGACCCTGACAAAAGTATTAAATTTTTACTGTTATAAAGAAACCAAATCATACCCAGGTAAAATAATGTCCTTTAATGGTTTAAAGGTAATTACTATATTTTAAAGGATCTGTGCGCTCATATCAGGATTGACATTGTCACCACTCTTAATGCAGTTTTTAAAACAGTTAAGGCATTTTTTATAACAAAGACTTACCTGTGCAAAAGAGTTTTGACATAGGTGAAAACATGTCAGTCACTTCAACTTTGTGATCATTGAACAAAACCTGTTATGTTATGTTTTAAGAACTTAACTGACTTTGGAAATAAAAAAGTGTTCAGAGACAACAAAAAAAAGAAAAAAAGAAACACAACAAATTCATTTGTAACCTCATAAAATTGTTGAAATTGGGGAAAATGAAATGACACTTGTGAATCTGTATGTGTCAGAAAGAGACAAACAAAATATGCACAATCTTAGAGCATTGCGCCAGCTACTGTAAAGTACATAGATTGAGCAAGCACTTTTTTATATGGTGTATTAGGTATGCCTGTTGCTTGTTAAAGCAAACATCTGACTGGCCAATTACATGTCAGCAACTCAAAGGATTGGCATGTAGAGATAGTCAGATAGCCTGCTGAAGTTCAAAAGTAGCATTAGAAAGAAAAATGATGAAAGGGTGGCATGGTTGTTGGTGTCAGACAGGCTTATCTGATTTCAGAAACTGCTGATCTACTTGGATTTCCCCACGAAACGATCTTTAGAGTTTTTAGAGAATGGTCTAAAGTGAGGAAATATCCACAGAGCAGCTTTTCTCCGGGTGACAAAAACCTTGTAGATGTCAAAGGTCAGAGACAAATGCCCAGACTACTTCAAGCTGATAGAAAGTTAACAGTAACTCAATCAACCACTCATTATAAAAAGGCATGAATCCAAGCATCTTTGACCTCAAAACACCTCAGACCTTGATGCAGATGCACCACAGCAGCAGAACCCACACCTGTTGCCACTCCTCTCAGCTAACAACAGAAAGCTACACTCGCATAGACTCACCAAAATTGGTCAATAGAAGATTGAAAAATTGCTATTCTCCAGTGACCCTCACAGTCACCAGATCTCAGTCCAGCAGAGGAATTTGGTTTGTAGACAATGAGCAGCTGACATCTGTAGCAACTGTTCGATGCTCACGTCATAATGGCGCAATGCTGGGCAGTAATCAGGCAAGTGAGCAATCTAGATTTGTGACTGACGACGCTAAAAACTGATTTGAAAAGCTGTAAGAGTCAAGTGAGAAGTGAATCAACATAAAATAACAAATAGCAGTGTGTGTGTGTGTGTGTGTGTGTGTGTGTGTAAAAAAATGACAGAGAAAAGCTAATTCTTGCTTTGAGAACTGCATCAAGAGTAGTGAGAATGACGTTTCTGATGTGACAATTGCACTCAGGTGATTGAGAAAAAACACTCTGTCTCATATAAGCAGCTACCTGCTGTGACTGGTCTTTTGGAGAAAAAAAATCAATTAAGACTTAGTTCAAAATATCAACTAGTCTAAGGCTGGCTCCAGCTACTTATCACGTGTCAGATGATCAGTGAGGTCACTGATCATCTGACACGTCATAGTTGGTTATGAGTGTAATGGTTCTTGAGAAAGCTTGTATTTTATTAATGAAGAAGGGACATAGAGAAGGGACATTGACTTCTCACAGCAATAGCTTTTGCACTTCCTGGAAATATTCATTGTGAACATACAGTATATTTTTATCCCAGTTGGACTGAATAGCATTATGTGTAATGCACAACCATGAAATAGATAGAGATAGAGATAAAGCAGCAAGGAAGGAAGGATGGAAGAATGGATGGATGGATAGACTGGCTGTTGATTTTGCATTGTACTTTCCTTTTGCTGTCATCTATGAATAAACCACAATACTACCACAGACGCTGGTTCTCCAGCATAGAAACAGGATTCTACATGAATACAAAATATATACACACTATCATTTCAGTCTAGTTTTGATAGTCACCCAAAAGACCTGGTGTGTATCACAGTTTGAAGCCTGATGGACACTCACTTTATTATTCCCAAAAGGCAGAGTGAAAATTGTTACATGTTTTCAGTTATGTGTCTTGTATTGCTTAGATTTTTCTCTGCTGCAGATTTCACATCATCATGTATAATGGAAAGGAAATACGTGAGACAGGTATTTAATAACAGTGCTTTGGATATGAAATAAACAAACAAAATAGTTAGAACTTGTATTTAAATATTTTTGTTTTTTGTAAGTTTGCCTCTATATACCACCAGAGTGGTATTAAGCAATCAATATGCAGTTCAATTACAGGCTTTCCGCTTTATTTCAAGGGGTTTTACAAAGATCATAACTATTTATGAATTGCAGCCATTTTTATTCATAGTTCCCCATTTCAAAGTCTCAACACTAATAGCAAAAGCATAATTTTAAAATAAGGAAGGGCATCAGTAAATGTATTTCCTCCCGTTCTGCATCCTGCACTGTGCTACTTGTGGTCTCTCTGCCTCTAGTTTTGTTTACATTAACCAGGCATGTTCTGTTAGTCACTGAAAAATATGCCATTTCTGTATCTTGTGTTACTTTTGCAGTATGGTTTGGTTCATTATCCATTTGCACTGTGAAGCATTAGTTACCCAGTTATTTTGGCAGGCACGTTCTAGGTTTTGACAATGAGTTGACTGCTTTTGCAAGGGTTATTGTTTACTTTTAACCAAGGTGGTTGTTCTTGGTTTTGTTTTGAATAAATGCTGCAAAAGGCTTTTTTAAAAATATAATCTATTACTACTAACGTTTTTGTTAGTTTATTTGTTATGTTCTTTGTTTTTTACCTTGTACTTTTTCATGGAATAATGAAGGAAAGAGCTTCAACTCGCCAAATCAAACTGAAAATGGAGGATTATAGATAAAATTAGCCATAATTAATAAATAGTTAATGCAAAATGTCTCTCTCACATTCCTTAAATTTGTGCTGAAAGTCACTCCCCTTCAATCACTCTTAAAGGATTAATTTAAAATCCTAACTAAGAAAAAAAAATGTTTCATTGTCCAAAAATTAAGTAGAAGGGCTTAGCTGCTACTATATTTATATCACAGAAATTTTGAGTAAGATCACTGAGCTGTCAGCTTTTTCCTCCTTTTTTTGTTTTGATATTTGTATCTGCTTGTGTCTTTTGTTGGAGATAATGGTCCAAATTGTAAAAAAAACCAAAAAAAAAACGAGCAGAACAGCAGAACCGAATGTCAACCCTGCAAAGTTATCAGACAAAAAATGTCTGATAGAATAATTTCTGAGAAATCACTCACTTGCTTGTTGTACATGTCATTATATAAGCTGTCAGTCTACAAACTGGCACCCACCTGCCTGCCAAAAGTTTTTACAGTCATGCATGCACATAAACTGCATTATTATGAAATGCAGGATATAAGCACAAAACTAACCGAATGGTACTTTTGCTTCAGTATTATACTTTTAAGGGGAAAGAAGGATGAATTGCTTCCAAAATCAAAAGTTTAAACAGCACCTACTGTGAGTTTTTTGTTGTTTAAAAGACCAACATCCAGAAGTGGGCTAAAATCACACCGTGTCTATTCACAGCTTTATTAGCATAGCTGAATAATCTTGAAACAAATTTAAACTCACACTGCTGGTGTGGGTTATACTAAGGGCAACCACGGCCATCTTACCAGACTTTGCATTAATGATCCAAAACAGACGGGTGCAAACTAGTTTTCCTGTGCTCATTAACATGTAATAAGCTCACTGTGAGCTTATTACTTTGCTTTTAAGTTATCTAATATTCAGAGAGATAGAGATATGAGCGATGACCCACTTTCAACAGCCACATCAACTTTGTTATAATGCCAATGCTTTGAAATGAGAAAAGTGTGAATTTCAAATAGGACTTTCATCATCCTATAATCTTTTGTTATGCATTCCTTATCATAATTTTAAGAGTTGAAGATAAAACATTATTCGTAATGCCCTATTTCAAGTTATTATTCAAGCACAGCTGTGAACCAGGCTAGATAAATTCCATTAATCTTTCCACCTGGACTTGAACAAATGTACACACACACACAATTGTCATTTATCTGTTCTACTGTCCTGTATGGAAGACTTAGTGTTTTGATAGTTTTACGACTGCACCTTGCCTTGTGAAAAGTGGATTTTGAGTGTTATTCCTGCCAAATGTACATGCCAGTTTTTATCTGAAGATAGCATTCTTAACTCAAGTAAATAGATTTGTAGATAGAGTCGAGAAGTATAACCTAAAGGTTTGTGAAGTTGAAAAGCTGATTGAGCTTCTTACCCTGAAGTGATGCAACAATTCATCACTTGTTTTGCAAAATATACAAAAAAAGTTATTTTATTATTTTACAAAGTATAATAAGTACTTAATGGCAAAAGGGAAGTGAGAGTAACTCAAATGCATATGAAAAATAATACTATATGTGATATTCAATAAGTGACAAAGATGGTGGTTTCGTCTGTTTCCTGCAGGTAGCAGCCATTATCTAAAGCTGCATGAATGAGAACTTCCAGATGGGTGCTTCTTCATTTAGCTCCTTTTGTGGAATCAGAGTGATGAGCATGTGCCAAAAACTGACTGGGATGAGCGGGGGTAGCAGCCAGTGTCATTAAAGCCATCTGGCATCCACCATTGTTCAACCACCCTTTCCTTTCTAAAAGACTTTATGTCTGTAAATACAGAATGTTAATCCTGCCCCTCACCCACTAATATGCCACCTTTAGACTTGATGGCGACCCCACTAAAGGAAAAAAATATATAGATCACTCTTTGGAGATGCAGGAAATGCAATTAATTTTATAAATTGCACATTGCATTCAGTCATATCGAAATTTATTGTAACAGCAAGACAATAAATTTGAAAGGATCCTGTTATACATCAAGTTAATGAGACAACCTGAATCTAAATCAGTCCTGTGTGTACTCTCAGCTGGTTTACAACACAAAAAGGGTCCATTATTAGAAAGACTGTTGCTCTGATTGCCAGTGAACTATGAATTCACTAGTTTCATATTTCAGTCTATTTGTCAGGCGTTGTTGTCATGTTTGCTGTTGAAATATTTCTTCTGATAAAAATAATGTCAGGGAACAATCCACTTCGATGATAACATTCTTTTTCAAAACAGCTAAGGTGATGATCCCATTGACGGTAGAAGAGTAAAACCTATCCCTTTCAGCAGGACATCTCTCCAGTTCACCGCAGGCTCATCTCTGCTTTAGAAGATGACTGCTGAGCTGCAGCCTCATGGGTCTTGACATCTTAAGCATATTTTGATAAATTTATAGAAAAGAGTTAATTTTGTTAGTGATTCCACTTACTTCCTGTCACTAAGACAGCACATACAACACCTTCTGTGAGTGATTTAAATGACCCACTTTTAGGACAAAAGCCATAGACATACATCAATCCTGGACCAAGTCAAGGGTTTCTCATCATTTCTGAAGCCTTGGGTCTTTTCATAGACACAGCATGGCCAGCTATGAAGCAGAGATGGCTGTCTGGCTAAACTGAGCAACTCAGAAGCGATATTATTTGTCTGTGAGATGGCCTGAAACTTACTCTATAATAGAGCTTCAGAAGTGCTCTGCAGAGACAGATTTCTCAGCAACACCCACTATCACAGCACATCAGTGGTTGTGTTAGAGCAGCTGAAAAGCCACTCTGAGTAAAAAGGATAGCACTACCTGACTGGAGGTTGTCTGATGGCATGTTACAGAATCTAATACACGAGGAAAACCATTTCCTGATCTGCTGGAACTTGATCTCTTTAGAACTGCAACTGCAGACATTGCTCATCATGCCAGAACCTTCTTGCTGTGATGCAACAGTAAATGGTAAATGGACTGGTATATATTAGAGATGGCACGATACCACTTTTTTATGTCCAATACCGATACTGATATCATAAATTTGGATATCGGCCGATACCAATATGAATCTGATATAGTGTGTTTTTTAATCAATAAAACTGTTTTTTTAATATCTTGCTGCATTTTGTATAAGTTTAAACTCAAGTTTTAAAAAAATAAAACACTAAAGCTATTCTGTTATACCTGTATGTAAAAAATACACTGCATCAATCTAATAAACTTAAACCTACTCCATCCTCCCTATTCTGGTATTTTAAAGAGTAAGCAACCTAACTAATAGGGCTGCAAACTCCCAGCGAAAAAAAAAGGGAACCACCCCCCACCTCATGATGCTTAATCAACGTAATCAACTTTAATTTGATGCAGTGTGAAAACAAAATGCACAGAAATCAATTATTTTTCAAGAATAATTAAATAGATTCAACATCTTTCTTCAACAGAATTGCAGACTGCACAGATGGTATCTTCCCAAAGGAAAAAGTACTATAGCTTACAAGGGTATATTAGACTTAATAGTTACTATATACAGTAATGGACTTCTATATATTTTACATCAGATTAAAACTTTGGGAGTAAGATTCAGATAATTAATTATTAAAAGCTAGATATTTTAAATGAGAATAAGAAATACAAGTATATCTTTGTGCCCCCCTTTTCCCTGTTCATGCCCTATCGGCCCCCCTGGCTAAACTTTGCTAGATCCGCCCCTGCACAGTTACGTCAGCTACGTAGAAAAAGAGCCGCTGGTTTCCTCTTTCTGGCGCGAAGTGGGCGATAAACAAAGAAGAGCAACAGACTCGCAACAGAAAAGCCGATCAGCTGATCATTAAGCAGTTTCACGTTTGAAGTAGCAGCAGGAGAGGGGGAGAGAAGAGGCAGTCGCTCCATATATTGGTTGTCAAGCTTAACGCGGGAATGCTTTACAAACATTCAGAGATGAACTTACACGCTTGCTTTACTTCTCTGGGATAACTTTCTCGGAGATGAAATGCCGGATTGGTAGCGAGGCTCCAAATACTCAACCAGACCGCAACAGGTCTCCCATGCCACAGCCGCTCTATCACATGATGCATACTGCTCCGACGTGCTACGGTTATGAGCCGAGTTACGCCGAGTTAAGTTTTGTGAGGTGCTTTTTTGATATTTAATGGATCGAATTACATTTTTTATTTCTCTCCGATATCCAATCCAGTAATTTACGTCAGTATCGGACCGATACTGATACATAATATCAGATTGGTCCATCTCTATTATATATGGAACCAGGGGCGATTCTAGGATCAGAGCTTTGGGGGTGCTGAGCACCCAGTGAGCTGCCCAGCCAGCCAAGATACACTTTACTTGTCACAATGAGACTAGGGGTGGGTTTTGATAATCGATTTATCGTTTAAAATCGATTCTGGCTTGGATAACGTGATATCAATTCATTAAAATCCTGAATCGATTTTGCCCGAAACGCCAGAATCTCAGGTTAAACCTCACAAAATTTCAACAACCACCAAAGAGCTAAAACAGTAAATGAGAGCAGGTACACGGATTCTGCACAAAGACGTAAACACAAAGCGCGGACCCGCCAACGGATCAGAATCAGTGAGAAGTTGCCTTTCTCACCCAACGGCACGGACACGGTCGGGGCTGAAAGCCGACAGCTCGCTCATTCCGATGTTTCGGCGGGTTTGTGTTTACGCCTTTTTTGCGCTGATTCTAAAGCTGTTAGTTTTATCTCTCTCCAAACAATATTGACAGAACCAGCAGCAAAAGAAGATCCAAACTAAGCTTCACATAAACATCGTCATGGATTCCCTCTTACTTTTGCTGTTTTGCTTCCACCACACTTCATGCACAGCTCTCTCTTTCTCTCTCTCTCTCTCAGTATACTTCAAGAACAGTTTCCCGTCTAAAAATCTGTTTTCTGCATTGTTCGCTTGCTTGTTACGCACAAGTCTACCGTTGTTTACAGCACTGTCGGCTGCTGTTTTTTTCCTTTTATGTACTTCCAAAAAGAAAACCTCATTTCTGCTGTTCAATAGGCTTCTGAACAAATGTAAACTTTTTAAAATTATGCAAAATGCAAAACGCTTAGCTGTGTCTGTAATAAAACCGCTGTAACTTCAGAGGTAATGTTCATACGTTGATTAATGGTTTTCTTTCGTTTTTGATGTACTGCAGAATATTTTTATAAAATCCAAGGCCAGGAAAATCACCTTCATGTTTTTCTGTGTTTTATCTTCAGCTACTTTGACACAAAAGCATCTGCCGTGATGCTCACACCTTTGGTAAAGTCTTGCAAGTGTCAGCTTCCTTTTTATAGATACAAAAATATGTAAATGTACTAATCTGAATTATAATATTCCTGACTGTGTGACGCAAAATTTCCCAGATTTAAATCAAATCGAATCGTGAATCGGAATTGAATCGATTCTAGAAAACAGTGACAATACCCAGCCCTAAATGAGACTTCTTCCCTGTCTCTGTCAGTCCCTGCATCAGTTATGCATCCAATACAGATACATAAAAACACTCCTAAAAAAGAATAAATGATTACAAATAAATTATTACAAAATATATATAAAAAAGAGGCAACTTTGCCTGTAGTAGAACGTATTCAATGTATGAAAAAATCTTTACTGCAGATACTAATTTTACTAATTTAACAATACTAATTTTGTGTTGTAAGATTTATGAGTTTCATGCTTTCATAGTGGTACTTAGGAGAGCTTGACATTTTTTAATCAGGTTGTACACACTGTAAAAAGTTTGAGAAACACTGATAAGGTAAGTGTATGTGTGCTTTTGGAAAACATTTAAAGCTGCTGTACAGAATCTTTGAAACAAGCTTAAAACATTTTTAGAATATAAACAGAGCATCTGCTTCTCTTTACAGCTCCTCACGTACGTACTGCGGCAGTCATACAGACAACTGTACGGTCCAAAAGTTGGCCTACCTATTACTGGCTGAGGTTTTAGTAGAGTTGTGGCTGAACCACATAAAAATATATAATTAATTTTAATCTCCCCTATCAATGATAATGTTATGTTGGAATGTTGTTAAAGAGGATCAAAAATGTTTCAACACAGTTTGTTTTGCAGATTCTGTATAGCAGCTTTAATATAGGGAGAACACAAGTTCCAGATTGTGTGAGTAAAATTTGTTTTTTTTTCTTTGTCAGTTTAACAGTTTCTGTTTTGCCTGTCACTTTTCCCTGTCCGTTTTCTTACCTGGTTCTTCCTGATCTTGTACTTTCTCCTCTTTCCTCTCTCCCTGTTCAGACTGACAATCATACACAAATAGATTGTATTCAATTGTATGTATTACATTAATATGAAAAAAATACTATTAAGATCACTAACAAAAAGCCCTCTCAGAGTACACTTTCAACCAAACGGCAAATAACCAAACCACATGAACATCTAATAAAAGATATAAATATTGAAACACTGATCCAACATTATTCTTGAGAGACAGATCATTTGATTTTACACTTTTACCTGAATGTGGCTCCTTTTTTTGAAAAAAACTTCCTTATATCCATTATGAACCTGGCTGTCTCTCTGTACACAAACACACACACACACACACAACTGGAGTTATAAGGTTAATGGGCATCCAGTCAGTTAGCTAGTTAGTATCTGTAACGTTTGTCCTGTAAAGCATCCACGGGACACAGGTGTGAGGACAGCAATACTTTTACTAATACTGTGGTTTTCAGTTCACTGGGACACAGTCACTCCCGCTCTCTGCTGTCACGTCCGCTCTTCTGCCTCCGACTGTCACTGCGAACATACACACACACACACACAGACAAAACATATTAAGGATTGTACATTAACATAAAACTGTTGTACATACACACATATGAAGAGAGAGAGTATGCATAGTATGCAAACGGCTACCAAACAGCCATCATAATTCGCCATACAATAAGAACAGGACAAATCAACAATTGACAATGACTAATTAATATTAAAATCTGTAACCTAATGTATTTTTTGCAGTTTAGTCTGTTACTGTTGCTATTTTTACCATTTATTCTTGGAGCAACTGTAACACACATAATTTCCTTAGGGATTAATAAAGTATTCTGACTCTGATTGTTTCAGGATGACCTGCCATTATCCAATGACACATCTGCTTACCTGTATCTTTTGCTCGTTTCTCTTCCTCTTCTTTTCTCTTTTTTCTAAACTGAGCACCTGATGGCTTTGAACTTTTCTTGTCCATCTTCCATTGGTTTTAATTTTGCACTCCAGTATGAAAACCCATCCCTCAACCCAAGAATCACCACAACATGATCTAACACACCTACAACTTAGTTCACAGATTCACTTTGTCTAGGGTGCATTTCTGAGATTTCACACAACCCAGGATTCAAATCATGAATCCATAATGGACTTGGATTTACAACATTATAAATGAAATGTGCTCTATTTGGAAGCAGCAGGGCCCCACTCCCCTTTCAACGGGTTGTGTGTGAGACTTTAAATCATCAAACTGTAAATTTTAAATTGTTATTGATCCCTTTACTCATAGCCCTAAAGTGTATATTTATTTTCTTACTCTTCTTATATTTATTGTTTGTTTACTTGCACTGCTGTAACTGGAGCCTCGTCGTCTTGTCTCTCTATATACTGGACTGTATGTAGCGGAGATGGCAATAAAGTTTACTTTGACTTCAGCAGCAAGCAGGCGCACCGAGGGCTCTCGCGCTCACTTTTCGTGTATAGAATTTCGAAAAAACATCGGTGCAAATTATAAGTCTGTATGATGATGTCTGGTGTTTTCGTATTTGTTGGTTTGTTTTTATTTTACGAGTTAGTTATGAGATGCTGCCCCAGCCGGTCAGAGAATCCCCCGCCGCCCCGCCCTCTGTTCTCTGTGCCGCAAGCAGCAGGCACACCTCGCAAACGGAGGGCGCCCTTACTCCCAGCAAATGGGCGATAGAAAACCGATCGGTGCCTATGCCATTCCCAATATGCGCTGGCTGACGTCGAGGCAGCATGAGTACGAGCATTTTTTTTTTGCCGATTCCCGTGATGCCGCCCCCCACCACGATGCCGCCCCGGGCAACCGCCAGTAGCAAACAACATCGTTTTCAACACTGCAGGTTACCTGGGTGTAATGTTTTTCAGCTAAAAAGAAACATGGTCTGACTCCTACCTAACTATATAAAGAGTAACTGAAGGTTAAATGCAGCTAATATGTCCTGTTTTAAGCCAGGCACTTACACCTCCACTCTGCTGAGTCTCAGCCACCATCGCTCTAGCAGCAAGGGTGCTAGAGCCAGAGTAGGGGAGAGGCGAGCTGGAACAAACCATTTTGGGAGGGGAGGGTATCTATACTTTTGTTGTTGAAATGTTACGTTTCAACCAAGTACTGTAATCTTCTTAGATTTTTAGTAGTGTGTCACACAAACAGCAAATATTGTGAAAAAAAGTAAGAAATCTTTGGGGGTGCTTTGATTCATTTTGGGGTGAAACACCCCCAAAAATGGGCTAAAATCGCCCCTGTATGGAACCTCTCTATTCAGTTGAGCACTCAAAGTGCAGTACTAATAACTGCTCTACTACATTGTACCACCCCTGGTACCAAAGTGGTTTCTACAAAGTGTTGAATTAAGCTTTGTGGATTTCATTCTTATTTCCGCTTTAAAAACATGCCAGACAATAGCGTATTTTTAGTGGTGGTGATCAGACAAAGGAGTTATTGATTGCAGACTCTTGGTAAAAAGGGCAATCCCTTTTTTAAGGATATATTAAATAAGCAGAATACTATCCTATTCCACTGTTCAGTTGTATTTTTTATATAAAGGTGCTGTTTTTTATTCATAAACTCCCAAATGACTCAAACCTTACTTTTTCATATTCAACAAGCTGTAAGCAACTGGCTGAGGATCTAAAAATGAATTTACCTTACAGGCTTTGAAAAGCTATCAAAGCATTTTCAATGTGTGAAGTGTTAGAAAAAAGGAGAGAATGAAAAGAAAATTCTGTTGGGCAAGTCAAAGCTACGTGGAAAGGATCTACTGGGAGGCTAAGTTGGAGTTGTAATACAGCACTTTACTGTGCAGCATTGACACATAAACAGGATCTACATGTAAGAGCACCTGGATAAGTGGTGCAGCTGTAACTGATGGGAAAAAAAAGAAAAAGGAAAAAAAAAACCCTCTTCCCTACTGTGAAGCATCTATGTAGAAATATTCTGCTTTGTGTAGCTGCTAGTGGTGCAAGAAAAAATACAGATACGCTTTTCATAAAATCTCACAATTTTATGGATGAAAATGGTGTGCAGTCATTTCAGAAACCTAAATTCAGTAGAATGTGACTCAAAAACCCAAACCTGAAAGAGTGCTATGTGGCTGTAGTATGTAAAGCTGAAACTTTGGAGGCTGAAGCACTTGAACTGGTTTCACAATTGACCACAGGTGAAACTGTGAGACAGCTGGAAAGTATCTCATTGTTTTATGTCACCTGAAAGGAAGATTAAACATTAAAAATGTCATCACAAATATGAGAAAGTTAGCGGCAAGAAAAAAAAAACATTTGCATATTCAACAGTTTGGTCCATTATTACATTTTAAATATAATTATAATATGTCATTATTGTAATGACTCAGTTTAAAAACAGCTCGAAAGAAGAGCGTTGTACGTTATAGCCTAAAAATTCAGGATGCTCCTCTCCACCACACACTGTTAATTTGTTGAAAGGTTTCCTGTGTATTACTCCTAATGTCTTTTTCTTTTTGTTGCTAATATTTTTTTATAACACTTTGGTATTATTAATATTACTATTAATATTAGTTATTTCTAGCTAGCAAGGTAGCTTCGCTAACTAGCATACTTCTTTTTTAAAGTTTAAGTGAAGCCAGTACAAGCTTGTATTCTGAATATTTTCAAGTTCATTTGATATGACTATCTATGTGTATCTACGTATCTATGATATGTTTAGACTTTTTCGCCATTAATAAACTAGTGAAAAATGTCCATGCCTTCTTTCTGAAAATGCTATAAAACAATCTACTTGACCTGTCACTTTGAAAATCACTTTGTTCCTAATGGAAGTTCTCCATAAGTCAGGACATTCCACATTATGAGTCTTGACCCTTTTGGCATTCATTGAAATAATATTAAATGAATATCAAAATTATTTTCATTGACTTAACGTTGAAATCTGACATTGATTTTAAATCACTTTTGCACCGTCAGTTAATATTGTAATAATGTTAGTGCTTGATATTGATTCAATGTTGTGTGCATTTTCAGAAGAGCTGCATTCTTATCGCCAGTCATGGAACTGCTACCATCACTTTGCAGAGTGAAAAATAGTTTATATTATGTGAAATGATTACAACTGGACACTCCCGATAAGGCTTTTAGAGAGCCAGCTGTCTGTTTGGAAGATATGATGGATAATGCAGGCTTTAGTGAAGTAATTGTCATCGGAAATGGCAGAGGGATAAATCAAACACATTCTCTGTGGTGACAGCCTATGACGCTGTCAGCAGAGCCACAGAATTCTGACAGTTACCTTCAACTGTGTAACGATTAAAGTTATTTTAACCAAAAAGTTTATGTAACTTAAAAAAATACTGTCAAAGAGTAATTAGGCATTTTTCTATTGATTTTCATTAAAAAAAAGGTTTAATCTTTTTTCACCTTTCAGTGCTACAAATCTCTTATAAAAAATTAAAGGCTGATTTGATGAAAGATGAAAATATTTTTCCAGATAAATGACTTCAGATTGAGGACTTATTTTTCATTAGGATTTAAAGGCCTAATGAATGTCCCTGTCAGTTTTCAGGGAGAATACATAAACAAAATAATGAATAAAAATAGTAAAATAATAATTAAAAATAATAAAAATTAACAGCATATGGAAAAAACTGTGGAAAACCACTTTAACATCACTGTGTCAGGTAAACAGAGATTTTGGACAAAGGACCAGGTGAGACAGAGACAATATATACACAGGGGGTGATTAGGAGAGTGGAGGCAACAGAAACAAATTTGACATAAGGAGACAGGGGAAACAAAACTGAATATACTGAAACGTACATGGGACAAGGACTATCAAAATAAGACAGGAAACACAGAGACAGAGACCCAACTTAAGACACATAAACTTGACCAAACATATGATAGACAGACATGATAGAGCCGAGAGAAATAGGGGGTGAGGGACAAGGGAAGTAAGAGAGACACACAGAGAAAAGACATGACAGGTTGGAGACCAAAGATAACAAACATAGAGACATGACAAACTTAACAGGGAAAGGACAAAAATATAGAGGTGAGTGTAAGACGGCAGAAAGGGAACTTTAAGGGGAACTACCTTAGACTTTTAAACTTTTTCAGTCACCTTTTTCACTCACTATATGTTTAGACACCTCTTTGTATTCAGACATTAGTTATCATTAATGTCTTAATCTCTGTCTTTGTCCTGTCTTCCTCCCCTCACCCTAACCGCTCGTAGCAGATGGTGGCCCTCCCTCAGCCTGATGTGCTATAGGTTTCTTCCTGTTAAAAGCGAGTTTTTCCTTCCTACTTTCGCCAAAGGACTTGCTTAAAAGGGGGAGGGGGCATATGATTGTCGCGGTTTTCTATGTTTTCTTTGTATTATTGTAGGCTCTTTATCTTACAATATAAAGTGCCTTGAGGCAACTGTTGCTGTGATTTGGCGCTTTAAATTAAAATGAAATGAATTGAATTAAATTAACTTAAGCAGTTTATGTGGTTTTGTGTAGAATATTTCCTTGACCTTGTTTGTGTTGGGTCCCCACCCCGAAAAAAGTTTGAATTAATAATGGGGTGAGGAGGCAGGAGATCAATGAATGTATGTATGGATGGATGAAAAATTATTAATAACGGGCTCCTACTGTTTATTGTATAAGTCAGCATCATCAGCTAATACTTTCATTTTGATGTATCTTTGGGTTTGACCTCAAACTTAGATATATTTCTGAAGGCAGAAAGGGGGAAAAGATACAAAGCCTAAGGTGGCTGCATGGTGTGTGATGATATCTCCGCTTATTTATGAAGCAGTGTTACTATCAGCTCTTTAAGTCGAGTTACACTGCTTGGTGTTTGATTTTGGTTCCTTGTCTTTCTTCTTACGGCTTGTCTACATATCAAAGCTCTCACATAGAAACCTGCCTGCTCCTCTGCTTCCCCCACAGCTCTTATCTACATATTAGATGTGAACGTGTTTACTTAAAATTAATTTTTTGGTTTATTTCTTGAAACTAATATATAAATGAAAACGTCTGATGAAAGGCAACCTAGATCAATTGTAATGAAACTTATAAAGAAAAGAAAGTTTGTTAGTCTTAGAAATTAGCTTACCATCCAGCTGACCCCTTCTTTCTGTCCCACCCTACTGTACTATTTGTATTTTGCTATTTTTTCTCTACTGTTGGTTAATGAAAAAGCGATGAAACCAAGCTGATTAAAACTGTTTTTAAAAACTTTAAAGTTAAACTTTACAAGCAACAAAATGTTGGAGATACCATATTAACATAACTGTGTTGTCCTTTATATTACTCTGAGAGTTAGTCTTATTCTGGTCATCCTCTCATGTCACTCTTCCATTGAAAGAGTCTGAGAGATGTTTTTTTTTTCTGATACAGTGACAGATTAAACGATTCACTTTCTTTGCAAAAAAAGAAAAAAGTTTTATCACGTAAAGACAGCTGTGACCATTTTGGACAGGGCACTTTTAAGCTGGTTGAAGTGTGAACATTTTTTTTCTTCCTGATGATGATGGAGATTTAGTTTGCTTAAAGTCAGATTTAGATTTCAGTAATCTGCCTGATCATTAGATCCTCTTCATGTACTGACAGACCCTTGGGCACAGCAAAGGTAAAAGGTTGAGTGCATGTTTGTATGAAAGGGTTCTGCAGCTCTTGAAGTCTTAATATATATATATATATATATATATATATATATATATATATATAAATACTCCTCTACTACAAGTTTGCAGTTTAGTTTTGAATTCAATTTTCTGATAGTTGACTAGGATCACATTACTTACTTTCAATTATTTTTTTGACTTTATAATTTTTAATATGAGAAAGATTTTCTACAACTAACTGACTCTCTCTCTCTCTCTCTGTGTGTGTGTGTGTGTGTGTGTGTGTGTGTGTGTGTGTGTGTGTGTGTGTGTGTGTGTGTGTGTGTGTGTATTAACCATTGACTGTAGAAAACAGTCTTTTCTACAGTCAATGGTATTAACTATTAAGACTATTCGGTTATAATACACACAAATGTTATGAGAGGTCTCTAATAATCTGATCAGTTTTACTGGAACAATCAGGTAGCAACATTGCAGCCATGTGTGATGTGTGGTATTGACTACTCCCATTATCTTGCTAATATTCTGGAGTTTATGATAAATTGTCTCGTGCTGTCTTGTATACAGAAGCTAAACTGGACTACTTTTCTTTGTCAGAGGGAATTTCCCCCCCGTTGTTACTGGTTCCAAAAACAACAACACCATTAAAACCCTGTTGATTGATAAAGAAATCTGCGATGAAGACTCTTTGCTTCTTTGGTTCACGCTGTCCTCTCTGCACAGTTTGATTCTAGGTTAGAATAAATTGTCTGACTGATACTCAAAGACTCTAGTGTAGTCATCATTATGTAGTTAATGTGTCTACCCTCAGCAAATGCCTTTTTGCCTTTGTGTGATACCAACTTTGAATACATTTTTTTGAGGGTAAAGGTTATAGCACTTCTGGTAACAATTACCGCACTAGTATTTTTTTAACCTTTAAGCTATGCTCCACTTACATCACCATATCTGAACTATTAAACTGTTAAATGTTAGTTTGGTTTTACCTGGCCTTTGCTTGTAATCTGACAAATGACACAAATGAAACATACTGTATATGACACATATGTCATTCTGATCCTCTGTGTACATTTGACCATAAAATGAAGTGATTAAGGACAGGAGAGAGAACAAATAGTCCTCTCAGTCAAGTTCCAGATAGGCTATTATTATTCATGTCGAACACTAGTGGGTTTTTACAGCTATGCTTTTGTCTCCCTCTCTTTATCTGTTAAGTCTTTGTGGATCTAATGTCATTCTGACAAGTTTGACATTTCTTTCAATGGGTACTGTTACAGTTGGATTGTCACTCTTTCATACCAATTTTTAAAATAAAAAGTGTCTCTTGAGCGCTTAAAAAACATGCTCAGCTTCACAATTTGCCAAAAGATCTTATGTGCGGAAGAAAATAATAGAAGCTGTTTCAGTGTTCTACTTTATTAACTCTGCTTCACAGTGCCAACAAAATCTTTTCCTAATCTTCTGAGGAATTGTGGCAGCTAATGTCCTGTCAGTGCTTCTAGGGTTTGTCATTGCTTCTGAAATTGTTCTCAAAATGTGGAAAATTGTCTGGGGTTTTTGGTCCTCACTGAATGATTAACCTGCTTCACAGATTCACTGACTCTAACAAAGATTTAACTTTTTATACTGCCAAAAGTATTTACTAATCTGTCTTCATGCACATATGAACTCGAAGGACATCCCATTCTTAATCCATCCAAGTTTTAATATGATGTCGGCTCAACCTCTGCAACTATAACAGCTGCAACTGTCCAAGGTTTCACAAGTGTGTTGTGTCTGGTTGAGGTCAGGGCTCTGCGCAGACTAGTCAAGTTCGTATTGTCTTTTGTACTGGTGTGCAGTCATATTGGAAGAGGGAGGAGCCATCCCAAAACTGTTCCCACAAAGTTAGGAGAATGAAATTGTCCAAAGTGACTTGGTATGGTGAACCATTAAGATTTCCCAACTCCTGAAGAGCAACCCCACATCACGATCCCCCCCTCTACCAAAGTTTACACTTGGCAGAATTCATACAGACAAGTACTGTTCTTTTGGCCATCGGCAAACCCAGTCTGGTCCATTGACACTCTATGCGCTGTTCTTGAGCTAATCTGAAGGCCATGTGACACAGGATAGAAAGAAACCCGAGTAGGATTAGGGAACTGTTAATATATTAAACAACCATGGATTGTGCTTATTATTTTTAATCAAACTAGCAAAATAAAATATTCTCTAACCTTAACCCCAATTCAACATTAGTTAGCATGTAGAACTCAAAACACAAAAATTGTGTATTGCAGTGGTAGGAAACCTTACATGTGGAGGACTTACACGTGTTTCTCACATTCACTAAAATGGCAGAGTTTACAGTGCTGGAAACACAGACAGTTCCTTTGACAGTGTCTATGTCTCACTGTAGGAACCAAACTCTATCTAAATAGATATGGAAAAAATCTGACCCAGAACAGCCTCATAACATGAAAATCTGCAGCACCTGTGCAATGATATATATATATAATATGGGTCTCTTACTGGTGTCCACTGAGAAATAAACATTGATCTATTCAGACTCCATCTGTTAATATGACTAACCCTTCCTCTTCTCATCTCAAACCTGACCTTCGGGCAGCCACTCTAATGCTGGGCTGGCAGGCAGGCATAGATCGGATCAGATCCATCATCCTCTGCACCTACAAGAGAAAGAAGATAATTAGTAAATGACCAAGGACACGGAGCAAAATGAGATTGAACAGTTTTGCTTGATATGAGTTTAAATAACAGAACCTAGTTGTCCATGGTTGTTTTTCATTTTATACATTTCTTTTGATTAATTTTTCTTGCTTCCACTTGTTTGACAGAAGCACCTATGCCACTTAATTCTACTAAGTCATTTGGATTAGATGGTTGAATTCTTTGCAGTATTCTGCAGATACAGCCACTCAAAATGTTGGCTGGGAGTCCCCCCTTCCTTCCTTTGGAGGGTATCTACTTTCCACTATAAACACGCCCCTTTAACTCAATGGCAGTATCACCAAAAGTTGGCGCTTTCTTCAAAATAACGTTGACTTGGATAGTTAGCTATAGATGATTTTCACAGAATTACTGTGGGGTCTTTATCTTATAATACAATATTATATTATATGATGCATAATATGATGTCTTTGGAAATGTGGGGCAGGACTAAGCAAACAAACACAACCTCATGGTGCCTTCTGAAAATGGGACATTAGAAGATTACCAAAAACGCAGTCTATACTAGTATGTGAATTACATAAATTTAAGGTTTTCCTACTTGATATTCAGTTTTTGTTGCTTCTGTTGAATCATTCAATTTGTATCGAGGAGGAGAGTACCTGCTGTGACTTTTATCCGAAGATTTAAAAAAAAGGGCTGATGTCCTGATGTCAGAGTTTTCATGAATGCAGCTTTGAGCTGAAAACTGTTTCTGTGACTGTGTAGACCTAAATAAACTAAACAAGCATGTTCTGACTTATCCGATTATTCGATTAAGTAGAAATTTCTTCTGCATATTTTTGAGTTAGACGCTGTTATAAATTCAGCATGATGTCAGTTTTTGATGTCAAGTTTGCAGATATATTAAAAACAGTTTTAGTAACATACTCTGGACTGCATACTTATCAGAGTCTGGCGGAGGCAGACTGTACATATTGTGAAGAGTGGACCCAAAATGCAGACTCCAAGGAACAGGGAACAAAACTTGAATGTTAACAAAAAGCGAGCCGTTTAATATGGCTGGTAAAAAAGGTACAAACAAAGGGCAAGACAAACTGAAGTAAAACTAACATTAATTTAAACTGAGAGAACTAAGCAAACAACAAGAAAAACCTAGACATGAAACTTGGAAGCATGGCATGGGAAACATGGCGTGGACAACAGACGACCTGACAATGACACACTGAAAACAGAGGACTTAAATACACAGGAGGTGATTAGGGGAAGTGGGAACACATGGAGGAACAGCTGACTGACATGAGCCTAATGACAGGACAAGGGAAATGAAACTACATACAATGAACAAAGAACACACGACTCCTTCAAAATAAAACAGGAAACATGAGACAGACATGATAACACAAACTTGATAACATAAGACACGCAGCATGAAACACAAAGGGTGAGGGAAACTTAAATACAGGGGAAGAAAACACAAGGTGTCTAATAACCAAATGAACTTCGCTAATCTAATGAACTTAAACATAAACAACATCCAAATAAACTAAAACTTAAAACGCTGGGTCAACAGACCCAGGAACATGACAATATTTTAAAAACTGAATTTTAACAGTAATCTAGAAGGTCTTTTGTGATTAGTTTACTTAAAGTACAAAACACATCAATGGCATTCACTACTAAGGTTTCACAGACAGTGAGAGATTGAGCTTACTGTCTGTCTGTCGAAGGCACTTCTATCATCAAGATCATTAAGTTTCAGTGTAATGCAAATGAAGTGTGGCAGCTGAACAACAAGCACTAAATAAGAAAAGCAAAAATCCCTCATTTGAACTTTGTCATAAAGTTAAGAGAAATCCAAAGATAATTATTGTTTTTATAACAGTGTTCTGTAAATACTTTCTGTCTGTGATTCACGAAATATCATTTACACTTGTCAAAATCACAGCGATAGGATAGAGAGCATATTTGGACCAGGGTTTGGAAGTCATCGGCCTCCTATGGCAGGTTGATGAGCTGTTCTCACCTAATGTGTGACAAAAGAATCCGCTGTGATGTTAATGACAGTGTGTGTTGTCTTACCTGTCTTGGCCTTTAAATTACTGCAGCGATTTATCAGAGATGTCCAGAGAGCAGAAGGGGACTTAAAATAATGCAAAGTAATTTACGAAAGTCTATATATCTTTAAGGAAATTGTTGTTAAGACATCTACGCAATATATTTAATAAAATTGTCTTATTAAAGTGTTTGTTTATGTATTCATCATCAGGATTCAGATGGTTTTTGCAGTTTCCCATTAATTTTGCAAAAAACAATATAGTAAATATATAAGATAGGTATCAGCTGTTAATTATCTAAATTAAATAGTTTAAAAAAACATAGCCTCCGGGGGCTGATTTGTAAAGTCAATCACTGGGACCAGGTTGAACACTAATTACTGTTAATTCTCAACTGAATGTAAGCAAATGGAGTTTTTGCACTTAAAACTATCGACTAACTAACTAAAGACTGCGGGTTGGACACTTATTTGTGGGACATACACCTGTTGTTGAATTTGGAGCGTCTCTTTCACATTGCAAAATATTTGAACAAGAGTATTAAAATGAATCACAAAAGTGATATACTAAGCAGCTGACTGAGCCCATTTGGGTCTTACCTCTGCCAGCCACACAGCCACTGTGACAGCTTTGAAAAATATGGAGTCAAATTTCGTTCTGGTGGAGATTAAGATAACAGTTTTGATAGATTAATTTTTTGTTCCATCTAGATTTAATGTAAGTGTCAGATTCACTGTCACATCATTCTAGATGGGCGCTGCTCAATAAGTTTAATGATGCATGTCTTCATTTCACTGGTTATGGCCCTAACTCATGCTGGGAAACACAGAAGAGTGCTCTCAACCATATGCATGCCCATTTGTGGGGATATATTGAAAGGAGATATTTGATTTCCTAATAATTTAAGTTGGCATCAAAAATAACTCTGTATGTGCTGCTTTCGCCAGAGTCACAAATCTAGTTAACCCTTTAAGACCTACCATAGAACCAAGTCCGCCAGAGCTTATATTATATTTTTACATGTTGTAGTGCCATTTTTGGGAGCATTTCAAGTTGATGTACATCAATACAACCATTATAGCCCAAATTTTAATGATATGTATGCATGTTTTTGTTTTTTTAACATATATTTCTAGTTAGAGAAATTTAAGAGGCTTATCCCTCAAAACTGTAAATACAAAAAAGTTGCACAAAATAGTTTCCCACCAAAGGTCCTAAGCATCCCAGAAACGACACAGAAAGACATACAGTCAAACATAACTTAAAAAAAAAAAACAGTATAGGCTCATAAGGCCCTGATAGTAAAAAACGACATTTCCTCAAAATGACGTCACTTCCGGTTTCGGGCAGGTCATGGCGGACATGTGATAGTTGCTGATGGACATAGGAAGTGTTACAAACAGCTGATCGGATCGGCAAAGCGTGTTTCTGGAATATTATGTTTTTGTTGCTGCAAGCGCTTTTTATGCAGTTTTTGCAAAGCTATATGTTGAAGGAAACTGTGACCTAGGACAAGCTGATGGCATAAGATGTAAGTACAACTCCTCCGGTTTCATATGCAAAAAAAATTATTACGCTAGCTTACATGGTTGCAGTGCTACCGGGATTTAAAAATAGTTACGCAAAACGGAGCGTGCCCGCTCTGACCGGCTTTAAAGGGTTAAACTATCTTTGTGTCTGTATTAATACAGACCCCATACATGTAAGAGCAATGTATATGAAAGTTTCTTAAAGACTGATGAAGCGGTATCCACCTGTCACAGAAACACTAAAGGAAAGTAAGATATATTTACCACTTGCCCCAACAAATGGAATTACAGCAATACTATAGATTGCTGCTAGCATTAGTCACTGGATACTTTCTTTGTATTGAGAATTATATTAAATAGACTCTGGGGGGAAGAGATCTCAGAGTCTCTAACTTCCTGTACAGACAGCTATAACATATAGATTTTTAAAAATCACATA
Organism: Neolamprologus brichardi; assembly: GCF_056152115.1. Classification (NCBI taxonomy): domain Eukaryota; kingdom Metazoa; phylum Chordata; class Actinopteri; order Cichliformes; family Cichlidae; genus Neolamprologus; species Neolamprologus brichardi. The sequence goes on along the minus strand of NC_142117.1, from coordinate 11,647,823 downwards.
AAATTAGGTTT